>NC_056751.1:616876553-616901553 GCF_019279795.1 Protopterus annectens | reverse complement strand
TATATATATAAAAGCATTTTCTTTAAAACATTACATATTAGGGTATCTTGCACTCTCTCAGTGTTTACATAGTTTCATGTGCTCCTTCTGTCTTTCTGCAGCTTCTAGGAAAATAGAAATTATAGTTCTGACAAACAAGAAATAAGAAACATAATAAAAAAAACAGTTTTCAGCTTTTGATATTACTGCAGACATGTTATTTTCCCACTGAAGCAACATCAGTCATGTATCGCTGCTACCAGATGGATTGAGATGAGCATTTTGTTTTTTGCTGCAATCTGGTATATGAAGTACCCCATAGTTCCAAGAGCTGCATATATACAGCATATATATATATATATATATATATATATATATATATATATATATATATATATATTGCCACGTATTCTATGTAATAGATGTGGAGAAAATACATGAAAATAATGCTTTCTTCACTGGACTACAAGTCATCAAACTCATTCCATGACAAGGAGGATATTTTGAACACTCCCCAGGATTCAACAAGCTCTGCACGGTGTGCAGGAATAGTGCAAGAGCTGCTGCACACAATATGGCTGACAAGAAATCCAGGAATGAGCTCCCTGGACGTGCACGAGTGGTCCAACACTATTCCTGCATGGGCACAGCTCCTGTATGCTAATTACACCATTTGCAGATGAAAACCATGCAAATGAGGTGAATTAGTAATCCAGGAAGCAGGCAGGCATCTGTGCAGGAATAGTGTAACCTGCAGAAATGTATTCGGCTACCAACAGAATACATTTCTGCAAATTATAAAACATGACAGATCTCAAAAAAGCATGTATTCAATGTAATAGGCATGCCAATGGCCAAATAGATGGCCATTGGCATGGTAAATAGTTGCAAAATTATAAAAAATAACTTTTACGCCCCTTTAAGTGTAGGGCAGTGGTGTGCAAATGGGATCAGCCCAAAAATAAAAATAGAGCTGGAAATAAGCTTTTAAACCAAAATCAGCATTCTGCCATACTAGTCAATGGCATGCAGAAGACAGCAACAGCATTGAATAGTGGTTGCTAAGGGGGAAGGATGAGTGTCAGTCTTGTAACCATGCATTAACAGTCAGTTCTGTGCAAATGAAGGGATTGATACTGAATCTCAGATTTCCCCTCAGTGTTAGCTAGCACCCAACCATGTAAGTGCAGCAACACCATGGTGGAAGCCTAAGAGGTAGATGACCTCATAAGGGGGAGTGTCATGCATGCTATAAGCTTATTGGAGCTCTGTGGCCTGTGTTTGTCCTGAACTAACCACAGCTAAGGAAGGGGGGGTGTCTGAGGCTGCCTAGCAGTGTTTACATTGCCTAAATGGGTGTGTGTGCCATACACCAGGTTTAAAAAAAAAAAAAAAAAAAAACAGGAAATAGCAAGCAGCTCTGTTCACATCTGAGCACTGGGTATGTGTGGCAAGCCTTGGAGCTTAAACGGGAAGGCAATGGGAAGGGAAAACAGCAGTAGGAAGGTAATCAAAGAGAACTAGCATAGCAGGCAGGTGAAATGTATCAGAATCAGCCAGTTACACAGGCAGCAGTCCAGCCCAGCCCAGCACACTAGTATAAACTATGAAAATATCTTTCACTATGTTTTTTTCCCACAAATTCTACACCATCGGTGTACACAGAGAGAGAATTTTTACCAGTCAAAACTAACAAAATGATAGGGGCTGCTGTCGCTCTCATACATCAATATGTGGAAGAGGCTGAGGGTGGTGAGGATGAGAATGCTGATGACCAACCCACAGTGAGAAGAAGGAGAAGAGTGTACAGACTCAGGGTAACCTACCAGGGGCTACATGAGCTGGAGATAGTGGAGCCCTATATGGTGGACAGGGACATCCTACAGCAAATTGTTGAGCTGTGCTGGACATGCCTCACACACAGAACCAACAGAGGGGAATCCATCCCAGTGGATACCAAGATATGTCTAGGCTTAATAATACTAGCCCCAGGTACCTTCCAAAGGCCAACTGGGGATATCATGGGGGTCTCACAGACCAAGTGACCCTTTGGTCAAGTGTCAGCCCTATATGCTCCGCTGTACTTGCAATAACTTTGTAATACTATAGTATAGCATACTAATTAGGTAAGAGTTCTAATCCCAGACATGGCAACTGTGAAACTGCGTGTGTTTGTGTGAGAGATTGTGTGTGTCTTTGATGATACTTGATTTTATGGATATTCTCACTTACTACTCTCCCCTTCCCTCTCCTTTAGCACTGCTGGTGATGTTAGTCACCTTGAAAGGTACCTTAGGAGAGCTGCACAATATATAAGCTCTGTGGCACTTGCAATAACTGGGTAATACTATAGTGTAGCATACTAGTTAGGTAGGAGTTCTAATCCCAGACATGGCAACTGTGAAACTGTGCTTGTTTGTGAGAGAAAGTGTGTGTGTCTTTGATGATATCTGAGTTTATGAACATTCACACTTACGACTCTCCCCTTACCCCTCCTTTACCACTTCTACTGATGTTACTCACCTTCAAATATACCTTTGGACAGCTTTCCAACATATAAGCTCTGTGGCACTCGCAATAACTGTGTAATATAATTTAGTGTACTAGTTAGGTAGGAATGCTAACACCAGCCATGGAAATTGTGTGTGTTTGTGTGAAAAAGTGCATGTGTCTTTGATGATACCTGATTTTATGGACATTCACACTTACTACTCTCCCCTTACCCCTCTTTTAGCACTGCTGCTGATGTTAGTCACCTTCAAAGATAACTTTGGACAACTCTGCAACATATAAGCTCTATGGCACTTGCGATAATTGCTTAAAACTATAGTGTAGCATACTAGTTAAGTAGGAGTTCGAATCCAAGACATGGCAACTGTGAAACTATTTGTGTGAGAGAGTGTGTGTGTGTCTTTGATGATACTTGATTTTATGGACATTTACACTTACTGCTCTCCCCTTACCCCTCCTTTAGCACTTCTGCTGATGTTAGTCACCTTCAAAGATACCTTAGGACAACTCTTCAATATATAAGCTCCATGGCACTTGTGATAACTGTGTAGTATTGTAGTGTAGCATGCAAGTTATGTAGGAGTTCTAATCTCAGATGTGTGAAACTGTGTGCAAGTGAGTGGGTGTGTGTGTGTGTGTGTGTGTGTGTGTGTGTGTGTGTGTGTGTGTGTGTGTGTGTGTGTGTGTGTGTGTGTGTGTGTGTGTGTGTGTTTAACGAAACCTGAATTTATGGACATTGACACTTACTACTCTCCCCTTACCCCTCCTTTAGCACTGCTGCTGATGTTACTCACCTTCAAAGATCCCACAGCTCTCCAACATGTAAGCTTTATGGTGTGTGCCATAAATGCGTAACAATGTAATAGCAATAATTGCATAGGTATGGGTTTGAAGCTCATTCCATGGCAAGTGTTTGAGTGTGTACATATGTATGTCCGTATCCCAAAGAGTTTGGTCCCATTTATACCCAGTACACATCTCAGTGCCTGACTTTAGCAGTCCTGCAGATATCATCCACCTTAGAAGCACCTGTTGCCAACCCTAACCCATGTAAGGTCAGTGGTGCATGTGGGAAATGCGTAACATAATGGTTCGAAAAGATTGTTAGGTAGAGGATGGAACCTCACCCCTGGCAAATGTAAATCTGTGTGTAGGGTAAAATTATTCTTGGGATCTCTCACCCATTACATCAACCAATGCCAGTATTTACAAGGGCTGGTGATGTTCCTCACCTTAGAAGTACCTTGGGACAGCATACATCCTATAAGCTCCATGGCGTGTGAGATAAATGTGGTACACTGTAGTAGCAATACATATTAAGATAGGGGCTTAAATCTCAGTACTAGCAAGTGTGTGTGTGTGTGTGTGTGTGTGTGTGTGTGTGTGTGTGTGTGTGTGTATCATCAGTATCTTGTGTGGAGTTGCTGTGATTGTGTAATAACAAGATTCATTGTGGGGCGGGTTTTGCTAAATTATTATGTTGAGGACCTAATATATGTCACACTGTCCACATTACAAAGCCAACAGATGTCAAACACTGGAGAGGTTGGTGTAGACAATCCAGAGCCCTACATGTGACAGTATGGATTAGTGAACAGTATAGGCAACCCTTCTATTACTCAGAGAATACTCTCCGCCCTCTTATCATACACAAACACACTTGGCCAGGCAACAAACCACTATATCGATAGTTCCCTGCATATTGCCTCCTCAATAGTACCCATGGTGTCATAGCAGTAGACTATATGCCTGTTGACCACAACAGTGCCACTGACATCAGAAAGTACTTTGATGTGTTACATCTCCTGACTGAGTGTGTGTTATCCAGCAAGTAAAAGGACATGGACCCTGTTTCATCCCCTTTTGCCATGTTCTCCACTGGATGCCGGCAACAACTGTAGAGTCTGCAAATGTACCCCACAAAGGGAATACCATGCCTTATACACATGTCCTGTATTGACAGATACCACTAACTCCACAGAATACCCATATCATACTGTCAATGTAGGTGCAATCATGACCTCAGTTACATAGGCAGGTCTCACCAAATGAGGTCAGGAATGCTACATCAAAAGATAACAATCTGTCCACACAACATGCCCCAGTGACCTCAAGTACACTTTCACATGTCAAAAAACATCATGTGGGACATGTGCACAATGCAGACACTGTCCATGTTATGGAATATAGATCACATACATGGGAAGCAGTACACGTCACTGGCCAGCCACAAGAGAAACCTGGATGAGTGGATGGGGAATACAATACCCACCTCTGGGGACCACTCCAGGGAACTACATCCCTGAGCCACACTGTGGACTATTGTCATGTGGCCTGATGCCAAGGTATTCCCTTGGCCTACAGTTGTAGAGTCCTCAGGTCCATTCACCTACTACACACCTGTGAAGCAATGAACCTATGGATCTCACTACTGGCAAATATTTGTGTGCATGTATGTGTGTGTGTGTGTGTGTGTGTGTCTGTGTGTGTGTGTGTGTGTGTGTGTGTGTGTGTGTGTGTGTGTGTGTGTAGCTGAATGATTTTGAGACCATTCACACTCTCAGCACCTCTTATTGCCCTACTTTAGCATGCCTGCTGATGTCAGTCACCTTGAAATAACCCTTTGGTTTCATCCCTATAAGCTCCATGGTGCTTGCGATAACTGTGTAATACTGTAGTATAGCAAAGTAGTCAGGTAGGAGTTCTAATCATGCTCCTAGCAACTGTGATAATGTGTGTGCTTGTGTGACAGTGTGTGTGTGTGTCTTTATTGACACCTGATTTTGTGGACATTCACACTTACTACACTGCCCTTACCACCTCGTTTAGCACTGTTGCTGATGTCACTCACCTTCAAAGATACCTTTGGACAGCTGTCCAACATGAAAGCTCCATGACGCATGCAATAACTGTGGAACACTGTAGTAGCAATACATAGCCAGGCTGGGGTTTGAAACTCAGTACTGGTAAGTGTGTGTTTGTGTGCATGTCATCAGTATGCTGTGGGGGTGATTGTGTAATGACAGGATCCATTCCAGTGTGGGTTTTGCAACATTATTATATTGCGGACCTATATGTCCCAATGTCCACATTACAAGGCCAACAGTTGTCAAACAATGTAGATGTTATAGACAATCCACAGCTATAAATTTCTACTGCTATGTGCAATTACTATGTGACAGTATGGATTAGTAAACAATATAGGCAACCATTATAATACCCAGAGACCACTCTCCACCCACGGATCATACACAAACATGCTTGGCTCTTTCTCTCATCCATTCTTACTTTCTCCCTGTCTCTCTCTCTCTCTCTCTCTTTCTCTCCCCCTCTCTGGTAGATGTGGAAAAATACATCTGTTTTGCATAGGCAGCAACTTGACTTTTGTAGTTAATGCTCATGTTCAGCTGATGGTCCGTGCACAAATTGGAGTCACACATTTGCTACTTCCATTTGGAATAGCTATGGTATCATTTCTATAGCCAATTGCATGGAAACACACTCCTATAACAAAAAAATTCATGTGGGTGTTGGCCCTTTTCCTTCACTGTGAGCAGGACTTCATGTGGATGTCTGACAAACAGCACCACAGAGGGAAGTTGGAAATACCTCTTACAACAAACACTGCGGAGACAGGCCAACACACTGGAGGGGGATGTTCCAGACATGGGGACAGAAGGTAAGTATTGCTGTTCTACATTTGAAGTAATGTTGTTTTAACAGGGTTTGTGTGGATATGGCTGTTCTGCATGATTTGAAGTCTGGCATAACAGTGTTACGTGGTTGTGGAAACTCTCACCTATAGGGCTATCTGCAGACTAGCCAGAGTTTGGAGTCTTAGATGTGGTGTGTTACTCACACATTTTCTGTCTTTAGAAATGCAGTAGCATGCTTTGATTATTGCAGTCAGTAAATGGTGACACCCATGTCTGTTACTGACTTCATATCCCTCAGAAGTGATATGTGACAACAAACCCTGTTACACCAGCAGTTTTCTCAGTTTATCACAACAATATGTCAATATTGGCCTTGTGTTTGTGCCTCTGTCCCCTAAGTCTATCATCCTTTGTCCATATGTCATGTAGTAAGAGGTGCATATGTACAGTATATCATTATTTACTGACATCATTCCTGATATAAAGTCAGTGATATATCAGACTGCTAGACATGTTATGTATAGGAGGCCTTATATTTGAGGACAAAACCTGGACATTCTGTTGTAGTCTGTACAGTAGTGAGATCTGTGTACTTATGGTGATTGTTGAGAGAGTATCAGTATTGTGTAGCAGTGTATTGTGAATATGTTATCTGGCCTGGGTACAGACTGTGGTAGATAGCAATGTTCTTGGTCCTGTTCTATCTGACGTTGCATGCTTCTGCAGTTTCTGGTAACCGATCAGCATTTATGTTTGTAGAGCCAGACTGAGACATGTCCGATACCACAGTCAGGCAGCAGACTACACTGATAATTGGGCCAGTATATGTAGGGTTAGTTTGTGAATGGCAAATATGAGGATGGTTTTGATCACACATTCCATATGCTGTACTATTAATTAGGCTTACCATAATGTGACTGTGACTGTGTTGAGATGGGTATGAACTTTCACACTGGTGTCTGTTACTCCATGCTGTTACATGCCTGTAGTGCCTTCTGTGTTTGCAATTACATGTGTATTCTCCCATAAGAAACTTGGGTTAATGTGGCAGTCTGCCTGTGCTTTAGACAGTGCTTGGTGACATGTCTAGCAGCTCCAGGTATTTCCCTAGTATGATGTTATGTCCAGAAAAGTATTAGTAATAAACTAAAAACATTTGATGTTTGTTTGGTCAAACTTAAAAAGTTGCAACTCGAAATTTCTTACTTCCGAGAATGTCTTTCTCGGAGAGTTGTGCCTAAAGGATTAAGGCGCGCTCCTTACCCTACTGGCTTGGAGGCTGGTTCGGCTTTTCACACCAAACTAGTCAACTTGTTCGATCGCCACAGATTTGAACTTATTGAAACTATAATTAAACACTACACTCTATGGGTGGGCAACCTTTCTTCTTATGTAGTAGAACTGGACAAATCGATACAGTCTGAGTTTGGTAGATATAAGTATGAGTATGGACCTGTGTTTTCTAGTATTGATGAGTATATGTTGAAATTACAATCAAATAAACTTAAAAAACTGGAAAGAGATTGTAAGGCGTACAAATTAGGTAAAGCCTAACCCTCCCTCCAATGGAACAAGTTTGGAGAAAAGGGATCATTCCTCCTAACCAACTAATTTCATCTAATCATGGTCAGAATGGGTCCACTACCTGAAGGGGCAACAACACCATTGAAGGAAGTCCCCTTTGTGAGAACATGGCCAATAATGATATTCATAGCCCGCTAGAACTGGAATATAATGTTGGCGAGTTGAGGGAGGTTTCTTGGAGTGAGAGATTGCAGAGTGGCCAACCTGGCCACAATCCAGTTTACCAACACCAAAATTTTCAGCAAGGCCCCTATATGGGGGCCAGACCCAAACAAAAGAGTTTCCAACAACCCCAATCCAAAGGAAAATGGAGGATCAACAAGCAGAAGAACAAGAACTAATACTACAACAAAATTCCAACCGGGTACTTACACAACCCCTTTCTAGGGCGGACATTGGTGTTGACCTCTTGTTGAGGGACGCTGAAATTCAGAATACATTTCCCTCTGATGACCAGAGGCCTGAACAAGATGTATATTCACTTGTGTCACAACAAATGGAAATAATTTTGAATAGAGCTGGGGATTTTCAACTATACAATTTTAGTACTACTAAATTCAGTACTGACATGGTAGAATTTTTGTCTAAAGGTTTGACATTTGTACCATCTAAACCATTGAATATAGTGGATACTATTCTTGATATCAAATCATATACCAGAAAACTCAACTTTAATTTATCAATGGGTAATGGTTTGAACACAACCCAATGTGACAAGTTTTATATCCCTAGAATTTACAACCCCCCCTCTACATCCTGTATTAGAGGTCTTCGAGAAGTGTTGTGAACTGGATATTAGACATGCTAATATGATCTGATCTATGTGAAATAATACCTCTAATATAAATAAAACAGAGCATGATTATTTACAGTTTTTTAGATCACAAAACCTTCGATTTTGTAAGCCAGACAAGGGAGGAGGGTTGGTTGTTTTTAGTACTTTAGATTACCAACAACGTATGGTTAAGTTACTTAAAACTGAAGCATATGCTAGTAGTTCACGTTCAGAAGTTAATAAGGCATACAAGAACATCAAGGAATGCATTGAGGATTTACGTATAGAGTGTAGGATCGATCAGAAGACATACAATTATTTAACAACTTTGTTCCCAAGATACCCATGTATCTTTGGTATCTCTAAAGTTCACAAATGTATTGAGAACCCCCCTTTGAGACCATTGGTGGATAGTAGAGGGTCACCAACCTATTCATGTGATAATATTGTGGATGCCATATTACAGAAATTTCTAGCCATTGTGTCTCAAATTTGCAAAGACTCTTGGACATTTCTTGATAAAATAGGAATGTTAGATTTTAACCCTCACTACAACTTTTTAACGATAGATGTGAGGGATTTGTACATGTGCATACCACATGAAAAAGCACTCGAATGGGTGGTGTTCATGCTAAAGAAACACAATGCAACCAACAGGGAAATTAACTTAGTGACTGTACTTAGTGAGTTAGTACTCACAAACAACTATTTTATATTTCAAAATGAGTTTTTCCTACAAAAAGTAGGGGTTGCAATGAGGTCTCCTTGTGGGGAGAGTATAGCCAATTTGGTCATGGCATATTGGGAATCTGAGTTTATTTTCAACAACAATAAGTTCCGCAACAGGTTTATTTTTTATACCAGATTCCTGGATGACATCTTCATTTTATTTAATGGAGATGAGGGTGTGAGTGAATCGGTACTGCAATACATCAATAGTACCACTGATTTCCTTCAATTCACATCCATGTTTAATTCAGATAGTATTGCCTATTTGGATGTATGCTTAAACAAGAATTACGTTATGAACTGTTTTACAACAAAGATATTCAGAAAAAAAGACATATTCTAATATGTTCCTCCACTTCACAAGTAATCACCCTTTTCATCAGAAGAGGTCTGTCGTCAAAGGCCAACTGGTAAGAGCAGCCAGAATGACTAGCCTAGACGATGACTTCTGGGATGAATGTGAAACACTTAAGAGCATTTTTCTACATCGAGGTTATCCTGAATCACTCTTGGATACTCTTATACAAGAAGTGATGGAGAGGAGACGTGACAAAGTCTATAAGCCTCTTTTACCTGTAAAGAATACCTCGACACTTTTGAATTTGGGTACCATGCTAGAAGATGATTCTACAAATGTAATTGGACCTATTAGTCAGGACGTGACTAGAATTACAACTAAAAATATAACTAAAAACATACTAAACTTTATTACTACTTTTAGTAAGGATAGCTATGTTTGTTTAGACATTTTACAGAAAAACTGGGAACTGTTTAAAATGTATCCCCTTGTTTTTGAAGCATTAGGGGAAAGCCCAAGTGTGGTCTTCAGAAAAGGAAAGAACCTTAAAACACTTTTGGAAAATTATAACATGCCTCTAGTACGAAATCCAGGGATGTTAAAATGTTATAATTGTAATTTCTGTAGACATGTGGAGGAAACAAACTGTTTTCAGATTAATGGTATGTCTTATAAATTAAAATGCAGATTTAATTGTAATTCTACCTTTATTATATATTTAGTTAAATGTACATTCTCTCCAGCCTTCTACATAAGAAAAACAGAGAGAAGACTAAGGGACAGAATGTACGAACATCTATATGCCATAAAGAAATGTAAACATGAAAACGCCCTAGCAAAGCATACTTCTTTTTATAACAACCATACTTTTAAATTTGTGGCTATTGACCAAGTTAATATTGATTGTAGGGATGGTCCAAAACCACTCAAACGTGAAGAATTAGAACTAGCCTGGCAAGTGAGGTTAAACACTTATAGTCACCCTGGACTAAAAGATTCTTGTTCTATTAGTAGTGTATTAAAATTGAACAGTCTTAAGAGGTGACTTGGTTTAAACACACTTCTATTAAACCATTCTTTGTTAGTGGGTTTATATTAATAATTATTTAATGCATTATAGTGGTAACAATTTAGACTAGTATTGCTTGCCTAAAACCCTTGGTTAACATGAGTAGCAGTGCGTTATTTTACTTATTGATTTATATACTTTTTTGGTAGTTTTTGTTATTTCCAAGTCTCAAAAAGAGCTGGTTACTCTCATTTTAAATTGAAGGAAGTGTATGTCTATTCACTTAGATGGTAATGAAATTCTTAACTGCCTAGGTCTTATATATAAGGAAACTCTTCCATTGGTTTTAACTGTTTCTGAAGAAGTCAGCAGATTAAGCTGACGAAAAGTGCTTAAAAATTTTGGAATAAACGTGTTACTCAGACTGTTTGGTTGCTCCCGTACCTGTTTTTTGTTTTTATTAGTTGTAAGCCAAGTTGTTTTAGTAATGTCCAGATATTTGTCAGAAGTACTGTTGCCTGGCCACCATAAGTGTTGTGTATTTCTGAAAAAGCAGTAGGATGCTGTGAAGATGTATGTCACTAACTAGTGTAAAGTATGTGGGCTTGGGACCTCTGCTCTTCCAGGTAATATGTTTTAGGACAGACAAGAGGGTGTGAATGCATCAACTGTGTGAGCTTATCTACTCCAGTATTTGTGATTTATCCTCATTTCATGGCTGTAAACATCCCTTTTGTCAGGCTTGGTCCACACATTTTGCACTAAGGAGTTTTGTGTATACCTCTGGGCTAACCAGATTGTTTCAGACTGTCCAAGTCTATTGGTCATATTTCTGCTGTATTCCACAGGATCATTACTGTGATTTGTGTGGTACTTCACTATGATGGTTTTATGATATCTCAGTAACTGATGGCTTACATGTCAGTCTCAGAAGAGCCTTCCTACACAACATGTCTGTTGACACAACCCCTGTTACTGTAGTAACATTCTACATTTATAACTGCAATACTTACATTATGTTCCCTTTCACTAAGAGGTTGAGAGTTATGGTGCTAAGGTATGACTCCACTACATGTTATGGGCATATGTTTTATATATATATATATATATATATATATATATATATATATATATATATATATATATATATATATATATATATATATATATATGTGTGTGTGTGTGTGTGTGTGTGTGTGTGTGTATATATATATATATATATATATATATATATATATATATATATATATATATATATATATATATATACACCCATATCCTTGTTATATGTAAAGATGAGTGTTGCATATACCTTCTCAGCTGTATCTCACCATATTTATCTGATATGTGTATATTTAGATATAAAAACATGAGTGATTCAACACTATTTTCACTAACAAGTAGTAAACAATTGTAGTAGTCAAAGCAGTCATTCACTACTATTCAGTACGTGTACTGAATGATATATCTGAAAAAGCAACAGACATTTTTACAGCTCAGATGGCTTAGTGGTTAAGTGCTGGGATTATAGTCTAGAGGGTCCTGGGTTCAAGACCTGCAAAGGCTGTTTATTTTGTTGCTAGGCAGAACTGTTAGATACAGAGTGGTTAAGGCAGGTTTGTGTGATGGTAATTTGTGCTAATGTACGGTTAAACCAAAAGGCACTTACACTGTGTAGGCTTTGCTTCCTACTGCGCAAATCTGCTTAGCATTTACATTTAAGCAATGCTTACACCTGCTAAGTATAGCTCAGCCATGGTAACCAGTAATCACGTTCCAGTCTGATAAAATAACAGGGTAATGAAGTGGGACTCTGAGTGCTGACTATCGTGCTCTTTGTGTTTGAGCTGTATGTTTTTTAAGTATCCCCTGTTGGCTAATGATCTGTAATGTTGATATTAATTGTAGACTACTATGTGTTTAGGACATCTCATTGAGGACTGCTGTCATGTAGTAATGGCATACCTATCATTGTCAGATGTCTATCTGTCAAAACATTCATCCTAGTGCATAACATGCTGGCTAGCTAATTTCTGTCTGTCCTCTCTACAGATGTGCAGATGTCAGGTATCCATCTTAGCTGCTTACAGGCAGTCTCTGATTGACTGACACTGCCATATCTGTCCAGCTGTGTTATGAATGCCACAGCTAGGAAACCCCATCCTGTCTGCACCACATGCCATGGATACCTCAACCAGACTACCACAGTCAACAGAACATGCTTGGGTACAGGTCTCTAACCCAGACACTGGCCATGTTATGCAATATATGTTGCATACATGTCAATTGGATCACCTCACTGGCCCTCTGCAAGAGAAAACCAGATGATTGCATGTTGAATTTAACTGTCACCCAGGAGATCACTCAAGTGGCATCAGTTGATAGATTAGCTTGGTACACACCTAGGAACACCTGCACCTATGGACCTCAGTACTGACAAATTTGTCAGTGTGCATTACTGAGAATAACAGTGTCTGTGTATTTGTTAACTTGTTATTGAAAATACTCTGAGGGCCTTCTCACCCACTACACCCCCCCCCATTGCTATACTTATAAATGGCTGCTGCTGTGATTGACATTAAATGTACCTTGTTACACTCTTCAACCTATGGGCTACATGGAGCTTGCAGTGCCAGCATAACACTGTTCTACAAATGGGTAGATAGGCATGGGTTACCCTCTGAGTCCTGGCATATGTGAGTATGTATGTGTGTGCAATTGTGACTGTGCATATTTGTAGGAGACAGCATTCTGAGGCCACATTCTCCAAATACAATAAACCTTGCCATACTTTATAAGGGATGGTGATGTTACTGAGATTAGGAGAGCCATGACATACCCTCACCCTACTATCCCTGTGACATGTGCAATAGATGCATATCCCTGTAGTAGCACTAATTAGATAGACATAGGTTTGTATTGCAGTCCTAGTCATTGTGTGATTGTAGGTATGTCAGAGCATTATCATGGATTTCAGTGAGTACAATATCCAATGTGGGGTGTGGGTACTGGCTATACTGTCTTTACATCATGGTACCCCCAGTACATGTCCCAAGGTCCACTGTATGAGGACCACTGTCACCATCAACCATACAGGTAACTGATTACACTATCCAGCCCAATGATGCATGTGCTGTGTGCAAAAACTCTGCAACAGTATGGACTCACTGACAAGGTAGTTTGCACTGCTAAATCCAGGTCTGTCAAATGTGTCTATGGCTGTATGTGTTTGCTAATGTGTATATGACAGTATGTCATACTATGTTATTGTTCATTAACACCCAGTACATCCCCCATTACCATACTGTACAAGGCCTGGTGATGTTCTTCACTTAACAGGAAACTCAGGACACACCTCATCCTAAAAGCTCTGTGGTGTGTGCAATTAAGGCCAAACACATTAGTAGCAATAAGTACCTAGGTAGGGGTTCTACTCTCAGTGTTGCCAAGTAAGTGTGTGCATGTGAAGGGATCTACTTTAGTTTGCAGAAAATATATGTCCCAGGAGATCATTTCTCCAAGAACTAACTGGCAAAAGGTAACATTTCAAAGCAATCATCTTGTGGAAATTCATTCTATCAAAACTAGTAGTGGATATGTAAATGCCCTTTTCCCCATTGTACAGCTGAACAGCAATATTGGAGTTGGTATATATAGTTGGGTGTGGTTGTTGTGGGCACAACCACCCACATTGGGGTTATTGTTGTGTGTATACCCCACTTTGTGTGCTGTTACACTGTACAGTTTATGTTAACAGGTTAAGTAGTTGTTAATCACACTATGTGTGGTTCTAAACCACCCCACACCCTTCAAAGTGAAGGGCTGTGCCACACACGCCAGCAAACCTATGTTTACCAACTCCAGGACTGCAGTACACTAGGGAAGAGTACATATACCCTGCCAGTACCATTGTCAATTACATTAAACTGGCAGACTGATTATTTACTGATGTGATGTTTTGGCAATTTGGTCTTCGTGGAATTACATAGGCCAAAATGAGTTCATTGCAAAATGAAGTACATCTATGTGAAGAGTACTCTCTGTGTATTGCATCAACACCAAAGCCTCTGTGTGTTTATGTGTGTTATTCACAAACATTTGGTGTGTGCCACCCAGTACACTTACCATTATCCACTGTAGAAGAGCTGCTTACATCTGTCACCACGCATTCACCTGTATGCTCCCCTCAGACCTATTAGCCATGTGGCACATGCAGCAACAGTTACACAGACCTGTTATTTGTGTTCAGCTGTACCCGGGATATGACACAGTCAATGTGTCACCACAGTGCCACACCCCTTGTAGGAAAGACAGCAGACCAACTTCCTGCTGACACACAGACACCTACAACACAAACAGAATCAATTATGGAGACCACAATCAGTCAGTGTTAATAATAGCTATAATGCATCATGGCTGGACAGCTATACACCCTGATGTGTAAGCATTATTTATTCCAGCTGAAAACATATTAAACAGCATTACATTGCTAAACCTTAGTACATTCACACTGTCCATCAGAACCATATTAGCATATACCTGCATAGATGGTATGGATGACAGGGATGTGGCACAAGTATCATATGTACAAGGTGTGTTGTGGGTTTGCCAGAGGCCTAATCTGAGCCATTTGATTAATATTATGTGTGTGGGTTAGGGGGTTCTTTATTAAATGGGCTTTGTAGATGTGGAGTGTGTACTTCGGAGGGGCCCTAGCTGTGTTGGTGATGTGTGTGTGTATGTATGCACACATTTCTGCCATGTGGCTGCCTTATACAGGAGTTTTTTGGACAGCTGCAGACCATACATGACAGGGTGTACAGTTTACCATGTCTGGCCATGGACACAGGAACTGTGCCTGCCAGGGGTTGCCCAGGCACTACCAGGCAGAAGCCCAGATATTGCACTCTCCCCTGATGATGACAATTGTCTGCTGGATCCGCGTCCCTGTTGGGACTGGCCAGGACCATGTGCACATGGCCTGCTGTGTTGTGGTGTGGACAGCACCTCCCCTGCAGTGCTGGTGTTGGTACTGCCACTATGGGAGTGACCTTGAGTTGTTGCATGTCCACGTAGACCTCCACCTGTTGGTGTTGCTGACCTACATCCACATGGCCAATGCCCTACTCCCACCACATGCTCTAACACAGACACCACACGGTCGAGGATTCCCACCAGCTCACCCCACCATCTATCCATGACCTCTGCAACATAATGGTGGGCACCTGCAAGATCACGGATGTTGTCACATACAGCAGGAAGAGTAGCCCTCTGGAGCCACAGAACTATTTCTGGTGTAATGTTCCATACATGTCTGTGCCTCCATGATGGTCCAAATCATGCATCTGGTGACACCTCTTATGGCACTTCTGCCAGGGGCATGATGGCCAGCAGCCCTCCTACAAGGACCCCTGTACATCTGCCTGTGTGGTACCTCACTGGTCATCTGGCTATGGCTGCTGTGTACAGACAAACTTGCCATAGTCACCACACTTTTCTGTCCCATGCCACCACCCACCAACTGTCTCTCATCTATGGCCACTGGTGATGTGGTATATATGAGCATTGTGACTGTGTGTGGGGATGGGGTAGATAACAGTGGGATATCAACCAATGGCACAGATTCAACCCCTAACAACCCTGCCTTTGCCTCACGATGCCTATCATCATTGTCAAAGTCTGTATAGACACTAACATCAGTTTGCCTGCAAGATGGACCCTGACCCACCTTGCCACCTGTGAGGGGCAGACAAGAAATTTAAATTAAGACCTGTACATTATAGTTTACTTCTCTACATATACACACAGACACACACACACTTACAGGTGAGGTGGCACAAAGATATTACACAGAGCTGTCATTACCCAACAGTCAACATACATGACATACGGCACTCAACAGCATGCACTGCAGCCATACTCAATTCTTAAATAAACAGAGATCTCTCAGGGTAAAGTACCTGCTATGTCCCCAAACAAAAAAATGTCAATATCAAGGTGCAGGTACTCCACGACTATCGAAGCCAACCATCAACCAAAAAAGTTTTATATACTTGAACAGCAAAAGAACTTTATTCCATGGGTTGTTAGCACTTTCACGTCTACTCTGGATGCTTCTTCAGACTTTAATAAAACACTTCATCACTTCTGTATTTAAACACTTATCAATTAAACAGTTAACCAAGTAACTTCACTGAAAGGGAAGAATGTAAATGGATCATCAGAATGAAAGCAGATGAAGGACATGGCCTCAATGAGAGGGTTACTCTGAAACCCTTTCTAGTCAGTCGTCATCTTAAGCATTAGCAGTTATTTATTGCTATACCTTTGACTTTTTCATGTTTCTTGGTGTTAGTAGGAATATGTATTTTTAGAAGTTTTTCAGTAGTTTCATACACTTGAAATGTTTTTATTACATGCTGTTTTTTATATGCTCTTGTATTTTTAAATATTTATATGCTATTTGCCATCTGAAATGTTAATAACAGTTATAATCTATTACTACATCCATTTTAATGTCAATGTTGAATTTTGAAGTTTTAATTTTCACAATATAAGTTTCTGACTTTTTATCTATTTAGAAGTTTCTGACTTTTTATAGTTATGTATTCGTACAAAGGCTTTCATTGGTTAACTGTTTAATTGATAAGTGTTTAAATACAGAAGTGATGAAGTGTTTTATTAAAGTCTGAAGAAGCGTCCAGAGTAGACGTGAAAGCGCTAACAACCCATGGAATAAAGTTCTTTTGCTGTTCAAGTATATAAAACTTTTTTGGTTGATGGTTGGCTTCGATAGTCGTGGAGTACCTGCACCTTGATATTGATACTCAATTCTTGTTAACAACATTATACATCTCTGTGATGCATGAGTTTTGTTAGTAGGCGATGCCCTTTCCCCTGGAACACACTGGACCCATATACACAGTGCTGCTGTGCACCTGTACAGCACACTGGCATGTACTGTGCACCATACCTCACAAGTGTGCACACCATTGCTGAATGTGTATATGTGTGTGGCAGTTATGTTTACTCTGTTGCTCACAGCCCCTATGTGTTTGTCTGACACATACCTGGGATGATATGAGGACTGATGTCAGTAATTAATGCCTGTCCTTTGATTTACAGATCTCATGATCAGCAGTGCATGTATATGTAATAAAATCCAGTTACACTGACATCCTTCAAAGCTTAATGTGGATATGAGGAGTGTATACACCTTTGTTGACATGCCAGCCTCTTCTATGATATGCAATGTGGCCACAATACTGCATTTGTTAACTTTACACACACCTATGTGACATATGACCTGTACAATCCAATGCAGTATCAAACAAATGTGTTAGTTGTGCAGATGCTGAATGACATGCATACAATATGTGGTTTGCTTAAGTGTACACACCATTAACACAATGGTTTGTTGAAGCATCTGTTAATTGAACTAAAGCAGTCACTATTTCTGGAAGGGGTATACTAGCATGGGCCATCTTCACTTGCCATTATTTGGTCACTCTGCCCTACAAATGTCCCCTAACTCTGCCAGATTGCAAGGTCAAATTGTGTGCACAGCCCTTGGAGTTCACACAGTGGCTTCACCATTGCTGTAGAGTCAGGCTTATGTCTGGCACAATTCATAACCTTCACTGTGTTCAGATACAGCCATTCTTAGTAAGCTTTGGATGCATGCTTCAGTTCACTGTTGTGTTTCAAGTTGACACCCCTCCCCATCCTCAGCCTTATTGCAAATGCTTGACAACTATAGGCCACACATGAGTGTTATTTTGCAGTGTTCCAAATTCCAAACAGAATATCTACCAGCTTAGTTCCAGCTAATGAACAGCAAACCTAAAGGTGTACACTGGCACCAGCAAGTTAAATATTGGGGATGGTGGCCCAGAGGTGGAGTGAGGTGCTGCCTGTGCACCACACGTATCTTTATGAATACTGTCTGTAAGTTTGAGCCTTGGTCTCATGACACCATTACACATTGCAACCAATGCCTTTGGGAGACCTGATGTTATGCATATGCTATCATGGAGAGCCCTGGATGATGTTGCCTGTGGAACAACTCTTCCATCTGATTAGCCTAACCCATAGGATGCATATTCCAGGGAATTGTTGACACAGGTACTGCACAGGCAGTACTTGCTAAACATTCCTGCAAGTCCCTCTGTGTTGCTGCATGTTTCTGGGCAGCCTTCATGACCAGTTTGCAACATGTTTTGTCATCTGTTTTGGATGGGCATCTGTTTATTTTCTACATCAGTGTTGTCCCATACTTCATATACACACACATACATGACTGTCTGCACTGTTTGCCATGGCATATGCAATGGTGAGGTAAGGCTTTTCCCACTCCTGAGTGCTACATTTTGGATATGGGATCCATTTCATGGTTTGTAAGATGTGTGCAAGCCATGGCTGCCTCGGTTGCAGGTTACTGGGCAAATGTTATGGACATACTTCTTGGACAGCAGACCATTACTTGGTGTGACATTGAGGCCGTGTACTTGATGGAAGGTGTGTACTCAAGAAGAGTGACTGCTGTCAGTACATCATAAGCTGCTTCAACAATATGTTATTTTGAGTGCATGCACACATATGCTTCCAGTGTTTGTTAAGGTATGTATGCCCCATATTTGTTGTCCTAACATAGGATTCCATATTACACATTTATTGCTCATGTTAGGATCACATTACAGGTTGTAAAAGGTGTGGAATGTGATATTGTGCTTTGCTGTTTTTTTTATATCAGGAACAGTTGCCATTTTAATAGTGGTGTACACACTGTTGTAGCCATTGTATAAGTGTAATGCTTCAGGCATGTCCCTACTGTAGGCCATTTGTCCCACCATTATGTTCATCTCTGTCCACACATCTTGCACTGACAGGTTGTTAGGTATACTGCAGGACTCTTACATACCCTTCAGATATGCCACCATGGTGACCACTGTGATGCAGTGCAGTTAACGCCTACAGTAAGTGAACATGTACAGCATGCATTATGGGTAGGTGTGTTAAATGTGTGCATGACAAATAGCATGGCCATAACATGGCTGGTGTATTGGCAAACTTGAACAAAATAATTCCATATGCAACAGCTACAGGCTGCTGCCCCAGCTGTATACCAGAGGGACCTAAATAGTTGTTTGAGAGAAGTAATGTCAGTAGTCACACCTGTGACATTGGTACAGGGTGGGAGCAGCATTTCAGCACATTGACAGTACAACCCCACAGTACTACAGATTATGCACATCTGCTCATTACTACACTGCAGCAACAGGCTATCTTATCTGACATATTCATGTAGATACTTTACAGATGAAAATGAATAAGCATCAGTGGTCTAGTAATGTGCCCTGGGGCCTTACCTGCATGCTCCTTGTCTATTGTGTGGTTGGCACCCACCTCCACACTGCTGTCTTCAGCCTGCTGGCTTTGCGGGCAGGCAGGTTACCCAAAGCTGGCGAGGAGCTCCTCAGCATGTGTCTGTGGGGGCAGGATGGTATGATCCCTACTTGTGGCAAGCTGGTCCCCTCCTAACTGCAGCAGCATGCTTATGGGCATGACAGATCAGATCTGTGCAGTGATGTCGCACCTGCTCATAATTCTGGTTGTGCAGGCTGACATCGTTTACCCTGTGGATGAGCTCATTCCACAGGGTGGTCCTCTACTGAAGATCCTGGACTCTGTGGCCAAATAGGATGGCATGATGCATGATGAAGTATTGGATGATTGCATCATTTTCCAGGCATGTGAATGTGGACAGATGTTCTGGGACATTATACCTAGAAGGCATAAACAAGAAAAAAGGTCACAGGACCTCATACGGTTGTCCACGTGCACATCAACAGTGTTTATTACTTGCAAATAATCCAGACTATACCATAACACTGTAAGCTATCATGGTTTTTACATCTTGCATTGCACTCCAGGCCCTGACCTGTGCAGTTCCCCCAATGTTGGGCACTTAATGGCATAATACACTATTCACCATTCATTTCTGTATAGAGGGATGACAGTGGCCATCTTCCATGTGGATGGTGTGTGGATGGTGGCATATGTGTGTGTTTGACTGTAGTGTGTGATGGAACTGTGAGCACATGCCTGTGTTAATGTAGGAGGCAAACTGTGATGCTCTCATGTCCCATGGAGACATGCTATTGTTGCCATCAGTCGGCATTATGTCCATGCTTACCATTGAGGTGGGCAGGAGTGTGGTTGATGTGCATATCCGGGTTCCTATTACATGATAGATGTTTTGAAACTTCGAACACAACAATATCAAACTTGTCTGTTCGAAGTTTCAAAACTTTGAATACAGAAAAAAAAGATGGAAAAGTAAACTAACTGTTGCAAAGAGGGGGGCAAGCCCCCCTGCACCCCTTACACTCTGAGATCACACTACAGTGCAGTAAAAGGAAATATTCTCTTTCTATACTATAGTGCAATCTTGGAGTTGGTATATTTAAAGAATGGGGGTGTGGGGGATGCAGCGGAGCTTGCCCTCCTGCTTTTAACACTTTATTTTACTTTTTACTTTTTTTTTTTTTTAACATGTTCAAACTTCTGCAAGTTCGACTATATGGTTTCAACCATACAGGGTTCAAACTTGCTGAAGTTCAATCACGTAATAGGAGCCACATATCCCCTGTACTAATGTTGTGGACAGGGTGCCACTGTTCCCACCTAAACTGTCTGATGCAGGTTGCCTATATCCATGGCATGTGTGTATGAGGTGTGCTTTACCCACAGTAAAGGTTAACTTGTGTTACTGCCTCTGAGACTGCATACATATGTGAAGACATGGTTGCAATTGGCCTTGGTCATTTGGATATGTTTGATTTCTAGTCATAGTCACCCTTACAGGAAGTCACTTGTGAACCTACATGCTTGTTTAGATAGAGGTGCACTTGCTTCCAAGTTGTGGTCTGCACCTATATGTCCCTGTACAGCCCCTATAGCAACATATTATGTGCTTTGTGTCTTGGTGCTGTCCACCAAGGGGGATTACTCTATTGTTGATGGAGGATAGTTGTGCAGGTAAGGTAATGCTGATTCCATATAACTACAGTGGATATAAAGTGTACATACCCCTGTTACAATGCATGGCACTTGTGCAATTGGAACATGACCCCACAAAAGCACATGTCAACACAATCCCCACCTGTGATGTGTCGTACAGCCTGCTCATTTCAATAGGGAACATAATAACTTGTCCTGTGGAAACATATAGGAATTAATTCTCAGTACAGTAAGTCAGATGAATGTGTGTGCACACCCTTATACTGATATGTTATGTAAACACCTGCTGAGATAATTACAGCATCCATTTGTCTTAGTTTGTCCTCTAATGTCATATCATATCTTCACTTGCCAATGGTTGCTTACCTTCCATGAAACAGCTTTGTTTCTTTTTCAACAGAATTGTACAGGTTATGTGTCACATTTGAGGTAAGAAATGTTTTGACATGATTTTCCGTGGTCTCTTTGGCATACAGCACACAGACCTGACATTCCAACAGGGGTGTGTACACTTTATTCAGTGTATATGGGTGTTGATATAGTGGTTAGTGGTAGGCATGGACAGTGGGTCATAACACAGTTGTACACTTCTCTGATTATTACATGATAAGCATGCCTATTGTAGTACCCATATCAGTGTCATGGCAATGCAAAAATCAGTAGCAGTACACATTTTATTTTTGTTGTATGCAGTGACAGTGATATTACACACATGTGCAACATGCACATCCTATTTTCTGGACTACTTGTGACCCATGTTGTTACTTCGGTGCCTTTCAGCTGAACATACGCATACATACACATGCTCAGGAGATACCTAGTATACATTTGTGTTCTATGTCATTAGGGCACACTGTATTTACAGTCTTACAGCTCAATCATACGTCTCAACCTGTTTCACCATGACTTCTTGTCATTGCCCCCCATCACTGGGTGACAAAACAGGGAAGTCAATTTTGATAAAGTGTTAATATAGTTGCCATAACACAAGTATATGTGTAAGTGACTACAGATATCTGTCACAACTGTGAACATTGTCCAGAAGATCACTGTACAGCTGAATGGTATTAATTCAATATATCACATGCAGTTAATCACACACATCTGCAACAGTGCTTTACTATGCTCATGCCCTATATAGGTATCCTAGATTTACAATACAAACATATATAATACTCATATTCACAGGTAACATATGGATATGGGCAACATCCCATTAACTGGCCTAGCAGTGGCACAGACATGACTGTTTGACAGACACTTTAGTGGTTGCCATATGTGAGCTGTCCTTTCCCAGGGTGTGTCAGGCTCCTCAGCTGTGACCCAACCTGTCCACCTCTTAGAGTATCACGTGGACAAACCCTAACATTAGTGGGGTATATAGGGACAGATCATAGATATGCCTATTGAAACCTATGAAGTTTGTAGCATGATACATTTTGCATTACCATGAATGTTACGAATGTGGTGAGATGTGAAATTCATGTGTATGTCATGACTTCATTACTTCCATCTCCAGGCTATTTGCCAGACTAATATAGATGTTTGGAGGAACAGAGCAAACACTATGATGGCTAAATCTTGACATTCTGTGAAGATCTGTACAGTTGACAGGTATGGCTCACTGCAGACAGAGCCAGATGCTATGTCCATAGCATTTGTTCAGCAAGACATCATTACAGCAGGCATTGATGGCACATATGCATCTTTCATAATCATCTATCCCATTAGTACAGACCAAGTACTACATTCAATTACATGCTTACATGTTTCACATACCTGGTTTATCTTCAGGTTTATTCTGTGTAGAGGTTGCCTCCTGATTCTTATTTTGAGGTTTTGTGTATGTGTTTTTTTGTCTCTCTCTCTCTCACTCACTATCTCTCTCACTGGGATTGAGCTCTCTCTCTCACTCTCTCTCTCACTGGGATTGAGCTTGTTTGAATAGGTTGAAGTATGGCTTTTGTATGTGATTCTCATGTTTAGGAGACGGCCTCTGCACCAATTGCTGTTCCTCACTTGCTAATTACATGCAGGCAGCTGTGTAGTTCTTCCAATAGCCAATGTCATAACAACCCACTACTATAAATAACTACATCATGTGGGCATTGTCCCTTTGCCTTTTCTGCATGGAAGACATCCTTCATGTGTGGGGGCAGCAGTGTTTCAGACAGCAGGTAGGGATACCTCTTACAACAGGACTTGTGGACAGAGGACAACTACATGTTTGTATAAGGTTCCAGACCTAGGGACAGTGTGTGAGTATTGCTGCTTATATGCATTGAATACTGCTAGTTTTACAAGGGTTGTGTGTACATGCTAGTTTTGTATGGAATGCAGTCTGTCTGCATAGCTCTCAACAGTGGGTCTATCCACATGATGGCCAGATGATTGGCTGTTATGTTTTGTCTGTTCCCAACAGGTCTTGTCCCTGACATATCAGTGGCATTCTCTCCATTGATTGCTATCAGTACATGGCAACATCCATTTGTGTTTCTGAGTTCATATTCCTGAATGAGGGTATGCTGCAACCAGTCCTGTAACACCATCAACTTTCACAGTTTATAACAGAAATATTTCAAATATGGCTCTGTTTTTCAGCCTCTGTCCTCCACTTATATACCAGGCTTTGTCCAGATGTCATGCAGTAAAAGGTTGATAGTTAATAGTCTATCATTATTTACGGCTGATGATCCTGCTATCATTCCAGTGATAGTGTGGACTCCCATACAAGTTGTGGGGTAGGGTCCATATATATGAGGGCTACAGCTGGACAAAACATGTGTGACCCTGTACAGTCTGGAGGTCAGTGTACACAGAACACTGTTATATGCCTTGTAAGATATTTTATGGGGAGGGGTATTAAATGTTTTTAACCTAGGCTGTTACAACATGTGAGGAATATCAGTAATAAGAAACATAAAGGTATATGGCTGTGCATTTTCATATGTTTCACCATGGGAACAGTGGTGGGCTAGAGCTTACTGTCTTGCACACAGTTCTGTTTGTCAGTGTGATAGTGACATTTTAAGTTAAGTATTGTTATTTAATGGATACATTTACATTGTGACAATTGATACTATTCCCTCTAGGGGT
Organism: Protopterus annectens; assembly: GCF_019279795.1. Lineage (NCBI taxonomy): Eukaryota > Metazoa > Chordata > Ceratodontiformes > Protopteridae > Protopterus > Protopterus annectens. The sequence continues at coordinate 616,876,894 of NC_056751.1, read as the reverse complement.
TGACTACAAATTGTAATTGGAGGCTGTTGAACTACATCTGTAATTAAGTGTTGATTGCTTCTTGCCTTCAAGGCAAGTGTGTTTTTTACTGTGTACTACTTGAAGGATTTATCCTAGTCAGCAAGGTATGTTATGTTTTGCAGAATACTGTATAATATGTTTTCTTTGAGAGTTGCATTAATCAGTTATTATGTATTTCAAACAACTAAGTACTATAAGAATTGGCATAAACAACTGAAATAGTACACAAATAAACATTTATATGTATGCAAACTGTGATCAGCAGTATGGTTTCATGTCGGGAAAGAGCAATACAGATGCAATGTTTGCTCTGAGAGTGT
>NC_056751.1:616859053-616871553 GCF_019279795.1 Protopterus annectens | reverse complement strand
ACTTTGGTAAACAATTATGAATACTTACTCACTGGTGGGACATCTCCCCTTTCTCTTGCTTCTTGGACCCACTGTTCCAAGAGCTCCCTCTTCCTCCATTTCATGTCAGCATAGTAGTGCCGGACCTGCTCACTAGTCTTAGGATACCAGCGGCACTGTTGAGATCACGGGTGAGACTTCCCCAGGCTTCTGCTTTATATTGGGAACCCTGTACTGGTCCTGCAGCAGTCTCATGTCATGGGTTTTTACCATGAGTCCTGCCATGAACTTGGACTCCTGTATGCTCCCAGCACTGTGCCCGGAATCGCATGCCCTCTCCAACACCTGCCATACTGCCTACAGTGGAGAGCTACATCCAGTTATGAGCTGTATTCCCACCTGTGAGGTTTAAATACAGCCGATTTCCCATCCTTTGCCATGATTTGATGGTTTTGAAAATGCTTAGCTAAGCTAAGCTATGGGCAAAACTGCTTAGCTAAGGTTGGCAGTGCTTAAAGGGGCAGGTTCAGCATTGCTTACCAATGGGAAAATCCACTTAGCTGGGCTATCCGTTGCTTAGTATTCATATGTACACAGTGCTTACACCCGGTCAACATAGCTGTGCAATGCTTAGCATTGCTTATGTTTTATTATATTGGTATACCACCTGTATGGGATTGATTCATTATTCATTACATAATATAGATTTATTTACCTTCCCTGATATCCCCCAATGTGCTGTGTTAATTTATTCTTGTGTGACTATACTGTATGGGGCACTTGTGTTTATGTGGGGGTTTCACTGCTTTGTTACACTGACACCTCACATCTGGGCCTTATACACTACTCTGGTTGAGAAAAATCAGTTACTTCTTACAAAAATATGCAAAAAATTAAAATTTTAATGTTTACACATATAAAATGGATATGGCTTTGGTGAGGCTCAAATTGTGAATGACTACATGCAAGGTGCACGCTCTAACTGCTACACTATTGCACTTATGCTTATGCTGGATGTCTATTGCTTTTTAACTTATCATGCTGTTTTAGCTGGGCTATGTGTAGCTAAGCAATGGGCACACACATGCAGCTACACTTAAACTTTATTGCATATATAAAAAAAATATTTGTTGCATTTTTTTTATTTGTACCCTTCAGAATATCCATGCTAATGCTGAACCTGTTATTCCATCAACTTTCTGCTTTGAGGGACAATTTTCCCTTATGGCTTTGTCCACATTCCTTACTTTGGTGGGTTGGGAGGTGTGCATTATGTGCTTATGTTAAATCTGTCATTCTATCAACTTTTGGCTTGGTAGGGATGATTGTCCCTTATGGCTTAGTCCAGATTTTTTACCCTGACAGGTTGGAGGTGTTACAAGCATTATTGCTCATTTTAAATTTGGTGGTACGCCTGGGCAAAGTGGCGTACCACCAAAGAACCCCTAGATCACATCAAATTTCAGCAGCTTAGAAACTCAACAAAAGCAGATACTACCCGAGACAAAAATAATTATTTCCATCATCTTCAGGACAAGCACCAAAACAATCCAAAGAAGTTTTGGGCAGGTTTTAATAACCTCCTTTATTCTGGGAAATCAACTACCCCCACTCCGGAAAAACTTATAGGTAAAGACCCTCAAGTAATAGCTAACTCCTTTAACTCTTTCTTTACTGAGACCGTTCAGGCACTAGCCAGTCAGTTACCTACTTCTTCTACCTCCTTAACCAGTCCTACTGGAAAAAATATTCCTGCCTTTAATCTTCAACCAATCTCCACCTCCTATATTAGAACTCTATTAAAGAAACTCAAACCATCCTCCCTATCCGCTGATAGTCTCCCAGCCGAATATCTACAACTAGCATCTGACGTAATTGCCTACCCCATCTCAATCCTGATAAATAGAACTATCACTGAGGCCACCATTCCTTCAATCTGGAAAATATCATACGTCATACCACTTCATAAGGGAGGCGTCTCCACAGAAACATTGAATTATAGACCTATAGCAATATTGTCACCTATAGCAAAAATTATGGAAAGGTGTGCTCACAAGCAACTCTTACAGTACCTTACCCTAAATAATCTCCTGTCAATAACTCAACATGGGTTTCGCCCTCATCATAGTACTACCACTGCCCTCCTTTCCTTTGTTGACTCAGTTAACAACAATCGGAACAATAAATTAATCACTTCTGCCCTCTTTCTCGACCTGTCAAAAGCCTTTGACATGGTCAATCACCAACTATTGCTCCACACCCTTAAAACCCTTCACCTCGATAACCTAGCCCTACGTTGGTTTAATTCTTACCTTTCCGGTAGACAACAAGCAGTCCAGTGGCAAAGCACACTATCTCATTTGCTACCAAATACCATTGGAGTTCCCCAAGGATCTATACTTGGCCCCCTTCTCTTCTCTGTATTTATAAACGACCTACACTCAGTCATCCCCAATGCCACCTGCATTCAATATGCAGATGACTCCACTCTGATCTGTTCTGATGTCTCTCTCCATAATCTCCAAGTAGTCACCCAACACTGTTTTGCAGCAGTTGAAAAATGGTTCTCTGAACGGAAACTCATCCTAAATCCCATAAAAACTAAGCTACTTCTTATCTTCCCCACTTCTGGAACCCCCTTAGGCCTATATCCACCACATTCTACTAATATGATCTTTCACGTTCAATCCAACAACGGAACCATCATCGAGCCTGTCACCAATACCAAACTACTAGGCGTTACCATTGACCACAAACTCAAATTCGATGTTCACATTAGTCAAATGATTAAAACAGTAAACAAGAAACTAGGTTCCTTGTACAGAATCAAGAACTTCCTTACTCCGAATACCAAACTAACTATAGCACGGTCACATCTTCTCTCTACCCTTCTATATGCCTCCCCTGTCCTATCCTTCCTCAATAAAAATGAGCTCAACAAACTGTCAGTTGTCTATAACCATATCGCTAGATTTGTCACTGGCTCACCTTACCGTACTCATCACTGCCACAATTTAAAGAAACTTGAATGGTTAGAATTACCTAACCTTCTTAAATTCAACCAACTGACGGAAGCATTTAAAATAATTAAGGAACCAGAAAAAACTCCCTCTCTGAACAAACTCCTGACCCCCTACACTAACCTTAACTGCCTCCGATCTTCTAAAAGTGTTCTTGTACATACCATGAAATCAAATAACTCAGGAGGCGATGCTATCTCATAAATTCTATTGGAAGGCTCTGGAATTCCCTTCCTAATAACCTAAGACTGACAACTTCCCTCAGCCAGTTTAAAACTAGTCTCAAGTCTCTACTTAAGTCCCACTGGCTATGCCCTTGTTACAATCCTGGCTGACCATGGTACTCCTCACCACTCACACACAAATCCCTAAAGGACTCCTCACCTTAAATCTCTTTAGATCCCTTTAAACCTTTTTTCCAAACACATTTGTCCCTCTCTGACTGCCCCCCTCACATCACCATAGAAATGACCTATTTAAGATCTTATATCTTTCTCCCTGGTATCTCAAGCTCAAACTTCATTACTTATTTCCTACCTCTATATATGGTATTTATCTATCACGTATTTGTGCTATTGAATATTGAACATAGTGTATTTGTTAATAATTACCTCTGAACTCTGTATACTATTACTGTGCTTATGTTGTTTAATGTAGTGTTTAATGTTTCTTCTTATATGTGGAGCTTTTCTCCCCGAGTCTCTGCTGAAAAGGGATATGTATCCAGTTGGACTAACCCGGTAAACAAATGTAAAATAAATAAAATAAAATAAATAAATTGCTGAACGGCAATTCTGGAGTGCAGGGGGCATGTGTATTGTGAGAGTTCTGCTCTCAGACACACCCCTTGTGCTCGTACATGGAACCATGTTTATTTTACAGCATGGCAGTGCGCCTTCATACATATGCATGGCGTGCTGCCATGCTGAACAGGAATGGTCCCTGCCATGCAGGAATAACTTATTCCTGCATGGCTGCTTGAATCCAAGGGGATATTTCTAAATATGACAAAGTACTACACCTCTGTAGCTAAACTTAAATAAAAGAAATCAGACTTCAGATTAAAAGATATAATTCTATTTCATATACTCAGCATGCTGAATTAATGGAACAAACAGTGACATTGAGCAGCATGAGATGTCCTCGCAGACAATAAAGTTTGAAACATTAAACACAGGGATATAGGTTAGGGCTCCCATCTGTTTAGTGCAGTGAGCATTTTTCTCTCTAAAGGCACGTTCCTGATTGTTTTTCATCATTAGTCATCAGCAAAATGCATTCAGTGCATAACAAAATTTTGTAATTCTTTCTCCATTAGTCCTAAAAAATTGCATCTCTTATGTCAATTAACTTATACCCTGGTAAGCATTTAACTGTAACTTGGGATCTGTTGACTATGTGGACCAAAATCCTCACTCTTATGCTTGGCTGTCTAGTTTCTAGTACTTCATCTGCTCACAGGCCAGTTCTTTTAGAAGTATAATTATTTCTACTTTTAGTAGACTATCTGTTGATTCTGGTCATGACGGCTCTAGTTCAGTTGGTTAGCAGACTAACTTGTTAAAACTAACATGGCTGAGACCATATGATTGACAATTTAGTTAATCAATCAACTTGAACAACCCAAATAACACCTGCAAATAAAACAAAACAATGTTTTTTTTGGGGGGGAAAACTCTGTTGCTCCCCCCCACACCCCTGCTAATTATATATACCAACTCTGAAATCACACTATAGTGAGGAAAAGGACACATTCTCCAACCCTCACTGTACCACAATCTCAGTCAAAATGGTTGACAAACAAAATTGTCAGTCATGCGGTCTCGACCATGTCAGTTTTGACAATTTAGACCATCAACCAACTGAAGTAGGCTGACATATATATAAGCAAAGGTGACCAAGATTAATGTAAGCATAGGTTGATAAGTACCATTTATAGAAAGCCTGTGTATTCCAATAGCCTTTTACATTTTGATAGCAATCACCCTGACAAACAGAAAAGGGGTATAGTTAAGGGGCAATATATTAGGTTGGCTCGTATGATATCAGATGACCAGTTGCTGAGTGAGGAGTTCAACAAACTGGAAGCTGTTTGTTACCCGGGGATATCCTAAGTCTTTAATTAATGAAGTGCACAAGGAAGTGCTTACTAATAGGAGAGTGGTGAGTTGTTTCCCCTATTATATATTTCCCAAGTACTGGCACAGGTAGAGCGATGTACAACTGGAGAAGTTGACTATTCTTGTTCCTCTATTACCACCTTTTCTAGAGATCATAAACTTGTTACCAGGATATTGAGGAAGAACTGAGAAGTTTTTTCTTGTTTTGAGGGAACTTGTCAAGTTATTGGATCAAGATCAGTTATTGTGAATAGGAGGGGTAGGTATTTTAAAAATCTTCTAGAAAGGAGAGAAGGTTGTCAGGTTTCCACTAATAGAAAGAGAGATACATTTAAAAGTAATAGGTGTGGACAGTGTAGATATATCTTAATGGGAGATAAAGTTAAAGTTAATAGAGTGAATATTTATGCATCCTTTCATTGCAGTTGTAATTCCAGGGGTGAGATTTATTTGGCTAGATGCCAAAAGTGTCAATGTTTTTATGTGGAGAAAACCCAGTGTAAATTTAGAGAGAGAATATACAAGCACATTGCAGACATTAAGAAGAGGGACACAAAAACAACTCTTCGTTTAAGTATATAAATAAACACCCAGAGCATATTTTTGTTGGAATAGACAATGTAATCAGGAAACCTAGGGGTGGGCCTTGGAAAGACCTGTTAGAAGAGAGGGAAACTCTTTGGCAACTCAAATTAAGAGTAAATGTGTTTCCTGGACTTCATGAATTTATATCTATTGCTGTACTTTGAGACTTTTGTCATAATAAGACATGATTTTTGTAAAATATGTATGTTTTTTACTAATGAAAGGTATAGATTGGCAGTTATTATTGGTTTAAATGTGAGGTTTTTATTGGTTTAATGTCATGTGACTAGATAGGGGCTTTTAAAAGGTTGAATTTGTATTATATATACCAAATTCTGAGGAAGTCAGTTTGTTCTGATGAAAGCGCTTAACCAATCAGTTAATACATTTTGAATTTTGTTCTTTTATAGCCTGGTTCTTTCTTCCTTGTGTACTGGATTTTGTTGAAAGGTGACCAAGACATTTGAAGCATTAACTACAGGGGTGAAGATTAGCTCTCCTGGTTGCTTATAGGCATGAGCATTTTTCTGTCTTTGTGTCATCTTTTAAATTTAAAATCTTCCCTGCTAGATTTAACAACTGTGGTGTCCTAGATGTGTGCATGCCTTTAAATTCAATCTACCTAGTGACTACTTACGCTATTGTTAAACTGCAACATTGTGCTTACACCTGTTCATCGGACTTATCTGCAAGCTGCCTCACAGTTTAACAGGACTCTTTAAAAGTTTTAGCTTTCTGTGTCTTACAAGCACCCACTGTAGGTTTACATTTAAATATCTTTGCGTTCCAGTAACTTTGTTTAATACTAGCTGAGACCCACACACTAGGACCTGCACCTCCTCCCCTACATTTTCCCTTGGACGACTTTAAATCTTTATTTGTACTTAGGTAATCTTGGGTCTCTGCTGACTCATTTCCATTTACAGTGTTGTCTGTTCTGAATTGAGTCCCTTGGCTCAGCTCGCTCCATAATACCTTTTTTTTTTTTTACTTACTGCTATTATCTTATTATCTATAGGATATATACTATTATCTATTATATGATATTATCCTATCTCTCTAACTCTACTCAATACTCTACCTATCCTACCCACAGTTACTTATAACCCCATCACTGCTATTCACCTTATTATTCCTACAAACATCATTATACTCACACACATAAAAACGCACAGCCCTATAAAATGTCTCTCACTTCCAAAACTATTCAAATTCTGCTCTCTTCATACTTTTATTTCCTTCTACAACTAACATCTCATTACACAACCCACAACCCTTACAGACCTACTTCTACAACAACCGTAATTATACAATCTATCTCCAGCTATTCCTCAGTATGCCCTACTTTATATGCCACAGACTTAATCTTACAAACCAAACTAAAAATCCTCTCCCATCAAAACCACCATAACAAAAACTCAATTCTAAACATTCTCCTCAATATTAAAAAGAAACTGCAACCTGTAAAACTCCCCACCCACCACAAACTAAGTCAATGCGGTGATATACATCCAAACCCTGATTCCCCCTCCAGCCTATTATAAACCCCTCAACTTCCTTTAAGCCCCTAAACTTCAGCACAATTAATCTCCAAATAGAAATAAAAGACCACACCTACATGCCTGATTAGACAAAAACAATTCAGACTTCACTGCGGTTACTGAGACGTGGTTAAAACCTTAAATCAAAGATACTGAATTCCTACCCCCTAATTACAACTGCCTCAGAATAGACAGACCACATAAAAAAGGGGGCAGTATTGCCTTGATATACCCAAACACCTTCACTGTAGTTCAATACACAAAACCTGTCCCACAATTATTAACAGCAGTGATACTAGTATCCTTTCTAAAGATGAATAACAGTAAAAACCTTTGTATCTTAGTCATATACATCCCCCAGACAACAACATTCCTAAACTTGAAGACATTCTTGTTTGGTCAGCTAATAACATTACAAATGAAACCATCATCCTAGGGGATGTTAACATTAACTGGCTTGATATTTCTAATCAGGACCCTTCCACTAGCATAAATCTATATAACTATATTTAACTAATAACCAAAATAACCAGGCCCAACAATAAAATAGACAGTGGCTCAGTTCTGGATTGGATACTTGTCTCCAATCCTAACAAAATCACCTCCTCTGGCACACTACCTAACAGTATTAGTGACCATTTACCAGCCTTTATAACTCATAAGACCACCTCAGTCTTAAGCATACACCAAGTTAAGCAAAACAGTGATGTATCTCACTTTTCCTCCAACACCTTTAATGACATTTTACAAAGGATCAGCCTGACCCCACTCAAACATCTCCCTCTCCATGAGGCTGTTGAATTCTTCAATTCAACATTTCTTAGAATTTTAAATAATTTATCCCCACCTCACCTAAAAAGAATAAAAGTTAAACAGGCAACCTAGCTTACCAAACACACAAAGCAAATTATGTCTGCTAGGGAAAAAGCTTGGAAAACCTGGCAAAAAAATAAAATTCCTAACAACCTCATTCAATATAAACAATTACACAACCAGTCAAAATGACTAGTGATTAAAAATAAAAAAGAGCACTTTCTAAGCCTTCAAGACCAACACATACTAAACCCAAAGAAAGTTTTGAGCACAGTGCTGAATTTCTACAACTATCTGCAAACTCCATTGTCTATCCTATTAGCATACTCCTCAATAGATCTATTCAGGAGTCCAGTATATCAAACATATGGAAGAAAGCATTTGTTCTTCCACTCCATAAAGGTGGCAACAACTCTGATATCTCTAATTTCAGACCCATCGCTATCCTCTCTACCATCTCTAAAATATTAGAAAAATGTATTCACACTCAACTTCTTAACTATTGTGTCCAAAACCAGATACTTTCCCCCACACAGCATGGCTTCAGGCCAGATCATGGTACCTGTACTGCTCTCATATCCTTTATGGACACAGTAAACAGGGCTCATGATACCAGTTACATAGTTTTCTCACTGTTCTTAGATCTCTCTAAGGCCTTCGACACGGTTTGCAAATCAACAACTCAAAACTTAAAAAACAAAAAAGAGCGATTAAAGAAATACCGACACTTACACGAGCCACTTATAAAACCAAACTTTAATTATAAGCACTTTCGAAGGGGCCAATACCCCAACTTCTTCAGACAAATTTTATAAAATAAAGCCACCTATACACACACACATATATATATATATATATATATATATATATATATATATATATATATATCATCAATTCATTATTAAATATATAATTGAATAATTACTAAAACACTTATTCAATTAACTATATATAAAGACTCCATGGCTTATTCTGTTAAGACAACTGTCCTAATAACTTTTAAAATTTTCAACGAGCTTTTTATATAAAATTTATACATGTTGAATCATATATTTAAAAATGTATTATATATAGAAAAACACACATCATTTCCCATAATATATACCTTTACCTTCGACACGGTTTCACATCCCCTTCTGCTCACAAAACTCACCAACTTAAGTCTCTCACCTCATACCTTAAACTGGTTCTCAGACTATCTCACCAAAAGGCAATAATCCACCAAATGGCAACACTCCTTCTCACCTTTTCTTAACACAACCACAGGTGTACCTCAAGGATCTATACTAGGTCCCCTCCTTTTCACTATATTCATTAACGACTTCCACACAACCCTTACCCATGGCACAGTTATCCAATATGCAGATGATTCTACAATCATCTATACTGCAAAATCTATATCTGAGTTACAACGTCTTACCCCAAATACTTTCACTTCAACCGAAACTTGGATGTCAAACCACCATCTCACTCTAAATCCCAAGAAAACCAAACTTCTAATATCCCCCTCCAAAAAAAAAAAAAAAAAACCTACCGCTCTGTACAACAATGATTTTTCTGTCCAATCCCATAATAATACTCTCACTGAAGTTGTTCCAAGTACCAAACTGCTAGGAGTTATTATTGATGAAAATCTAACATTTGACCTCCATATCCATAGCAACATTAAAAAAAAAATCAAAACTTAGGTACCCTCTATAGACACAAATACTACCTTAATATTATTGCTAAAAAAGCTCTAGCATCATCCTTCCTGCTACCATCTGTACTATATGGTGCCTCAATCCTCAGCAATATCAAGTCCTCCCTGAAAACCAAACTAGACTCATGTTACAACAAGATTTCCAAATTCGTAACAAATTCTAAAAACTCAGCACACCACTGCTTATCTCTACAACAGCTAAACAGGCTCAAACTCCCACACTGCCTCACTTATTCACAATTAACCACTGCACATAAACTCATATGCAAGCCTTCAACATGCCCCTCTCTCTCCTCCTTATTGACTACATACCACCCTAACAGGCCACTAAGATCCAAAAACACAATGATGCTGAAAGTTGAAACACCTAACCTTGCAGCTGGTCAAATGCTATACTCTTTTACCATCTCAAAATTATGGAATGCCCTCCCATATTCTATCAGAACAATCAGTAATGCTGCTCTCTTTAAGAAGTCTCTCAGAGCACACCTCTCTTCTCTCTGGCAATGTACTTGTGCCAAAATAGTACCTCCTAACACCTGATCCACTACTATATCCCTCTACAATATCACTACTTAGGAGTTCTTTCTGACTTGCTTAATTCAACTGCTTATGCCTACAAAACTCCAACAAGTAACAATCAAAACTGCTACCCTACCTGACTAACTCCAACCTCAATGATCAAACTGTATACAATAATAAAAAACTGCAAACAGCCCACAAGATGAATGCTCCGTTGTAGGAAAGATAAATAATATTCAAAACTGGAAAAGTCACAACGAAGCAACCAAGAAATCCCAACAGGTTTAAAAACATAAAATATATATAAAAAATAAAAAAATATAAAAAACACTATTAACATACAAAATATATAAAAATATTATGCAATTGTTACTTGCAATAAATATTTTTATGTTTTTAAACCTGTTGGTATTTCTTGGTTCCAAAAACTGTATACAATGCTGATGTGTAATGTTTATAAATAACCTGTACCATTGTGTTTAATAGTTATTTCCATGCATTGAGACTGTATATACACTGTATATTGTGCTTTTTCTTGTATATACTAGTAATGTTATGTGGAGCTTTTCTCCCTGGGCCTCTACTAAAAATGGGCTCACCTAGGCCCAGTAGACTTTCCCGGTTAACAAATGCAATAAATAAATGAATATAAATAAATGTGTCTAATTTCCTTCATCATCAAGCTTTGGTGGATATACCTTTCAGTATATGCCTATACGTCTTGGGGGGGGGGGGGGCACTGTTTATTAAAGGTGAAACAACCAAAGCATGCTTAGCATGCAGCTCACATGGTCATGCAATCACAATCACAAGCTATGTGTTTCAAAGCATATCCAGACCATGTTCCTATACCCATTTTATGGATTAATGGGTTATCACAGACAGAAGAATCACGGTTGCTCTTTTTACATAGAAGCATCATATCTGATGCCAGAAAATAGGCCTGATTTAAAAAAAAAAAACATGCTCTTGTATTATGTGACTTACTCTGGTGTAAGCCTGCCCTGAATCTAAAATACTTGCTCACAGTGTAAATTACTTATTTCAGTGTGAGCCTGCTTTATAGATAGTTTTACACCAGATGTACAAGGTAAAGCAGGTGTGGCTACCAGATATTTGGTACCTCAAGTTTGGTTTTATAGCTTTTTTGACTTGCTAGATTGTCTACTCTGTTGAAATATTTCTCTGAAATGCTCATTGTGGGAAAACTCATACTTAAATAGTTCATGATAAGGCAGAATCATTGATTGCTAATGAGAATTATACACAAATGGTCTGTTAATACAGCACAAATAAACATAAGGAGTGGGTACTTTGTTTTGATAACAGATTTGGGATCTAACAAGTGTGGTTCTGGTGGAGCAAATTATGAGACAAAATGCTTGGAGATGTTGGTGAGTCAGTTTTTCTGTCTACTAATTTAACTGCACCTCTGGGGCCACTACCTGAACTCCAGTCTATTCCACTGTGATTTAGAATCTACTTTCTGTTTTATCGATTGCAAACTTCATAAAAAAGGAGGGGAACTTCCAACAGTTTTATGGCTCTTGATTTATATTTATGAAGATCATGCTCTCCTTACTGAAAATAATGTTCATGAAATAACCAGTGATATTGATTGTGTTAACTGTTTATACCAAAATGGTGCACAACAATCAGCTGATTTAGACAAAGCATTATGCATCAGCACCCACTTATACCTAACATATACAATGCAATAATTTAAAGTAGGATGAGGCTGAATGCAGTAATTTACAACCTAGACTGACACGTGATGTATTCAGTTATAGAAATATTCTAGCCTGACAAAAGAAGTATTCAGTTACAGAAATATTCCAGTTTGTAGTCAGCCTGTTCCCCTCCATCAGTAGGATAAAGGAGGTCCTGTCACCCGCAGGCATAACTAGTTTCAGTGATTACATTTTTGCTCTAATGTAGATTTCAGCAACAGCATTTTGCAAAAACAAGGCAAGTCTCTAGCTGGTCGTGTTTCAGTTAGCAATGAAGGTTTACTCTTTAATGGAGATAGAGTCTACCTTGACCCTGACCACAGAATCATACCATCTGCATTAGTGAATAAATAAGTCTTAACCTGGTCTCCATGATGAGTGCTTTCTAGCAGAAACACTAACAATATGAATTGTATTTCTTTTCATTCTACCCTTTCTAAATTTGTTTGTGATCAAGGGTAGTGAACCTGCCTTCCCTGATTTAGAAA
>NC_056751.1:616819053-616854053 GCF_019279795.1 Protopterus annectens | reverse complement strand
TCTCTTGAACAGAGTCAGTGAGGGGCTCTGCCTCACATGGACTTGGATTCTGTTCCATAGTGTAGGGAGTCTCTGGGTGATGAATCTGTCCCTCCAGCACGTCCTATTTATATCCATGTTGAGGTTTAAGTCTCTTGCTCTCGTGGCTCTGGTGGATTTGGATTTTTTGAGGTGGAGCATGTCCATTAATTCCGGGTTGGACATGGCCTTGTATGTCAGGCACAGATCACCTCTGAGCAGACGGTATGCGACTGAATAGAGCTGGAGTTTCTTCAGTCAGGCATCGTATGACATATGTTTGAGCCCCTTTATCCTTTTGGTGAGGAACTTTTGGGGTCTTTCCAACTGCTGCAGGTGTCGGGTAAGGTACATTCTGAATAGGGCGTTGTACTCAATCATTGGTCTGATAAGTGAAGAGTACAGGGGTACAATGACCTGTTGAAAATACATGAAAATCATGTTTTCTTCACTGATACATGTCATCAAATTCATTCCATGATAAGGTGCATGTTTTGAATATTGTTTTTTACCTAGCTCATCTGCAATCTAAATTGCATAAGGCAATTGCATAATCGAAATGATGAACCACAGATGTTTTCTGCATTTGGCCAAATATTACAGTACCCACAATTCTATCCAAACTTGAATGTCCCTAGCTTTTTTCATTTTGAAGAGTACACTGATAGAACTGCTGGTCTGATCTCTTTGACATTCTGTTTGTAACTTTTCTGTAGACAATGCAACACTGTTAAAGACTGTCCCCCAGAATCACAAATGGGTATTTTCTGTGCAGGAAAAGTGTAGGAGCTCCTGCACAGAAAACAGCCACCAAGCGATCCAGGAAAGTGCCATTTTCACGTGCACCAGCAGCCCTATACTGTTCCTGCACAGAAAGCTGTACGGGGTGGAAATCACCTCATATGCTGGTAAAACCATGAAAATGAGGTGATTTTGTGATCCATGAAACTGGCTGGACACCATGCAGGAACAGTGTCAGAGCAGAAATGTATTCAGTTAGTAACTGAATACATTTCTACATCTGAGCAAATGGAGGCAGGACAGCTCGTGGAAAGCATGTATTACAGTCAAACTCACATGCCAATGGCCAAATATAAGGCCATTGACATTAATAAATGTTTATACCTTTATAAAATTAACTTTTTTTTTTTTAGCCGATCACGGCCGTTTAAGCTCAGGGCAGCGGTGCACAAATGGGATGGTGCCGAAAATCAAAAAAAAAAAAAAGAGAGAAAAGTCAATTTTAAGATGTCTGCATTTTTACATTATAGTCAATGGCATGCAGAATGTAAACAATATGAGGGAGCATTGGATGTCAAGGGGAAAGGGTCCGTCTAACTGCAGTAACTAAGGATGTACACACAGGGGTATGCAAATGAAGGGAGTTATACTGAATCACAGATTTCCTCAAAGTGTCAGCTTGCGCCTAACCAACAATGCAAGTATGACTTCATAAGGGGGTGTGTCATGCTTGCTGTAAGCTCATTGGAGCTCTGTGGCCTGTGTTTGCCCTTGGCTAAGCACAGCTAAGGAAGGGGGTGTGTCTGAGGCTGTAATGTCTTATTTCATTAAATGCAGAGCGTGTTAGCATCCAGGGAGGGCCATTTCTGCTTAAAAGAACTTACATTAGTTAAAAGGGTGTGCGCGGTGCACAGTGGGCCAAAAAAAAAAAAAAAAACACAAAGGAAATATCAGAACTGTATACATTTGAGCAACGGGTATGTGCGGCACACCTTGGGGCTTAAATAGTGAGGAAGTGGGAAGGGGAAACAGCAGTAGGAAGGCAATCAAGGAGAACTAGCATAGCTGGCAGGTGAAATGTATCAGAATCAGCCAATTACACATACAGCAGCCCAGCACACTAATATAAAGTATGCAAACACCCTACAGACTGTTTTTTCCCACAAACTCTATATCACCGGTGTACACAGATGGGAGATTTTTAACTGGCAAAAATAACTAAATATGTTAGAGGCTGCTGCTGCTTTACTCCATCAATATATGCTAGAGACTGAAGGTGGTGAGGAGGAGAATGCTGACAACTGACCCACAGTGAGGAGGAGGAGAAGAAGAAGAGTGTACAGACCCAAGGTAACCAACCATGGCCTACATGAGATGGAGATAGTAGAGTGCTATAGATTGGACAGGGACATTCTACAGCAAATCGTTGAGCTCTGCCAGCCACATCTTACACACAGAACTAATAGAGGGGAACCCACCCCAGTGGATACCAAGGTATGTCTAGGCTTAAGAATACTAGCCACAGGTACCTTCCAAAGTCCAACTGGGGATATCATGGGGGTCTCACAGGCATCAGCATCCAGGGTACTCCACCATTTCCTGGATGCCATGACACAAAATGACAATGAGCACATATATTTCCCCACTGCCCGTGAGGCACTGACCACATGTATGCTTCTCTTCCACCGTATAGCAGAATACCCTGAAGTAGTTGGTGCTATAGACTGCATGCACATCCACATCAAAGCACCACCTGGTGAGCGGGGCAGGGTCTACATAAACTGCAAGGGCTTCCCTCCATTAACTGCCAGGTCATGTGTGATGCCCAGGGCATTATCATGAATGTATGTCCAGGCGGTTCCACTCTGAATCATTGAAAGCTTGAAACATCGAAATTCTGATCATCGAGACCAGAACATCGAGTTTCAAACCATTGAAGATTCAAACTGAACGTAAAAAAAAGAAAACCTCTAAAAACTATTTTATGCTGCACACCCCACACCCCCCAACTTTAATATACCAACTCCGAGATCGCACTACATTGGGGTAAAGGGGAAATCTCCATTTTAGCCCGATATGCAGAAGCGCTAAACAGGAGATTTCCCGTACCCTGTCTGCAGTGCCATCACAGAGATGGCACAATCACAGACACAGTGTGCAGGGCACCTTGCTGCCCTGCAGAAACACTAGCTTTTTCCCTTTTTTACTTACCTTTTTCTTCCCCTTGACAACATTGATGTTCTAAACACTCGATGATATGGTCTCGACCATATGAATTTCGATGGTTTAGAATTTCAATGTTTTCAAGTGGAGCCGTCCTGGCAGCCTTGGCAGCTATCACGACTCCCACATCTGGCATTGTATCAGGTGTTTGCCAGTGGGGACATCCCATATGGCCATCTAGTGGGGGATGCTGGCTATGTACTGGAGCCGTGGCTGATGACACCCATCAGAAATGCACACACACCCGAACAAGAACACCATAATGAGGCACGCACACAAACCAGGATCATTATAGAACATGTGTTTGGGATGCTCAAGTCACGGTTCTGCTGCCTTGACATATCCGGTGGATCCTTGCAGTACTCTTCAGTTACATGTACACAAATGTTCATAGTATGTGCCATGCTACACAATATGATCCTGCAGAAACAGCTGCAGCAGAAACAACCCCCCACCATTGCTAAGGCCAGCACAGGCACAAAGAGACTCGGAGGAGGAACATCCTGAGCCTGCCCCTGTAGGCAGAAGGAGGCATGCACAGTAGGCCCAGGCCTTGGCAAAGAGGCAATGCATAGCACACACATTGACACTGTAGGGACCCAGGGACTGATACCTCTCTCCGACTAGCACAGACAGTAAAATGGATGCTAAACATGACACTACCTGAGACTTACCATGTACAGGGAGTGTACTATGTGCATCCAACATAGTCAACCCTCCACCACTGTCCTCAGTACTGGCACAGCAACATGGTAAATCACTCTTCCTATCAATTACTGAATGGAGCAGTATGTTCTCATACTTGTATGTATGATATGGATGCAAGCATGCAAGGGAATTGGGTGACTGAATGGGATAGCAACATACAGCTATATGGGACAGCAGGAAATTCATAACAAATACTGGTGTCAACATACTAGGCAGCACTACACAAGGTGACAACCCCACTGTAGTACATGTGATGGTCCAAAGAACTGTGGGTGTGAATAGGTCACACACATGGATGTCAGTGAGGATCACATATCCACCACCAGCCTTACCCAGCAGGACAGGTGTAGATGACCATGAAGAAAGGCTGGGCTAAGGCCCCCAAATTATGGCAATGGTGAACAGCCCCCCACCAGACCTACACAGACATACTACAACAGGTCTGCCAGTTGCATTCCAGTTCTGAAGGGTAAGAAGTTTGAAAATGAAATATATGTTATTAAGATCTAACATGTGTACTCTACTGATATGCCTCCTGTCTGCATGATAGGTCACAATGCAATATGAAATGGAAGCCAACAGAGTAACTGAAATACCAGTACAGTCATTTCAAATGTTAAAGTTTGCAGGTGTGCAACCTCCCATGTAGAATTGCAGTAACAGATGGCCTGCAACACTCTCAAATAGCCTACAGTCCTCTGGTAAAGGCCCATGCCTCACCCATAGTACCAATATATGGAATGTCAGGGGGTCCCAACTAGCAACCTTAACAGTAAACAGAAAACAAATGCAAGGCCATGTTGACAAATGTCAGTAGCATGCCTCCCCATGTCCTACTTCAAGGGCTGTGGAAGAGGCCATAAATACTACTGGGATAAAGGCCAACTATATGGATACCTCTGAGATATTGTTTACATAATGTTAGGTGGAGGAGAGAATAACAGGGGGGGAGGGGTAGAAGCATGGATTTCATGGAGTGTGTGAAGTCTGAAACTTTAATATCTACCCATACTACTTCTGACTGCAAACCCATGAATGAATAGCCACAAAACCACTTGTAAACCACAATGTGAAGGTAAGCTGACCAGATATATGAGTCCTGCCTCTGGATAACATGGGTGTATCTGTACAGCTGAGAGGTATGGCCCCAGCAGGATATGGCCATTCCTTAAAGTTGAGAAAAGCAAAAGGAGGGTAACCCCAGCCAGCACACTAACAAGGTGCTGCACTATTTACTCAGAACCAGCAGTCTATTGTCTGTAGCTACCCCTCCACAATGGCAGGTGTGTGCGAGAATGTGTAGTCTATATGCCTCAGAATATTGGTCTCATCAGCATTCATCTCATATTTCCCAGTAAATAACTGTGATCAAAGAATGATAACTGTCAGTAGTCGATTACATGACACATCACAGTGTAAAACAGTACATATGTCAGAATATCTATACTACAACCAAACATGTCATACAAGCAGCACAGATAGCAATAGTAAACAGTTTGCTAGGTGTAGTTGCAGCACACAAAACCCTGAACTGGAGTCCAACCCTCCCTGGAATGGATGCACGCATTCAATAAAGGTCATACTGGGCATGCTCTTACACTTAGAGAAATGAAGCCCATGTCTCACAACACAGTTGACTAAGACAGACAGCGACAGAGAGAACACCATTATGAGGCCTGTCCCACCCACTACACATTCCATTGGCCTATATCACATGATGTGCGGATATCATTTACTGTAGAAATATCTTTGGTTAGCCCTCAGCCCTATAGTGCCAGTGGTGCTTCTGATAACTGTGTAACACTACATTACAAATAGGTATCCATCTAGCAGTTGTGATCTCAGTCCTGTCAAATACAAAAATTGTGTGTGAGTGTGTGTGTGTGTGTGTGTGTGTGTGTGTGTGTGTGTGTGTGTGTGTGTGTGTGTTTCTAGATTAATGTGGTTGAGGCTATTCACACTCACTAAATCTGTCGTACTCCTCCTTTGGCACTGCTGCTGATGTCACTCACCTTCAAAGATACCTTTGGACAGCTCTCTAACATGTAAGCTCTGTGGTACTTGTGATAATTGCATAATACTGTAGTGTAGCAAACTAGTTAGGTCGGAGTTCCAGTCCTGCTCCTGGCAACTGTATAAATGTGAGTGGTTGTGTGAGAGAGTGTGTGTATCCTTATCGAGACCTGATTTTGTGGTCATTCACACTTTCAACACTTCCCTTACCCCTCCTTTATCACTGCTGCTGATGTCACTCACCTTCAAAGATACCTTTGCACAGCTGTCCAACATGTAAGCTCCATGGTGTGTGTGATAAATGTGGAAGAATGTAATAGCAATGACTACATAGGTATGGGTATGAATCCCATCCCTGGCAAGCATTTGTATGTGTATAAATGTATGTCCATAACTTGAGGATTTTGGCCCCATTTACACCCAGTACACATCTCAGTGCCTGACTTTAGCAGTCCTGCAGATATCATCCATCTTAGAAGGGGTCTATATTACATTATCGAAATTCCAAAATGAAGAACACCATAAGCTCGACCTTGGAATCTCAAAATGTGATATACTTGAAAGCTCAGAACAGCAAATATTTTCCAAGGGAAAAAAATTGCTGTTCCAAGAATAGACACACACTGCACAAGCACACCAAAATACATAATCGACACATACACACTTCACAGAACCCTACACTAAACCGTACATACACTACTAGCTATCCACTTATCTTAACCCAACCCTAACCCTAAGGTCCCTAACTAACGCACACTTACCTTACCCACTCCCTAACCCTAAGGTCCTTAAATATTGCACACTCACCTTACACACTCCCTAACCCTAAAATTCCTATCGCACACTCACCTTACCCACTCCCTAACCCTAACATCCCTAACTATCGCACACTCACATTGTCCGCTCCCTAACCCTAAGGTCCCTAACTATCACACACTCACCTTACCTCGGTCTGTTCACGCACTTACCTTAACCCAGTCCATCACCTTCGCACCACAGTTGAAGAAATAGTGAAGCTGAAGAAATGGCCCACCAAATACTTTCCCTAGGAAAGTATTCGGTGTTCTGCAACTTTGCTATTTTAAGCGTTCGCTGAATTGGGGTTGATATTATAACATTCAAAGTTTTAAGACTTTGATGTTATAATGTAGACCCCTTAAATGTACCTGTTGTCAACCCTAAACCATGTAAGGTCAGCGGTGCATGTGGTAAATGCATAATCATAATGGACCCAAACGATTACTACATAGAAGTTTAAACCTTACCAATGTAAATGTGTGTGTTGGGTAAAATACTTTTAGAATCTCTTACCCACTACATCACCCATTGCCAGTATTTGCAAGGCCTGGTGATGTTCCTCACCTTAGAAGTACCTTGGGACAACATCCATCGAATAAGCTTTGTGGCACATGTGGTACACTGTAGTAGCAATACATAGCTAGATAGGGGGTCTGAATCTCAGTGCTGGCAAGTATATGTGTGTATGTGTGTGTGTGTGTGTGTGTGTGTGTGTGTGTGTGTGTGTGTGTGTGTGTGTGTGTGTGTGTGTGTGTCATCAGTATCCTGTGTGGGGGTTGTTGTGATTGTGCAATAACAGGATCCATTGGTGGGCATGTTTTGCTAAATTATTATGTTGAGGACCTAGTATATGTTACAATGTCCACATCATATGGCCAACAGATGTCAAACGCTGAAGAGGTTGGTGTAGACAATCCACAGCCCTAAATGTGACAGTATGGATTAGTGAACAATATAAGGAACCCTTCTATTACTCAGAGACCACTCTCTACCCACGTATCATACACAAACACACTTAGCTAGGGAACAACCACTATATTGGTAGTTTCCCTGCATATTGCCTCACAGATAGTACCCACTCTGTGATAGCAGTGGATTACATGCCTGTTGATCACAATAGTGCCACTGACATCAGAAAGTAGTTTGATGTGTTACATCTCCTGACTGAGTGTGTGTTATCCAGCAAGTAAAAGGACATGGCACCCTGTTCCATCCCCTCAGTAGCCCAATAAATGTGTACAGTGGCCCTTTTACCATGTTACCCACTGGACACCTGCAACAACTGTAGAGTCTGAAAACGTACTCCACAAAGGGAATACCATACCTTATACACATGCCCTGTATGGACAGACGCCACTAACTCCACTGAATACCTGTATCATACTGTCAATGTAGGTGCAATCATGACCTCAGTTACATAGCCAGGTCTCACCAAATTAGGTCAGGAATGTTACATCAAAAGATACCAATCTGTCCACACAACATGCCCCAGAGACGTCAAGCACACTTCCACATGTCAAAGAACATGCATGTGGGACATGTGCACAACCCAGACACTGTCCATGTTATGGAGTATAGATCACATACATGGGAAGCAGTGCATATCACTGGCCATCCACAAGAGAAACTTGGATGAGTGGATGGGGAATACAATACCCACACCTGTGGACCACTTCAGTGACTATACCCCTGAGCCACACTAGGGAGTATTGTCATGTGGCCTGATGCTAAAGTATTCCCTTGGGGTAGCCTCGTAGAGCCTTCAGGCCCATTCACCTACTACACACATATGAAGCAATGATCCTATGGATCTCAGCACTAGCAAATATGTGTGTGTGTGTATGTGTGTGTGTGTGTGTGTGTGTGTGTGTGTGTGTGTGTGTGTGGGGGGGGTGTATGTGCAAATAGTAATCCCAGTGGGGTCTATATTAGATCATCGAAATGGCAGAAGTTCGAATGATGTAATATCGAACCCAATATCGCGAATGCTGAAAACAGTGAAGTTGCACAAATCCAAATTCTTTCCTAGGGAAAGAATTCAGTTGGCCATTGTTGTGGCTTCACTGTTTTCAGCAATGCAGTCGAAAGTTATGGGTTGGGTTAAGGTAAGTGAGTGATTGTGTGGATGTTTGGGTTGGGTGCGGGTTGGGTGAGTTAGGGTTAGGGCACAGGTCAGGTAAGTGTGCAATTGTGACAGAATTTGGTGTTAGGGGCAGGTTGAATGAGTTAGGGCTTCAGGTGAGGTGAGTGTGCGACAGTGAGAATTTAGGGTTAGAGGTGGGTTAAGTGAGTTAGGGTTTGGGCGGTTGTGAGGTGAGTGTGGGATAGTGACGGACCTTAAGGTTAGAGTCTGGGTTAAGGTAAGTGGATAGATAGTAGTGTATGTGCAGTGTAGTGTAGGGTTAGATGTAACTTTTAAATGTATGTGTGTGGATTGCTGCTTTTTAGTGTGCTTGTGGTGTGTGTGCATTTCTCGGAACAGCACATTTTTTGCCTGGGAAAAAAATTTGCTGTTTTGAGGTTTCAATATTGTTAGGGTTTGGGTTTTGCAGTTCAACGTTATGGCATTCGATAATAAGCCATTTCGATGATCTGATATAGACCCATCCCAGTGTGTTTGGTTGATGAATATCCCCTATGGCTGTGGTTATTAGCAATCAGAGGTGTGTCCAAACCAGAACATGTACAATTCTCCATTCTACAACAGATGTTGTACATCAACATGCACCTATGTACAACCCCCAGCCCTATAATCTGAGGCATATGCAATCACTGTGTTACAGACCAGGAATTACCATGCACATACTGTATCCTGCTATGACATGGTGGATGTGTCACCACACTACCATACCCTGTGGCCTTGTTGCAGGGTCACATCCTGGTGACACACGGATGCCTAGAATGGACATGGGGTACAGCATGTGAGAACACATTCACTCAGCACTTCACTTGCGGGGGGAGAGCGGGGTAAAGCTGTCATTGAATGTGTTGGCAGGACTGTGGCCAATATCTGTTGTCTCAGGATAGGTATTAGCCTTGTGCAGTAACTCACAGCACTTGTGTTTAATGCTGTGGAGGTTGTTGATGTAACTAGTATGGCTGTTGTGACTGTCATCAGTGTCTGCTGCATCTCTGCTGCCATAGATGCCTGTCATGGCCTCCATGAGGGATCCGAAGTTGTATTTGAGGCTAATAAGGTAGTTCAACAGTCATGGGACACCACATCCTCCTGCAACAGTGTGTCCTCCTTCTGATGTACACTTCAGTAATGGCAGGCGACCATCAGATAATCTCCCAGTATTTGGAGGACAGTGTCTGGGTTCTGTTGGCTCTGGCTAGTACCATGCATCCATGTACCTATTTGTACAGTGCCTATGTGTATGATTCCAGAGTCATGCAGCTACATCCCATTGCCATGGGTACAGTGAAGACATCCACCCCTGTTTTCTTGGCTGCAAATTCAGCTTTGGAGAGTTTTTGCAGGTGGATAGCTTTGTAGGGGGTGTGGCTGACATGTTGAGTTCCATTTTGATTACAGCCTGTGTGAATCTCACCATGCAGGGATTGACATCTGGGGATGAGCAATGTTCTCATATTTAAGTGGTCAACACAGGTCATGGTTGTTGCTTCCTCTTCCATGGGTCAGTATGAGCTGGTCTAGGGCAGTGGAAATGATGAATCCCAGAAGTGTTGGGCCACTGTACTGGCAAATAGCTACATTCCCCAGATGATGGAGGGATAGTCAAACACTTGTACTATGTCAGTGTTGCATTGGACTGCCACATATGGCAGGGTGTTGAGGAATGTGCATTGACTGTCTAGGGACATAGATGTGGACCCATAGTAGGCTATGGTCTGGATAGCATCATTACCCCAAGGTGGTTGTACCGGAAGTATCTCCAATGCATTATGATGGGATGCTAGTCTGGGAGTTTTCCTATCCATAATGAATATAGAGACACCACCACCTGTGGAGGTGTGGTGTGGTCCATCTCTGGGGGGCTGACAGCTGTGCAATGTGTCATAGCCTGATGCTGAAGGTCTGCTGTCTGCTGTTGTGATCCACCTCTCTATCACAGCAGACATGTGTCCTCCACTCCAAAGACTGCTATGAGTGACTGCATCCTGACAGTTAGATGTCCACTGTTGAGCAGAATGACCATACATACATGTGTAGCTGTTATGGTGGTAATAACATTAGATACACTGTCTAATAAGGCACCATAGGTGTGGCAAGACATTTAGCCTGTACCTGGCAACCCAGTGATGACAGATGTAGGACATCCATGGCAAGTCATTGGGTTCTGTCCATTATGTCATCCCAAGCAGAGAGGTTCTGGATCCCCTGAGAATGACACATAATACATAAGCAAGTGTTGCAGTCAATCATCTGTTGATAGTACCACAGCATCATTCTGCGTGACAGTGGTACACTGCCCAGGGCTACTGTCACACTTCCCCAGACCACTTAATCAGAGAGTTCAACCATGTCTCCTGTCATGTAGTCCAGGGAGGTGTATCCCAAGTCATTCATACACACATGGATACTGAGTTGATACATGTAGCTGTGGAGTGACATGACTGGCTGTGTCATGTGTTAGATGCTGACATGTGATAGATATTTGGCTGTTACCTGCTCCATATTCAACTTATTGAGTAGGATGTGTGTGCCTCAGTATTGAGTTACCCATGATCACTGTATTGTGCAAGGTGGTTGGCCTTAGGAGCTTAGGATGGGGTACACTGTGTAGGTTAAGTATGTGTCCCTTGGCATGTGCCATGTCACGGTGTCTGAGTGGATGTCTGCCTTGCTGGTCTGTGCTGTTTAGGTAACTGTCCACTGAGTGACTCTGGGAAGGTGGGTATGTGGCTTTTTCATTGTATGTCATGGTTGTGAAAGTGGGTGCCATGGTGAGCTATGTGTTCTACATGGTGTGGTGCAGGTGTTGATATTCTCCTCTTGACCTGCTAGTCCAGTCTTTGTTGGAGAGTGCATATGTCCACATTGGGTGATATATGGGTAACCGTCACAGGTCTGATCATTTGGAGTTAAGAGGGGAGGGCTGTCTGTGTACATGAGGCAGTTGCAACAGTGCCCCAGAATGGACAAGTGCACTAGGGTAATGGGTGAAAGCACAAATAACTACCGTTCAAACATGCCAGGAGGGGTGGGCATAACTAGTAAGTACTGGGGCTACATTTTTGATAAATGAGTAATGCTGATGGCTGCCAGGTGTGCCACACTTCTTGATACAATAACTTGGTGAAGTGGCAAGCCATAATGTTAGCTGAAGTGCAAGACAGAAAGAACTAGCATGATGTATGGGTCGAACAGAAGGCAGACTATCTGCTACCTGTAATACATTAGCACAGCTGAGCAGTTATCAGCAGCTTTGGCCATGAGAAAGTTCAGTAAGCTCTGTAGTGCATACAGTAGCTGTGTAACACTATAGTGGACATACTTAGATAGGCAGGACTTCTAATCACAGTACTGGCAAGTGTGTGTGTGTGTGTGTGTGTGTGTGTGTGTGTGTGTGTGTGTGTGTGTGTGTGTGTGTGTGTGTGTGTGTGTGTGTTTGTGTGTGTGTATGTATGTGTGTGTGAATCATGTATTGTCTGGCTCATACCATTTTTGACCTGTATACTACCCTTTACACTTCCGTTCACTCCAGTTTAGTAGACCTGTTAATTTCATCCACCTTAGAGGTACCTTTGGAAGAGGTGAAAATGTATAAGCTCTGTGGAGCATCTAATAACTTTGTAGTACTATAGTGGGAATACTTAGATGAGCAGGAGTTCTAATCCCAATACTGCAAGTGTTTGTGTGTGATGTGTATGTATGTGTGTGTGAATCATGTATTGTCGGGCTCATACCATTTTTGAACTGTATACCACCCTTTACACTTCCCTTCACTCCAATTTAGTAGACCTGTTGATGTCATCCATTTTAGAGGTTCCTTTGGAAGAGGTGGAAATGTATAAACTCTGTGAGATGTCTAACTGCTTGGCACTATACTAGGAATACCTAGATAGGCAGGAGTTCTAATCCTAATACTGGCAAATGTTTGTGTGGGTGTGAGGATCATATCATGTGTGGCCTATACCATTTTGATGTGTATACCATACATGGCTGGTGACCACCTCCCGCTGCCATTACTTTATATAGTGTGGTAACAGCATCTGCTTCACATGTAGCAGGTTAAACCATTGTACCGTCTTCTGTACAGATGTGTCTGGAATATCCATATGTTTGAAACTTAGACACGCTCAGAAGTTGTCTGTGTGCCTTAACAATGCCCATGTATGTAATATTATAGCCTAATAGGCCACAGTGAGTGTACTGACACACATGGCAGCATGAGGTATCATACCTGACTGAAACATCATGCTGATAGGATGTCTGCCACCCTTTACAAGTGAACTGTACCTGTTATGGGTCACATTAAAGACTGGAAGAGGGATGGACTGTCATATTGTGGTCCTAATTAATATGTAACAGGAACACCTTGGATCTTAACAAGGGTGTGTACATAATTTATATCCACTGTATACCAGTAATGTGTCACGTATGACCTTACCTTAGGCCATTTGTCCAGCACAATTTGTTGGTCTCTGTCCAGACATCTTGGAACTGACAAGTTGTAAGGTATGCTACAGGAATGTTGAGTTGAAGTCAGATAGGCCCCAGTGGTGATAACTGTGATGCAATACAGTTAACCCCAGCACAAGTGAATATGCACAATAAGCAGTATAGCTATTACACAAAGCAATATTGCTATTACTGATGGTTGTGTGCATGGCAAATTGTATGCACTTTACATGCCTGGGGTATTGCCAGGCAACAGCAGACAAATGTCATACACACCAGCTTCAAGCTTCTGTCCCATATGCAGACCAGAGGGTCCTAGCTAGTTGTGAGAGGGTGTTATTATCAGCAGACACACATGTGGCCTTGGTACAGGATGGATGCAGCATGTCTGCCCATCTACAGTATTAACCGGAATAATACACAAAGTCCTATCCTCACCATAGATGTGCACCTCTGTGCATTAGAAAACCCCATCCACAACTACAATCAGACCTGACACATGCATGTAAATACAATACAGATAAATGTATGTCTGATACATTAGTGTACTAATCCCCACTGGGCCCTTACCTGCATGCTCCTCATCCAGTGTGTGTGTGCAACCCACCTCCACAATGCTTCCCTCGGCATCATGGCCTGTGGTTTCAGCATGTTGGCCAAGTGTGGTGAGGAGCTCCTCGGTGAGTGTCAGTGGGGGCTGGATGGCTGGGCCCCCACCTTGGTCTAGCCAGTCTCTTGCTACAGCAACAGCCCATTGATGGGCAAGGCATTTGAGGTTGGTGGCCCAATGCTGCACATGCACGTAAGTTCAGCAGTCCGGCATCATTTACCCTGTAGACCACATTGTTCCACAAGGCAGTCCTCTCCTCTACATCTTCTGCTCTCCATCCACATGACAGGGCATAATGTCCAATCACATATTGGGTGATGATGTCTGTTCCTCCAACAGAGAATGCTGGTAGGCAAGCACTCTGCATGTTTCCTGGAAGACACAAACAGAAAAATGTCACAGGACCTCATACAGTTGTCAACATGCACATTACCAGTGGATATTACTTGCAAAAAATCCAGATTACCCTGGAAGCCTCCAAGCTATCATGGCTACAGCAGCTTGCATTACACACCTGTCCCAGAGCTATCTTATTCCCCCTGATGTTGGACACTTGATTGTATAATCCTCTATCACCCATTCATTTCTGTGTAGAGGGTTGACAGTGGTCATCTTCCATGTGGATGGTGTGTGGATGATGGCAGGTCTGTTTTTGACTGTGGTGTGTGATGGAGCTCTAAGCACATGCCTGAGTTCATATAGGAGGCAGACACTGATTTTAATATTCCCAACGGAGATATGCTGTTGTTGCCATCAGTAGGCAATATGTACATGCTCACCATTGCTGAGTTGAGGAGTGTGGTTGATGTGCATATCTCCCTGTACAATTGGGGTGGACAGGTGGTGATGTTCCCACCTAACCTGTGTGATGCAGGTTGCCTGTATCCATGGCATGTGTGTATGAAGTGTTCTTTTCCCCCAGTACAGGGTGAATTGTGTTGTTTCATCTGAGGCTTACAACATATGTGGAGACATGGTTGCAATTGTCCTTGGTGGTGTGGATATGTCTGATTCATAGTCATAGTCAGCCTTAAAAGATATTACATGTGAAGTTACCTGCTTGCTCAGATATAGGTGGACTTGCTACAAAGTTGTTGCTCGTACCTATGTGTCCCTGTACACCAAATGTAGCAACCTATTATGTGGTTTGTGTATTGCTGCTGTTCACCAAAGGGGATTACTCTACCTTGGTGGAGGCTGGATATACAGGTCAGATACTGATGTGTCCATGTAACTACAGTGGATTTAAAGTTTACACACCCCTAATACACTGCCTGGTATTTGTGCAATAGGAAAATGACACCACAATAACTCATTCCATAACAATTCCCACCTGTAGTGCGACCTATAGCCTGTACAATTCAATTGAAAATAATCTGGTTTGTGAAAACATATGGAAATCATACTCAGTACAATAATCCAGTTGAGTGGGTGTGCACACCCTTAAACTTGTGTATGCACCTTTGAGATGGTTACAGCATTCATCCGTCTTGGTCTGGACTCTAACATAGTGGCACATCTTCACTTGGCAATAGTTGCTCACCTTCCTAGAAACACCTTTGATTGTATTGCAATGGAATTGGACAGGGTAGGGGTCACATTTAAGATGTGAAACATTATGAAATGATCTTCTGTGGTCTGATTGTCATACATCACACAAATCTGGCATTCCAGCAGGGGTGTGTGCACTTGTGATATCCACTCTATATAGGTGTTGACATAGCTGGTAGTGGTAAGCATGGACAGAGGCTCATAACACAGGTGAACACTTCTCTGATTAATACCTGATAATCATGCCTACTCCAGTACCCACGTCAGTGTCATGGCAATGCAACCACCAGTAGCTGTACACATATATGTCTGTTGTAAACACTGACACTGATATAACACACATGTCCTACATGCACAACCTATTTACCTGGCTGCTTGAAACCCATGTGATTAGTTCTGTGCCTTCCAGCTGAACATATGCATATATACATGTGCTCAGAGGATACCTGGTATATATTTCTATTGAATGTAAATATGGCACACTGTATTCACAGTCTTGCTGCTCAATCATACTTCTCAACCTCTTACAGCAGTACGTCTGGAAAATGGCATACATAAATGGGTGTCAAAGGGGACATCAGTATTGATGCTGTATTAATATAGCTGCACCATACATTAGTATATTGATTGCACAGTAGGGTTTGACATCACTGTGATAACCTAGAAGATGTCCAACATTCATAAGTAGGCTATTATGTTGCAATGCCATTACTCACAGACCTGCCAATAGTTTGGCTGACATAACTACAGACATCGGTCACAAATGTGCTTATTATCCAGCAGAATACTGTACAGTTTAATGTTATTAAGTCAATATATCACATGCAGTTCAACACACGTGTCTGCAACAGTACTGTACTATGCACACACCCTCTATAGGTGTCTTAGCTTTACAAGGCAAAGATGTGTCATACTCATAATCACAGGTAATATGGATATGGAAAACATCCCAGTAACTGGCCTAGAAGTGGCCCAGTCAGAACTGTTTGACAGACACCCCTGCAGTTGTCATATGTGAGCTGTTCTTTCACAGGTGGTTCAGGCTCATGAGCTGTGTCCCCACCTCACAACCTCTCAGAGCATCACATCTGAACAATGCCTAAAATGATGGGGGGATAAATAGGAACAGACTTTAAATATACCTGCTACAAACATAGGAAGTTCATAGAATGATACATTTAGTAGTACAGTGAATATTCTTAAGGATGTGGAGTCTCAAACTCAAATGTTTGTCATTACCTGATGACTTCAATCTTCAGCTATTTGTGGGGGGGGGGGGCGTGGCTAGCATGGTCATGGTGTAGTTACATATTTCACAAGCTCCACTAAGGAAAATATATCTTCACTGGAAATTTGTTTCATATCAAGAAAACGTGGATTTATTTTTGCAGAATTTGATAGTATTCAACATTCTCTTCAGGAATAGCTACTTATAAATTGAAATTGGTTATAATTTCCAGTCAAAACTTTCATCTGAACAAATACTTCACTTCTGGGAGATTTTCAACATGAGTTATACTAAGGCAAACAATCAGGATTCTAGTATTAAAAAGGAACTACAGACTTTAATAACAACTATTCAAGACCTCACAACTAAGATTGATATAATTGACTGTAAAATAGACAACTTTAAAGAAAAAACTACCAAGCAGATGGATATGCTTCATGAGGATTTAAAACAGCAAAAAAATCTAATTACTAGTATTGAGGAATTATTAACAGACTTTGATGGAATATTGCTAGAAAATGAAAACAACATAGAATTTTTGCTTAAACAAAATAATTCATTACAACATAAACTGGATGATCTAGAGAATAGATCACGCCAGAATAATATAAGGATTTTTGGTCTTCAGGAAAATATAATAGGAAACAGTATGTCAGGTTTCCTTAACTCATGGCTGCCAACATTTCTAGAGTTACCAGAGGCTTTATCTTTTGGTATAGAGAGAGCACACTGGTCTCTCACATCAGGAAACAGTACCAACAGGAAACAACCTAGATCTGCCATAGTAAAATTACTATCATCTTCAGATAAAGACTTAATTCTAAAAACAGCCTGGTCAAAATCACCTTTAAAATACAATGTCTCTTATCATTCGCTTCGATAATGACTATTCAACAATGGTAATTACCAAAAGAAAGGTTTTTTTTACATCTAATTAAAGAACTGAAAAAGGTACAGATTAAGACTCACCTCTTGTTTCCAGCAAGGCTGAAGATGTTTCTTCCTGATGGACCTTCATTGTTTGAGGATCTTGATTCTGCTGTGACATATGTTAAAAACCACAAAATACTGGAAAAAATAGAAGAGATGGAGTGGGCTAACCCCTCTCTTAAAAGAATGTCTCCTAAAACTACATGGAAATCTACTGAAAAACAAAAGAGACTAAAGAATAAATGAGAAATGCAGACTATTTATAAAACAAACTATTATCGTGGACTATGCTTTTATTAACAAGTCTGTTTTGATATGTTATTAATACAAGGTAAGATTTACACTGCTTTTCATATGTTGCATATATATAATGTTTCACTCATAACTTAATTTGGTGTAATATAACATACTTAATATACCATCAATATATTTATAATTAACATTTTAAGTATTCATTTTATATAAGTAAGCATACCATATAAAATGCATTACCTCAGTTTCTGCTTCATAATATAGGATACTACTTAGCTGTATATTACACTGTAATTTCACACAGCTATAATATATACAGTTATAAATATTTCATATTCTATGTAAGATAAAATGAAGAGATACATTGGAAAATATAAAGTAAGGAGGGATGGAGGGGAGGGAAAGAAAAGAAGAAGTTTTTTTTTATATATACATATAATTTCTTGTATATATAGCATAGTATACATAAGTCTCTCTAAACTTAAAGTAATAATGCATAATATACTCAAAGCCTTCTTTTCTCTTCTAATTGTACTATATTTAAGTCATAGAGAATAACATATTCATATAACAGTTTCCATCTCACTTCTAATCATACAGTACTGGTCAGCACTGAGCTTAAACTGTGTTACACCCTCAGAGTAGAACAAGAATTCACAATGTAATTATTAAATATGTACATGATATACATTTGTTCAGGATAGGTAAATGTTGGGAAGGTAGTGTAGAATCTGTGGGTTTAAATGCCAATGCATACATTAGCTCTGAGAAGCTGGGAGATGTTATATGTGTTTCTTTTTATTGCAAGGCTTATTATTTATATATTAATCTAAACTCTAGGGAATATATATATACAGTTAAAAATAAACATAGTGCTTTTAAATGACAAAATAAAGCAGTAGGAAAAGTTGCAACATTACTTTCATGCTTTGTTTGAAAACTTTTTTTATGACAGTTTTGCAGTTTCTAGTATGGGAAACAGCTATATGCTGATTCACATGTATAAAATGTTTTTTTTTACTGAAACACAGCTGTTTCCCACCGAAAAAATTAGGGAGACAACTTTGAACATTCTCCTTACCTTGTGCAGTGCTCTCATGAGCTAATTATTCATTTGAAAAACTTTCTACAGATTGTGGAATCATCTCTTCTCTCTCTGAACTCCCTCGATGATGTGAAGCAGCTGGATGATGTCATCACCGTGCGATGAACATTTCCAGGAAGTGCAGAACTGTATTTTTACTGTACTTGTTTAACAGTCTTTTTTGTTTTAAATCAACTGTTATTTACTTAAAATGATCATTTATATGGTCGATGACAAGATTACATATTACAATAACATAATATCTTTATCTTTTGCAACTTGAAGAAAGAATTACAGAACAGATAAAGGAAGAAAATATAAAAAGAAAAGAGGTGAGAGAGGAGATGGTTATGAGAGAACTGTGTGAGTATTAAAATGTAATTATCTATGTGCTCTATTCTTAGACCCTACACATGTAAATACTGATGATAACATTCATTTTTGTATGTATGTATGTGTGTATGTGTGTGTATATATATATATATATATATATATATATATATATATATATATATATATATATATATATATATATATATATATATATATAGATATATATATAATATATTTTTATCTCTCTCCCTCATCTTTCTTTGAAGTATCACTGCATAGTATGATTATGGTTACCATACTCAAAGTTAATATCTTCACAAATTTCTGCAATCTTTATATTTAAGTGTCATAAGTAAGGTTATGCATATCATTTCAGAATGTTTGTTTGCATAGCAAAGAACTGAATAACAAAAGTGGTATACTAAAAATAACTTTGCAAATAGATATCTTATTTTGCCACTAGTGAAAGTGGTTGTATATATACATGTGTTTATAGTGACTACATCCCATTTGGGGGTGATACAATGTTTATTTAAATTACATACTGCTTATAATTACAACTATGTCTTCTAAATAGTCATTCTAAATATAACTATTTACACGGGATCCTAACTACATGTTAGCTCTGTTTTACTTTTTTTTTCTCTCTCTCTCTTTTCTCTCTCTCTCTTCCCTCTCGTGTTCATGTATATAAGTTAAATAAATGGAAGAGATATAACAAGAGTTATAAACATGTTAATACAAAATAAAATTACATTTAAACAAACCATGGTTTGAACAATAACATTGTGTCCTGGATAACGTATTATATCTGATAACCTAATAGAAATTTTGTTTATACACACAACTTCTGTTATCTATGTTAATAGTAAGGCAGTGGGCTAAATTACTTAGTCCTTTTAAATAATCTGTTAGACATTTGCCTTATTTTGGAATATAAATCATATCTTGAATCTATTAGGTTACATAGGTTTCTTATTAGATATGATATCTATGAATGTATAAACCTTCCAGATAATACTATATTAGGACAATTAATGATTTCATTAGAATTTGGTTATCTTACTGTTTCTAACTTAAAGTATATAAAGTATGTTATTAGTGGAGTTTGTACTCTGTTGTTACAGTTTAGGGGTTGATCTCAGTGACAGATGTCATTGGGATTAGGCGGTTATAACTCCAGGTGGGGAGCATTGGGGTGTTTGTTTTTATCTAGTGTATGTAATAATTTTTTTAAAAAAGAGTTTTTTTTTTACATCCAGAGTAGCTTATTTACAGAAAATATAGAGAATAAAGCTCAAAGAATACATTTTTTCCTAAAGACATGAGATTTAATATTTTTTCTATGAACAAATTCACTTTTTTGAGGAAATTTTCACATTATACATATGATATTGATATGTTACTAACACATCTTTCAGGTACAATTACATAATATGACTATGTTGAAAGGTATGTCACTTAACATAAATGGTTTGAACAATCCATATAAAAGAAGTAATTTGTTTAAATATCTAGCTTTTCATAAACCTAATATAGTATTCTTACAAGAAACCCATTTAACAAAAGATGCTATTAAATTTCTAGATGCATATAAATACCCAAATATACTAAGCTCAGAGTGTATGAAAAAAAGAGGTGTAGCAATACTGTGGAACAAAACATTACCATTACCCAGAATAATCAAAACACACCAAGACAATAAAGGTTTGCTTTCCTTGGCTGTATTTGAGATGAGTAAGAAACTATATACATTAATAAACAACTATTGGTTACCTGGTATTGGTACTAATACTATTAGACACATATAGAAACAAATAGTTTCACTATCTGAGGGACTTATCATTATGGCAGGTGACTACAACTGTATCTTAGACCCTAAAGATACAACCACTTCAGGAAAAAGAAAAATTACAGCACAAGCTAAACAACTTATAAATTTCATAGACTTATACCTACTCAAAGACATACATAATTTTGTGGATCATAACTCATTACAATACATGTTGTATTCTAATAGATACAAGACATATTCTAGAATTGATAGAATATTTCTTTCCACACAGATAATGAATAACCTGACCAATATCAAAATTATTTCCTGCCCAATCTCGGACTATAATACTATCATATTTGAACTTAATATTAATAACACCCATAGTGTCCAAATTAAAAGAATTCCAGCATATCTCACACAACTTAAGGATTTTCAATTATTCATAACAGAAGAGACACAAAACTTCATTAATATAAACTCAGCATCAGACATACATGATATATTTATTTGGGATGCCCTAAAAGCATATTTATATGGACAAATAAACAAATGGTTTCATAATAAGATGAAAATATGGGATAAAGATATAAGAATAATACAGGAAAAACTGGACTCACTGCACACAAATAATAAAGACAACTTGTCTTCAAAGAATATAAGGGATGAGATATACAGGCTAAATGAGGAAGATATATCTATCCTGCATCATAAAACAAAGATAACACTACAAAAATATAGGTTTCTTGCTTATTCTGTAAATCCTAAACATTTATCAAACCTTAAGAATAAGACCAAAAGATTAAATAAATATAATTATATTAAAGAAATGCATTCTGCAACAAAGAAAAGGGAAGTACATAGTATGCAAGATATATTAGAAGAGTTTAGCTGTCAGTTTGATGAAATGAATCAATCCACACAACAAATTCAAGCACAAGATAACATAAGATATTATATTAACAAGAATATATATAATAAACTAAACAAACAACAAATTGAAGTTATTGATAAACAAATTACTTTATCAGATATACAAAGACAAGTAAGTAAGCTTAAACTAAACAAAGCTCCAGGTAATGATGGAATTATTCCTGAAATATATAAGCTAATGCCCAAAATGTCTATTTCCTTACTACACAAAGTATATAATTCGGCCCAAAATGATAATATTACACCCCCATCCTGGAAATATACATTTATAGCCCCTATTTTAAAATCAAATAAAGACCCAAAATTCTGTTCTTCATACAGACCAATATCTTTATTGAATATCGATTATAAGATGTTTATGAATATATTCTCAGAAAGATTGAAGAAATTCTTACCCCCACTTAATAGACAAAGACCAGACATGATTTGTAACTAACAGAAGTACTTTTGATAATATAAAACAAACCCTAGCTATTATAGACTTCTCACAAAGGAAGAAAAGGAACTTATCATTAATTAGTCTTGATATTAATGCAGCTTTTGATTCTATTAACTGGATCTATCTATTTACACTTTTGGAATGCTTACATTTTTCAAATAATTTTATTAATCCTCTAAAACATTTATATGAAGAAACCTATGCATATATCAAAATAGGGTCATATATTTCCAATAAAATATATATTACAAACGGCACCAAACAAGGATATCCTCTCTCTCCTCTACTATTTACTTTGATCATGGAACCCTGGGCAAATGAAATAAGAAACAATAAAGAAATAGAGGGTTTGGAAATGGATAGAGACAATATAGCCAAAATCCAGCTGTTTGCGGATGATGTTCTTATCACCACAAAGGGAAATGACTCCTCAGTCATGTCATTATATGAATCAATTAAAACATTTCTAATGATGTCCAGTCTATCATTCAATGACAATAAAACAAAAATTTCTACCCATATATCCTAATAATAAAAAAAATAAAAAAAAGGATGATAGGAAATAATACATATCACATTGCTAATGCAGATCAAATCACATATCTTGGAATCATTCTTGCCAAAGACATTAAATCAATTATTCAATTAAACTATAACAAATGTTTACAATATATCCAATAATTATTTTCAAAATTGAATACAATAATATTTACAACTGAAGAAAGACTAACCATTATAAAAATGATAATTCTACCTAAACTCTTATACATAATACAATCCATTCAAATTCTACCCTCAAAAAGGTTTATAAATAAACTAAACACTTTAATACTAAGATTACTTTGGTCACAAAAAAAAAACAAACTAGAATTACTATTAATCAGCATACTAACAGCTGGAAGAAAGATGGAATAGCTTTCCCAGATCTGAATCTCTGTTCAATTTCCACTATAATCAGATAAATTTCCCAGCTTTTAGATATAACCTATTTAGCTAAATGGAAATCTTTATGGGAAGTATCAGCCATGGAACTTATAACGAGACCAACATCATATCAACTAGAATTCATAAACACACCTTTTATATGGATCTTAAAAGAATATTTTATCACACATACTAATCCTAATTATACTGCCAGTTACATACATAATATTATAATTAACTTTAGAAACTTTATATATAAACATGTTAAATATAAAAACTACTTTTTTGTTATTTCCTATAGCATATACACAAGAGACTTTTGTTACCTCAGATATTAACAAAATTTCTCAGCTGAATAACAATGAACTCAATTACTGGTTCCAGCAAACTTATGAGTACAAGACTAGTTCAATGGATCATATTATACAGGAATATAAACTTAATAATTCCTCATGGTTAGATATACAAACACTTATACTATATCTTGATAATAAGCTGAAACTAGCTTCACCAACTAGCAAACATGATACCAGGATATTATTACAATTTCTTCAATCAACATTATTACACCAGCATACATATTCAGGTAGTCTCTCCATTATTTATAGACTTTTAAGAGAAGAGACATTTTCTTGCACACATAACCACTGGAGTTATTATAGTTTAATTACTCATAATTCTGCAAGTGAGCAAGATAAGGTTAATATGCTACAATCAGCTGGGAAAACATAATTTTCTTTGAAATGGAAGATTTACACATGGAGATTCATGAATAGATCCTTTTATACACCACAAATAATGGACAAAATTAATAAAAACAGAACATCTGTAATAGATGCAACGCTAATGTAGATATTAACTGGGCACATATGTTTTTGACTGTCCAACATTAAATATCTTTTGGAATAAAGCACTTTTTTCAGACAACTTCATATTGAATAAATCATTAATCATATTTAATACACCTGTTACACAATGTGTTAGGAAAACCAAATACTCATTACTATGTACTATATTGGCAGTAGCTAGAAAGATCATAACAAAAAACTGGATTTCAAAACATCCTCCTATATTCTCTGAGTCTACTAATTTATTAAAATAAGTTAGTCATTTACAGATAAGAACCATAACCTCTAGAACACCTAGAAAGACATATGAATATAATTTATGGGTTAACTTAGAAAATATGTTGGAAAAAAATGAGCATTTTGCATAAAGGTAATTGACTTTCCTTGTCATTCATGAGAGCAAGTTACAAAAGGAAGGTTATAGTGTATGTTAATGTATACATACTGGATGTCTATGTACATACTTTGGTTAGTTTGCTTTGTTATCCGTGTATTCATATTTAAATGCTTTAAATATATGTTATCAATTTGTAAATCTATATTGTAAATTATCTTATATATGTCTATGTGATTGTTTTCATTATAATCAAAATCAATAAAACTGTTTAAAAAAATCCTCAGCTATTTGCCAGTAAAGTACAGATCTCAGGAGGAACAGACAAAATACATGATGGTAAAATGTGGACATTCTGTGAGGATCTGTACAGTTGAGAGGTATGTCTGTGATATCTCCTACTGCAGAGAAGACTAGATGCTATGGCCATAGCAGCTGTTTAGTAGGACATTAGTACAGCACGTCTTGTTGGGACATATATTCTTCCAAACCATATTTCCAATAATTACAGATCAAATACTAGATTCAATTACTTGCTTACATGTTCCACTTACCTTTTTTCTTTCTTATCTTTTCCACTTTGTGTCTCATTTATTTCCCTCTCTCTCCCAGTGCACTACAGGGATATATCTGGTTTGAATAGGTGGCAACATGGCTTTTGTAGGTAATGCTCATTACCAGATGATGGTGTGTGCACCTATTGGGGTTCCCCAATTGCTAACTGCATGCAGAGCAGCTGTGTAGTTCTTCCAATAGCCAATGTCATGGCAACACACTCCTATAAATGAGTACTCTATGTGGGCGTTGGCCCTTTCCCTTACTTGTGAGGAAGACATCCTGGAGTTGTGTGGGCTACTACCTCTTACAACAAGACTTGTAGAGACAAGCCAACTAAATGGTGGGGAAGGCTCAGGACTTAGGAGCAGAATGTGAGTATTGCTGTAATATGTTGGGAATACTGCTAGTTTAACAGGGTTTGTCTGCACATGCAAATTCTGCATGGCTTTCAGTCTGACAAAGTTCTGTCTCTGCATTGCTCTCAACTGTAGGGCCATCCACATAATGGCTACAGTTTAGCAGTTATGTATGGAATGTTCTCCAGACAGATGTTGTCCTTGGCAAATCAGTAGCATACTCTGGTGATTGCATTATGTAGATGGTAACATCTTTTTTTTCTCCATTTATATACCTCAACAAAGATATGTTACAACAAACCCTGTAACACCAGCAACTTTCTCAGTGTATAACAATAATATTTCATGTATGGCCGTGTATTTGGGCTTCTGTCTACTAATTATGTCAGACTTTGTCCAGATGTCATACAGTAATAGGTGGATAGGTACACTGGTCTATCATTATTTACTGCTGTAATTCTTGCTGAGGGGAATGGCTGGGAAACACGTTGAGATCTGTACATTCCAGGGGTAGGTGTATTGGGAATGCTCTTGGTTGGCCTTGTAACATATTTTATGTGGGGGACAGTAACACATGTTTTAAAACTAGGCTGTTAGAACATGTCAGACATATTACTGATAAGAAATATTTCAGTTCTATAGCTGTACATTTGAATAAATTACACCATGGGGACAGTAGTGGGTCTCAAGATACTGTTTCTGAAAACATCTGTTCCTCAGTGTGATGATGCATTCATAAAAGGGTAAATGTTATGTATGGGCTTCAATGTATTAATATTAACTGTGAGACTTTAGTCCATGGGGGGGGGGGGGTGACATGATGAGTGTAATTGGAGGCTGTGTATTCAATTATGTAATTAGGTGTTCATTGCTTCTTGGGATGAAGGCATGTATTTTTGGTGATGTTTACTCATTGAAGGCTTTGGCTAACACATCAGAGTATAATAAAAATGTGTGAATTACTTGTTGGTTGTATTTTTCTTTGCTATGTTCAGACATTTTATTTGCTTTGTTAAGAGATTGTTGTATGTCTGGTCATTGTGTATGGCCTATCATGATTTTGTAGCAGTATACTGCTTAATCATTTATCTGGACTGTTGTCTACTTCATTTGATGAAAAGACCATTTGACCTAAGCCCATTTGATCGAAATTTCATTAGATCGAAAACCAGTATTCAAGGCATGAAACTGGGATTTGTCCCCCTCCCCAATGTGAGACCCTGGGTTGGTATATATAGTTAGGGGGGGCGAAGCCCCCACCTAGTTTCCTTTAAATGAAGAAAATAAAACAAAAAGTACAGATTTTAAACAAAAATAGGTGGGGAGCTTCACCTCCCCTAACTATATAAACCAACTCCAGGGTCGCATGACATTGGGGAGGTGGACAAATCCCTGTTATTGGCCTTGAATACCGGTTTTTGATCAAATGCAATTTTGATCAAATGGTTTAGGTCAAATTGTCTTTCATCAAATGAAATAGACCCATATATATATATATATATATATATATATATATATATATATATATATATATATATATATATATATATATATATATATATATATATATATATATATATATATATATATATATATATATATATATATATATATATATATATATATATATATATATATATATATATATATATATATATGTGTGTATATATATATATATATATATATATATATATATATATATATATATATATATATATATATATATATATATATATATATATATATATATATATATATATATATATATATATATATATGTACACCTCAGTATCTATTGTTAATATATCTATATATTGTTGTACACATATATGGATATACCTAAATATCTCACTTTCTCTCTACTTATGTTTCTATTCAGATATATATATATATATATATATATATATATATGTGTGTGTGTGTGTGTGTGTGTGTGTATATATTTATATATATATATATATATATATATATATATATATATATATATATATATCTTTATTTATTAATAGATCTCAATCCTTCCTAATTGCACACTTGTCTCTTCCCTATTGCAAACTGGCTGTAAAGAAAGGTATGTTTGAGACAACATCCGCAAGCATTTCAGTTGAGCTGGCTTACTGGTAAATTGTACAGACAATGGTGTGCAGGGTCCTGGGTTCAAGCTTAGCATTTACATTTAAGCAATGGTTACACCTGCTACGCATAGCTTAGCCTTGGTAACCAGTGATCACATTCCAGTCTGATAAAATAACAGGGTAATGACATCTTTAGCAAGTGTACTTAATACCCTGTACATAATATGCTTTTATGTGCTGTCATTACAGTAGCAAGGGGTGTGAGTATACTGTATGGGACACTTTGGTATACATGGGTAGTACCACAATCTGTTTTATTTCTATTTGTTGAAACATGGGTAGTATCCCAAGTTATATTCAGTCACACTTGCATGGTACACCAGCTACAGTGTACTGGTTGACAGAAATAGTTTAACACATATGGTATCATTATGTTAGTACTTTTAACAGTACTTTTCAAGTAATAGTAGATTGCAAATTGTACTACTGGAACTATACACCTCTGCATGCAAAGCTGGACTCTGAGTACTGAGTATCATGTTCTACGTGTTTGAGCTGTATGTTTATATGTATCTCCTACTGGATATTGGTCTGATATGTTGATATTAACTGTAGATTACTATGTTCTTTGGACATGTCTTTGGGGACTGCTGTCATGTAGTAATGGCATACCTTTAAGTTTCAGACGTGAATCTTAGAGTGCATTCATCCTAATGCATATTCTGTTGGCTATCTACTTTCTGTCTGTCCTCTGTACAGATGTGCAGATGTCAAGTACTGCTACGGCCATACCACTATGTAGGTACCCATATTGTATTGTGCTGTGGG
Source organism: Protopterus annectens (assembly GCF_019279795.1). Lineage (NCBI taxonomy): Eukaryota > Metazoa > Chordata > Ceratodontiformes > Protopteridae > Protopterus > Protopterus annectens. The sequence goes on along the minus strand of NC_056751.1, from coordinate 616,825,906 downwards.
TCTGGACACTGTTGCTAGTTCTGACATATGGGACATTCCTTAATGTGGCCTTTCCCCATTCCCTTGCCTGTGTGAGGGACATTAAGGAGGTAGTAGCCTACAGATTCACATACAGTGTGTGACAATACATCACAGGACAGGACATGTGGAGACAGCCAACCAACATGGGGTACATATCCTCAGATTTGTGAACAGATTCTATGTCATCAGTGCTGTTATACACATGGTGGATTGATAGCTTGACAGGGTTTGTGTGGACATGCATTTAGTGTGTGACATCATTACTCACAGTGATATGTCTCTGACATACCTCTCCACTGGCACACTATCCACAGAGTGGCCAGCCACATGTCTGCCCGTCATGTTTTGTGTGATCACGAGATAGTTGGTGTCCTTGGAATATCAGTTGTGGACTCTGGGAAATGCAGTCATTTAATACTCACTTCCGTTGGTATTACCAATGTCATATTCATCATAAAGGATGCTGCAACAAACCAGTCACATCTGCAACTGTCTCAATGTATGACAGCACTATGTCCAATCTATCCCTGTGTTTCTGCCTCTTCCCACCTAGTGATATAGGGGTTGATGCTGAGCTTAGTGAGTTAGGAATGTTATCAAAGGCTTTGGCAAGATCAATGTAGGCTGTAGTGTCACCTTGCCTTCATCCACAGCTCAGGTGACTGATGGCAAGAGGTTGACCAGGTTGAATGAGCAGGTATGACCTACCCTTCACAAAGGTACACTGTGTGGGCTCCTGAGTCTGCAGATTCCCATATCCATTTTTATTAGGTGCATGATGATACATTCTATAGCTTTGCATAACAGACTTATCAAGCACTTGGGGTGGTATTTCACAGAGTCTGTAGTTATACAGGAATATAAACTTAATAATTCCTCATGGTTAGATATACAAACACTTATACTATATCTTGATAATAAGCTGAAACTAGCTTCACCAACTAGCAAACATGATACCAGGATATTATTACAATTTCTTCAATCAACATTATTACACCAGCATACATATTCAGGTAGTCTCTCCATTATTTATAGACTTTTAAGAGAAGAGACATTTTCTTGCACACATAACCACTGGAGTTATTATAGTTTAATTACTCATAATTCTGCAAGTGAGCAAGATAAGGTTAATATGCTACAATCAGCTGGGAAAACATAATTTTCTTTGAAATGGAAGATTTACACATGGAGATTCATGAATAGATCCTTTTATACACCACAAATAATGGACAAAATTAATAAAAAACAGAACATCTGTAATAGATGCAACGCTAATGTAGATATTAACTGGGCACATATGTTTTTGACTGTCCAACATTAAATATCTTTTGGAATAAAGCACTTTTTTCAGACAACTTCATATTGAATAAATCATTAATCATATTTAATACACCTGTTACACAATGTGTTAGGAAAACCAAATACTCATTACTATGTACTATATTGGCAGTAGCTAGAAAGATCATAACAAAAAACTGGATTTCAAAACATCCTCCTATATTCTCTGAGTCTACTAATTTATTAAAATAAGTTAGTCATTTACAGATAAGAACCATAACCTCTAGAACACCTAGAAAGACATATGAATATAATTTATGGGTTAACTTAGAAAATATGTTGGAAAAAAATGAGCATTTTGCATAAAGGTAATTGACTTTCCTTGTCATTCATGAGAGCAAGTTACAAAAGGAAGGTTATAGTGTATGTTAATGTATACATACTGGATGTCTATGTACATACTTTGGTTAGTTTGCTTTGTTATCCGTGTATTCATATTTAAATGCTTTAAATATATGTTATCAATTTGTAAATCTATATTGTAAATTATCTTATATATGTCTATGTGATTGTTTTCATTATAATCAAAATCAATAAAACTGTTTAAAAAAATCCTCAGCTATTTGCCAGTAAAGTACAGATCTCAGGAGGAACAGACAAAATACATGATGGTAAAATGTGGACATTCTGTGAGGATCTGTACAGTTGAGAGGTATGTCTGTGATATCTCCTACTGCAGAGAAGACTAGATGCTATGGCCATAGCAGCTGTTTAGTAGGACATTAGTACAGCACGTCTTGTTGGGACATATATTCTTCCAAACCATATTTCCAATAATTACAGATCAAATACTAGATTCAATTACTTGCTTACATGTTCCACTTACCTTTTTCTTTCTTATCTTTTCCACTTTGTGTCTCATTTATTTCCTCTCTCCCAGTGCACTACAGGGATATATCTGGTTTGAATAGGTGGCAACATGGCTTTTGTAGGTAATGCTCATTACCAGATGATGGTGTGTGCACCTATTGGGGTTCCCAATTGCTAACTGCATGCAGAGCAGCTGTGTAGTTCTTCCAATAGCCAATGTCATGGCAACACACTCCTATAAATGAGTACTCTATGTGAAGTGGCCTTTCCCTTACTTGTGAGGAAGACATCCTGGAGTTGTGTGGGCTACTACCTCTTACAACAAGACTTGTAGAGACAAGCCAACTAAATGGTGGGGAAGGCTCAGGACTTAGGAGCAGAATGTGAGTATTGCTGTAATATGTTGGGAATACTGCTAGTTTAACAGGGTTTGTCTGCACATGCAAATTCTGCATGGCTTTCAGTCTGACAAAGTTCTGTCTCTGCATTGCTCTCAACTGTAGGGCCATCCACATAATGGCTACAGTTTAGCAGTTACATATGGAATGTTCTCCAGACAGATGTTGTCCTTGGCAAATCAGTAGCATACTCTGGTGATTGCATTATGTAGATGGTAACATCTTTTTTTTCTCCATTTATATACCTCAACAAAGATATGTTACAACAAACCCTGTAACACCAGCAACTTTCTCAGTGTATAACAATAATATTTCATGTATGGCCGTGTATTTGGGCTTCTGTCTACTAATTATGTCAGACTTTGTCCAGATGTCATACAGTAATAGGTGGATAGGTACACTGGTCTATCATTATTTACTGCTGTAATTCTTGCTGAGGGGAATGGCTGGGAAACACGTTGAGATCTGTACATTCCAGGGTAGGTGTATTGGGAATGCTCTTGGTTGGCCTTGTAACATATTTTATGTGGGGACAGTAACACATGTTTAAAACTAGGCTGTTAGAACATGTCAGACATATTACTGATAAGAAATATTTCAGTTCTATAGCTGTACATTTGAATAAATTACACCATGGGGACAGTAGTGGGTCTCAAGATACTGTTTCTGAAAACATCTGTTCCTCAGTGTGATGATGCATTCATAAAAGGGTAAATGTTATGTATGGGCTTCAATGTATTAATATTAACTGTGAGACTTTAGTCCATGGGGGGGGGGGGGTGACATGATGAGTGTAATTGGAGGCTGTGTATTCAATTATGTAATTAGGTGTTCATTGCTTCTTGGGATGAAGGCATGTATTTTTGGTGATGTTTACTCATTGAAGGCTTTGGCTAACACATCAGAGTATAATAAAAATGTGTGAATTACTTGTTGGTTGTATTTTTCTTTGCTATGTTCAGACATTTTATTTGCTTTGTTAAGAGATTGTTGTATGTCTGGTCATTGTGTATGGCCTATCATGATTTTGTAGCAGTATACTGCTTAATCATTTATCTGGACTGTTGTCTACTTCATTTGATGAAAAGACCATTTGACCTAAGCCCATTTGATCGAAATTTCATTAGATCGAAAACCAGTATTCAAGGCATGAAACTGGGATTTGTCCCCCTCCCCAATGTCGTGAGACCCTGGAGTTGGTATATATAGTTAGGGGGGGCGAAGCCCCCACCTAGTTTCCTTTAAATGAAGAAAATAAAACAAAAAGTACAGATTTTAAACAAAAATAGGTGGGGAGCTTCACCTCCCCTAACTATATAAACCAACTCCAGGGTCGCATGACATTGGGGAGGTGGACAAATCCCTGTTATTGGCCTTGAATACCGGTTTTTGATCAAATGCAATTTTGATCAAATGGGTTTAGGTCAAATTGTCTTTCGATCAAATGAAATAGATATATATATATATATATATATATATATATATATATATATATATATATATATATATATATATATATATGTATATATATATATATATATATATATATATATATATATATATATATATATATATATATATATATATATATATATATATATATATATATATATATATATATATATATATATATATATATATATATATATATATATATATATATATATATATATATATATATATATATATATATATATATATATATATATATATATATATATATATATATATATGTACACCTCAGTATCTATTGTTAATATATCTATATATTGTTGTACACATATATGGATATACCTAAATATCTCACTCTTTCTCTCTACTTATGTTTCTATTCAGATATATATATATATATATATATATATATATATGTGTGTGTGTGTGTGTGTGTGTGTATATATATATATATATATATATATATATCTTTATTTATTAATAGATCTCAATCCTTCCTAATTGCACACTTGTCTCTTCCCTATTGCAAACTGGCTGTAAAGAAAGGTATGTTTGAGACAACATCCGCAAGCATTTCAGTTGAGCTGGCTTACTGGTAAATTGTACAGACAATGGTGTGCAGGGTCCTGGGTTCAAGCTTAGCATTTACATTTAAGCAATGGTTACACCTGCTACGCATAGCTTAGCCTTGGTAACCAGTGATCACATTCCAGTCTGATAAAATAACAGGGTAATGACATCTTTAGCAAGTGTACTTAATACCCTGTACATAATATGCTTTTATGTGCTGTCATTACAGTAGCAAGGGGTGTGAGTATACTGTATGGGACACTTTGGTATACATGGGTAGTACCACAATCTGTTTTATTTCTATTTGTTGAAACATGGGTAGTATCCCAAGTTATATTCAGTCACACTTGCATGGTACACCAGCTACAGTGTACTGGTTGACAGAAATAGTTTAACACATATGGTATCATTATGTTAGTACTTTTAACAGTACTTTTTCAAGTAATAGTAGATTGCAAATTGTACTACTGGAACTATACACCTCTGCATGCAAAGCTGGACTCTGAGTACTGAGTATCATGTTCTACGTGTTTGAGCTGTATGTTTATATGTATCTCCTACTGGATATTGGTCTGATATGTTGATATTAACTGTAGATTACTATGTTCTTTGGACATGTCTTTGGGGACTGCTGTCATGTAGTAATGGCATACCTTTAAGTTTCAGACGTGAATCTTAGAGTGCATTCATCCTAATGCATATTCTGTTGGCTATCTACTTTCTGTCTGTCCTCTGTACAGATGTGCAGATGTCAAGTACTGCTACGGCCATACCACTATGTAGGTACCCATATTGTATTGTGCTGTGGGTCTGGACACTGTTGCTAGTTCTGACATATGGGACATTCCTTAATGTGGCCCTTTCCCCATTCCCTTGCCTGTGTGAGGGACATTAAGGAGGTAGTAGCCTACAGATTCACATACAGTGTGTGACAATACATCACAGGACAGGACATGTGGAGACAGCCAACCAACATGGGGTACATATCCTCAGATTTGTGAACAGATTCTATGTCATCAGTGCTGTTATACACATGGTGGATTGATAGCTTGACAGGGTTTGTGTGGACATGCATTTAGTGTGTGACATCATTACTCACAGTGATATGTCTCTGACATACCTCTCCACTGGCACACTATCCACAGAGTGGCCAGCCACATGTCTGCCCGTCATGTTTTGTGTGATCACGAGATAGTTGGTGTCCTTGGAATATCAGTTGTGGACTCTGGGAAATGCAGTCATTTAATACTCACTTCCGTTGGTATTACCAATGTCATATTCATCATAAAGGATGCTGCAACAAACCAGTCACATCTGCAACTGTCTCAATGTATGACAGCACTATGTCCAATCTATCCCTGTGTTTCTGCCTCTCTTCCCACCTAGTGATATAGGGGTTGATGCTGAGCTTAGTGAGTTAGGAATGTTATCAAAGGCTTTGGCAAGATCAATGTAGGCTGTAGTGTCACCTTGCCTTCATCCACAGCTCAGGTGACTGATGGCAAGAGGTTGACCAGGTTGAATGAGCAGGTATGACCTACCCTTCACAAAGGTACACTGTGTGGGCTCCTGAGTCTGCAGATTCCCATATCCATTTTTATTAGGTGCATGATGATACATTCTATAGCTTTGCATAACAGACTTATCAAGCACTTGGGGTGGTATTTCACAGAGTCTGTAGTTACACCTCTTTTGTGGGGAGGGGTGATTGTGGCTGTGCACAATTCAGTAGGGACAACACCTGAGATGAGGCTGTGCTTTAACAGGGCACACAGGTAAGGTGCCAGGTCACTCTGTATTTCATGTAGAACACAGCCATGGACATTCTCAGGTCCCATAGAGGCTGTATTCTTTGCCTTGGACAGTGGTGTTGTAACCTGTGCTGCAGTAATACTGGGTGCCTGGCAGTGTACTGGTATTGGGATTGTTTTTTTGGGGGGTGAGGGGTACTGTTTGCACTCAAGATGCCAGACAGAATATTGGCATTATTTGTTGGCTCAGTCTGGGAAGTAACAATGTCTAGTTGCTCAGAACAATTCTTGGTATTGCCATGGAGATTCCTTAGATGAATGTATGTGGCCTTGTGATTGTCTTTACTATGTGCTCCAAGTCTGTTCTCACAGCTAGCTTTGTAGTATTTGATGAGGGATCTCAACTATTCATTGAGGCTGATAAGGGTTTACTTGCTGTCTTGGGACTTCACCTTATTCCACACCAGTTCCCTCCTTCTGTTGTACAATTTCTTTATGGCAGGGGACCACCAG
>NC_056751.1:616576553-616814053 GCF_019279795.1 Protopterus annectens | reverse complement strand
GTTCCCAGTTACAATGGTTTAGAACAGTGTTGAGATCATAAGGGTTTAGGTTGCGAACATCTCGTATTAGTCTATAAACTATGGACTTGGGTAGGTTAGTTCGTTTGCGTAGCAGAAATGTGGGGAAGTGGTCACTGAGACCATCTGGTAGGCAACCTGTCTGGTAGTTTTGTTTAGGGTAATTGACCAGTACCCAATCCAGTATGGATTGTTTTTGTGATCTTTTATCTGTTCTAGTGGGTTCTTGAATGAGTTGCAAGAACCCATAGAGATTAATATGATTAGTGGGGTTATTGGAGTTACAGGTTGTCCATTCAGTATTTAGATCACCTAGTAGGATAGTTTCTTGTGGTAGATTATCTTTTGTCCACTGTAAGATTTCCATTATTATGGGAGAGTTGTTTCCTGGAGGAATGTAGCAACAGAGAATGTTGACTTTTTTGTCTTGTTTAAGCATAGGACTGAAAAAAGGGTTCCGGCATTATGAAATTTAGGTAGAGGGGGTTGAAAGAGTTGAAGGTGTAATGTGCTTTTAAAGAGAATGGCTACTCCACTTCCTTTTCTGCCTACTCTATCCAGTCTTAGGATATCATATCCTGGGGGGAGGAATTCTCCATTTTGGATGCTAGGCTTTAGCCATGTCTCTGTTATGTCAGGTGCGTAATGGGTTATAAATGCATGCAGTTTAGGTGTCTTATTAGCCATACTACTTATGTTAATATTAAGAATTAGTAGGTCAGATATCTGTTTGGTTTTGAATGAACCTGGGTTTGGGTGTATGTCACCAAAAATTAGTAGTCTCTTTATGGAAGATAGTATGTGTTTGGTTATGTGTGTTATTTCAATGCTGAATCGATGTGAGGTTTTTCATAGTGTTACATCTTGGTATGCTAAAGTTGTGTATATAAAGTGTAGAATTAAGATTAAGAATTGTGGGGCTGATAGAGAAGTTTTTGTGAGTGTGGAAATATGTGTTGTATGGAATGTGGTGTTGCCTAGAGGCAAGTTAGTTTGTATGGATGTGATATAGGCTGGTGTTGTGAGGGCTAATGAGAGAGATGCTAGTGTAATTTGCATGCTGCAGGATAGAGATGCAATGATGGCTGTTAGGTGATTGAGGTGATGAGGCTGTAAGGTATTTGAGGTAGTTTAGGGGGGTGGCTAGTAGATATTGTGTGTAAGTTGAGGTTGGAAGTGGAGTATAGATTGTCGATTAGTATATGATGTTGAGTAGGTGATAGGTGTAAGTGAAGGTCAGGTGATTTGGTCCAGACCAGACCATGAAATTGTAGAAACAACCAGGTTTCACTTTTCTGGGAAGGTAATGGCCAAGGATTATCTATAATAGTTTTGTTTAGCAATATTCCTTGAATTTAGCTTCAGGATTAGTTTGGGAAGGCCTATTGTGAACTGCCAGTGCTGCAGAATCCCCAAGCGATTTAAATACCAAAACCTAGGAACAACAAACAGAATATAAATGTATGTCTTTTACACAGCTTAAAATCAGCATAAATACTGTTAGATTAGGTCTCAATATGATATCTGCCCCACCCACACTTATAAATACTTGTGTGAAAAAAAGGGCAACCGAACAGCATTCAGTAAAATCAAAAAGCTTGATGTACAACCTTAATCAAACCAACACTGTGATATCAAGACCTGCTGCTAAACAGCGGTCTATTAAATATTGCCAATATTGTTTGGATTACTTAACACAGTAAAGTGCAAAACACACTTTTCAACATAAGCTGTTACTCAATTCAAGTTTCAACACCCCAATCCACAATATGTATCCCGTTCAATAATATTTAGCCAAGATAATAATCCTGCCCATAAAATTACAGGCCATAAAATAGCACTCATAATGAGCACTTTGATAGTTTGCATATATGAACACATTTTCCCTACTGTTGAATGACTATGCTGAATGGTATCTTTGAGAAAACATCAAACATATCTGCAGCTCAGATGGCTTAGTGGTAAATTGCTGTAGCTATGGTGTGCAGTGTCCTGCATTCAAGGCTTGCAAGGGATGATTATGTTGTTGCTAGGCAGAGTAAGGGCTGTTGGATACAGAGTGATTAAGGCACTTTTAAGCAGTGGTAAGCAGGTCTGCATGGATTTTCATGGTGGTAAGCAATGTTAGCTTCCATTTACATATGCTTACAGGCAGTTAGCCTTCAAAGTGCTTAATCTGTGTAGGCATTGCTTAGCACCACACAAACAGGCTTAATCCTGCTTGCTACTGCTTAAAACTGCTTACTCCTGCTTACCCCACACTAATTTCTTTAAAAGAAAAGAAAAAAAGGGATGATAGGAATGTGGTGAGAAAGGGGGCACACAAAGGGAAAGACAATAGGGAAAGTAGCTAGGGATGTGCAGGACGGGTGTAGGGAAGGTCCATAGCAGTCTGTTTCTTCTACAGTAACAGCTGTGCATATATACTGAATTTGGAGGTAGATTTATCTATCAGTGATCACTTACCAGCCTTCATCCATAGAGCAGCCCCCTCCTCTCCTTATCTACACCAGCATATCCATACTCGGAATCTCAACAACTTTAACCCTACAACTTTTTCCAATTCTCTCAAACTGATAAATTGGGACACTCTAAAAACTCTACCTCTGGACAGTGCTGCAGAATTCTTCAACTCAACCTTCTTAAACACTCTTAACTCCTAAGCCCTTCCAAGAATAAAATGTATAAAAACCGATTCCACCCCTTGACTTAGTAAAGATACCAAAACACTCATGCAACAAAGGGACAAGACCTGGAAACTCTACCATCATAATAGGCACCCTGACACCCTTCTTAAATATAAGCAACTCCACAACTTATCCAAAAATCGTATCATACAAGACAAAAAAGCATACTATATCAAACACCAGTCTAACCGCTCCTCTAAACCCAAACAGTTCTGGAAATCCATCAACTCACTTCTCAACCCAGGCACCAAAACAACCCTTGCCCTGACACTAGTAAATCTGACCCAGAAATAGCTACTCTGTTCAAATCCTTCTTTACTAACTCTATAGAACTCACTAAAAAATTCCCAATCAACACCTCCCCCCAAATCAAACCATCTGCCCAAACTTCCACCGCAAACTCACCTCCCATATTCCACCTCAAACCCATCCCCATCTCATATATATATAAAAAACTTCTCTCTAAGCTCAAGCCTTGCTCCGATGCCCCTGACAATATCCCCTCACTCTTTTTAAGAATTACAGCAGACACCATCGCCATCCCCATTAACATACTCTTCAACAGATCTGTACAAGAATCATATGTCCCCAAACTGTGGCGTGCAGCCTTTATCCTACCCCTCCATAAAGGAGGCAAAATAATAACATCTCCAACTTCCAACACATAGCAATTCTCTCCCCTATTTCAAAAATTCTTGAGAAATGTATCCACCTCCAGCTCATGCCATTCATTACACATAACCAACTCATCACCCCATAACAACATGGGTTCCATCCTGGCCATAGCACAATAACAGCTCTTCTCTCTTTTCTAGACATTGTAAACCATGCCTGTGACTCTGGAGAACTTGTATCCACAGTCCTCCTTGACCTCTCCAAGGCTTTTGACACAGTCTCCCATACCCACCTTCTTCACTACCTTTCCAATCTTAACCTCTCACAAAACACCATTACCTGGTTCAGCAGCTACATCTCTGACAGATCTCAGGCAGTAAAATGGAAGACTGGCACCTCAGCCTTTCTTCCCACCCCAACTGGGGTACCCAGAGGTTCCATTCTTGGCCCTATGTTCTTCAATATCTTCATTAATGATTTCCATGCAGCCATTCCTAACACTAAGATAGTACAATATGCAGATGACTCAACTTTAGTTTGAACTGCATAAAACCTCCCTGAGCTCCAAACAAAAACTCAAACTGCCTTCTCAACTACTGAGAACTGGATGCTCCAAAACCACCTTTCTTTGAATGCCAACAAATCAAAGATCCTTCTATTCTCTCCCTCAAAATCTATCCACCTAGACAAAACCTCTTTCAAGATTACAAGCCTTGCCAACTCCACTATAGAAGTTGTTCCTTTTGCTAAACTTCTTGGAATTACTATTGACCAACACCTACAATTCAATACCCATATTCAGCTAAATATAAAGAAAACCCATCAGAAATGTAGCATGCTGTACAGAAACTTCCACTTCCTCCCCCCCTCAACAAGACAGACCCTCACCACTACCTTATTTCTACCTTCACTAATGTATGGTGCTCCCCTACTAACCAACCTATCTTCCTCCATCTCTTCTAAACTAGAATCCTGTTACAATAAAATCTCAAAGTTAGCCACCACTTCCAAATACTCCACTCACCACTGTAAACCTCTCCACCAGCTGCAATGGCTAGAACTCCCAAACTACCTTGACCTCCTCCAACTCATCACCACTCACAAGGTTATTTTCAAACCAACTATATGCCTGGCACTAACAAACATCTTAACATTATATACCCCAAACAGAACTCTAAGGTCTACCCATCAAAATCTAATCTCTGTTTATAAACCAAACCATCCCACTGGTCAGCTTCTCCTATCCTTTTCCGTTGCCAAAAAAATGGAATTCTCTCTCTCCATCTCTAAGAATTTCTGAGAATTCTGAACACTTCAAAACCCAGCTGCATTTTTACCTCACCAAAAAAATGGAAATGCAATTGCACTCCACCTACCTAACCTGCTTAATACATAAATACTTTATAACACACAAAGTTTGTTCTTCCTCACACACTATTGATTAACCCTATGTATTGCCTTCATGCTAATGCTACCTCTATACCACTCTCAGAGGATTTAAACCTCTGTATTAATTTTACTTATGCTAATATTCATGCATAAAGAACTCATCCATGCTAATGTTACTTCTATATCATTATCAGATGATTTAAACCTCTGTATTAATTTAACCTTGTACTACTGTTCTCAACCAGTAAACATGTAAATATGCTTTACATCCTTCTCCAAGCTGCTGTTTAACTTTTGTTTAGTTTTTGCTATTTTGTATGCAAAATTTGCTTAGTTTGCTTCTGTTTCCACTATGCATTGTACTTCATATTATGGAGCTTGTACTATGTATTATTGGAGCTTTTCTCCCCAGGCCTCCACTGAAAATGGGCTCTTTCAGCCCAGTGGACCTCCCTGGTCATCAAACTGGAAATAAATAAATAAATACATTTGGACACTCTAACCTCTAAGGGAGGGGTGAGTACAACAATAATGTGTTATGAAGCCAATTAGACCAGATTACATGTGTCCACTGGACATGTGTGTGAAATGGACAGCTATGTATGGGTTGAAATTTTTTTTAGGGAACAGATTGCCCTTTTTTTTAAGGTGAAAGTGGGATGTTGGGGAAGGATAGTAGGTATATTTGGGGAGGTAGGCTGGGTAGGAAGACAGACAAGACAGCATACAGGGGCAGTTTATAACAGATGTAGAGGTAAACACCTTGGACAGGGAGGGGTGTTTGGAAAGCGGAAGCCCACGAGCCCCCAAATGGAAGAGTAGGACTGAGATCCCCACCCATGGGCAGTCGTCACTGTATGTTCACGGTCCCAAAGATGGCTGTGCTGGGGGCTGAGCAGGAGGGGCAGACTGACTCTCTAATTGTGCCATGCAGCCCTCAAGCTGGCATAGCAGCTCTCCAAACTCCTTTTGGAGCTTGCTATGCCAGCTTGAGGGCCACATGGCATAGCAAGCTCTGAAATGAGTTTGGAGATCTGTTATGCCAGCTTGAGGGCATAACAGATCTCCAAACTCCTTTCAGAGATCATTACGCACCAAACCCTGGACTTGGCTTCTGGTGAAAGGATCCTGTCCACACCCACTCCCAGGGGGTGGATAAGCCCTATCCTCTGAGCTGGTTCCACCCAAAGGTGGTGCAGGACCAGCAAACAAGGAGTTCCCAGGGTGGGTGTCAGATATGCTGGGGCCCGGTGCCACAGCCAGATGAGGTGGGAGAGGTGGGTCCGCTGGGACCAGTCTTCCCAAACGTGCTACGGTGTTACAGTTTTACAACATATGTGGGTTAATAATAGTCAATGCAATCCAGGATTTGTTGTAACAGCATGCATAGATATTCCCATTAACATAAAACACCAGATTTGGAACAGTTGCATAGCAAACAGCACACATGCATATATGGAACCACAGTGGCCATTACAATGGTATTCAGGTTACATTGATAGCAATAGGCCACCAATGATAGTATTTCAACATGGAACATTAATAGAAACACATTTCAATATTTATTGAACAATAGGACTTATGTCCCAACAGTAGGTTTGGTGTAAACATACCCATTGATTTGTGTGTTTAGATTATTGTTGCAGATATGGTGGGGGGGAGAGATGTCAATTAGCAACTTGCATATCCTTGCAGTACTCACAACTTTAATGATCATTGCTCTAATCATTACTTTACAGGTATTATTACAATACCCTATGGCCTTGGTTTAGGCAATGGTATGTTTGTACACAGTGTATACTTCAACTGTCTTATAGCTAAATTCTACTTCTCTTACCTGGTAGACCTGTGGAGGGAATGTTTGTTAGCACTACCTGACTATTTCTGCACATATTCCCAGATTTCTAGTTAATATTATGCACATACCTCTCATTCTCTTCATGCACAACATCTGGACAAAGCTTGACAACATAGGAGTACAAATAGGGACATATTTTGAATATTTCTCTTATAAACTCTTAGACAGTTGCTAGAGTAACAGGATTTGGTTTTAATATACATTTTCTGATTGATTAGAAGTCTAAAACTGAAATGTACGTCATTATTTAGTGACTATGATTCTGAGATCACCCCAGTGATTTGCCAGGGAGAAAAAGGAATAGGCCAAAAATATGAGCCAATTATCTGGACATTCTGTGAATATCTGTACAGTTGAGAGGTATGATATGCATACAGCTTACTACCATTCCCAGGAGTCGATCCATGGCTGTGTGTGCTAAATATACAACAATTTGTGTTTCATCAGAGTGAGTTATTTAGAAACTGCTGTCTGTTCCCTCAGTGTTTTCTATCTAAGTCTCTCTTCAGGAAATCCCAAAGATGGCTGTGTTGGGGGCTGAGCAGGAAGGGCAGACCTTGTACTTACATCAGCCTTATCCAGACATTCCTAGACATATGTTTTTATGTAGCAATGTGTGGGTAACAGTAGTTAACACAACATTACTATTCAGAGAATGCAACACTAAATGTCATACAATACCATAGTAAATACAACCAGTCCAGAATTTAGAACTTTATTGCCAGGCAGTTACGGTTTTATTGAAATATCACCTATATGGCTATTACTGTTATATTGTCTGGTTTATTTAGTACAACTCATACACAGTTTTTATACTGCCAGGTGACTTTCTATTACTTTATATATATATTTGTTATGACTATTACAAGCAGGATTGTTACTCACCAGCCTAGCAATGCAGCCTTTGCAACCTACTGCCATGGGCTTCCTGATTCACAGCCTGCTCAGCTGCAGCTATAAAGGGAATAGAGAAATATTTAGACATACCTATCCATCGCATACACAGGCTGGATATGAATACTTACACACTGCTGGGACATCACTCTTCTGCCTTGCTTCTTGGCCCGCTCATCCAAGAGCTCCCTCTTCCTCCACTTCAAGTCAGCATAGTGGTGCCAGACCTGCTCACCAGTCCGAGGGATACCAGTGGCACTGGTGAGATCACAGGTGAGATGGTCCCAGGCTTCAGCTTTATATTGGGAGCCCTGGTACTGGCCCTGCATCAGTCTCTCATTATGGTTATTTACCAGGAGTCCTACCATGACTTTGGACTCCTGTATGCCCCAGCACTGCACCCGGTAGTGTATGCCCTCTCCTACACCTGCCATACCACCTACAGTGGGAAGCTGCAACCAGTTATGAGCTGTATTTCCACCTGCGGGGTTTAAGTATGACCGATTTCCTGCCTTTTGCCGTGATTGGATGGTTTTGAATATGCTGAGCTAAGCTAAGCTACGGGCAAACCTGCTTAGCTAAGGTTGGCAGTGCTTAAAGGGCAGGTTCAGCACTTACCAATGGGTAAATCCACTTAACTGGGCTACTCATTGCTTAGCAGACATATTTACACAATGTTTACACCTGGTAAGCAGGACTATGTAAGACTTAGCATTGCTTATTTTTTATTTTATAGACTATTTCCTGTGCGGGATTGATTCATCATTCATTATATATTATACATTTGTTTACTGTCCCTGACATCCCCCAATGTGCTTTCATTGCATTTATTCATGTGTGACTATAATGTATGGGGCTCTTGTATTTATATAGGGATTTCACAACTTTATTAAACTGACACCTCACATCTGGACCTACTACAGTACTCTGGTTAACAAATATGTTATTTAGTGGCTAATTATAAAAAAAATGTTTATGTGCTGCTTTCACATTTAAAATGCAAATTGGTTACAGCGGGGATCGAACGGGGAATGGCCACTGGCAAAGCATATGCTCTAACCACTACACTATTGCAGTACTGCTTATGTTGGATGTCTCTTGCTATTTAACTTCTTGTGCTGTTTAAACTGGACTACGCGTAGCTAAGCAACAGGCACTCCCACGCAGCTATGCTTAAATTTTATTGCATGTATTAAAAAAAAAATATTTGTTGTGTTTATTTATTTGTACCCTTCAGAATATCCATGCTAATATCGAACCTGTTATTCTGCTTTGTAGGACGATTGTCCCTTATGGCTTTGTCCACATTCCTTACTCTGACTGGTTGGGAGGTGTGCACTATATGCTTATGCTATATCTGTTACTCTATCAACTTTTGCTTTGGTAGGGATGATTGTCCCTTATGGCTTTGACCAGATTTCTTACCCTAATGGGTTGGGAGTGTTACGAGCATTCTCGCTCATTTTAATTTGCTGAACGGCAATTCTGGTGTGCAGGGGGTGTGTGTTTTGTGAGAGCACTGCTATCAGACACACACCCTACACTTGAACACAGAACCGTGTCCGTTTTGCAGCACGGCAACATGCCTTCATGAATACGTATGGCACGCTGCTGTGCTGCATGGGAAAGGCCCCTTCTGTGCAGGAATAAGCTATTCCTGCATGGAAGTTTACTGAATCCCAGGTTGTAGTTTGAAATCAGTTTAATTCTAATCATTACACATATGGGTATGTTATTTCTAATTGAGAAACTATGAGGAAATTATCAAAGGTGGGACTACTGCTACACTGAAATCTAACACATGAATGGAGGCTGGCATTGTCCTGCTTTGGAGGTCACAGATTAAAATAATATGTGCATTAAATATTTACAGATTGTCAAGAAAAAGCAATGGAGATATTGTCCAACAAATATAGAGTTTAGAAATTAAATCTATTCATGTTTAAATTTGTACATATTATAACAAAAATATTACTTTTTTTTTTGGTCAATGGAAAAAGAGGGTAAATTACTATAAAATTGCAACAATCCATTATACATAAATCTTAATGAATTACATTTTCCATAATATAATAAATTGTGCACACAAAATAATTTCTGTTGAAGAAAAGCAGATCTGGTTATGGTGGAGTTTTGTTCTTTATTTTATCATGTGCTTGTAGGATTACAGGAATGCCACTTAGTCCCATTTGGTTATGCTAGGGAGTAAGGAAAGCTGTAAAGGTAAACATCTGCATGTGTTTTCTATAAATGATGTGTGGGTGCTCCTGTCACAGTTAATAATAAAGAGTGCTGCATGCGTCAGACAACCTACAGGAAAGTGATCAGCCATCATAGGGTCTGTGATGCAAAACAGAGATTTAAAATAATCAGCTTCCACCCATTGTTTAATATTCTCTGTTCATCTATTTACATCTCACTGTAGCAAATTATACCTGATATACAGTTTATATTGGAGATAAAGTAATTTTATCAAAGGGTTTATGTAAAACTTCTACTGGTTCTAGTGAGTCAAAGAGAGTATGGAGAGAGTGCAGGATAAAACATACATAGCATTAGTGGTACAGTGATACAACAGTCATCCTACCAACCATTACAAGTACTATAGAAGCACCTAGAAAATACATATATAGACAACAATTTATATTTCATGTTTCTTCATGCTGCAGAATATCTACTCCATGTAAAACATATCATATTCTCTATGCCAAGAAGGAGAAAATATACAAAATGCAAATTTAGAGTTAATTTGAAGACTTAAGATATATTTCCATAGCATGTTGCAAAATTTAAGAGTTAAAACTTTTCATCATTCCACACTGGCTATACAAAAGAAAATGCAGAATACATGCTGTTTGAAGTTTACTAGAATCATTCTAGACTACTTGCAGTGATTCTGGATGGAAATTGTTTCAGTGGGCACATGTTCAGCACATCATAGTTATACAGAGCTAACACAGTAAATAAATGCACCTGAAGTTAGGAGAATGTTTGCCCACTTTTGCATAGATGTGCTTTTATTCCTAGTTATGTTGACATTCAAAATATTCAAGAAATCAAATGGTTGGATGAAGCACAATTTGTTTGTAACATCTATCAACTTAATTCACAATTCACTTAGAAGGAGTTGTCCTAGAAGAGTATGAGTTAAGTATGGTGAGGGCATTTCCGCAGAGACAATGCTGACTATGTTTTTAGGGGGACAACAACCTTTTGGTCAACAAAAAGAAAACACATTTACAGTAGGCCAGTTGAAAATATGCCTGATATTATTACTATTTATTAATCTTTCGTACCTTAGCTTCTTGTCTCAGGTACACATTCCCAGGGATTCAATAAACGCCTAGAGCATGCACCCTGATCCCACAGTGCTGTATTTTGTGATATAGAGACGTGTTAACTGCAATGATAAAATACCTCATTGTCATATAATTTGCATTTCTCTGAATCACAGTTAACTACTATGATGTGCTGATCTGCACATCATGGTATTTGACTGCTGCTGCCACATGATGCAGACACATGTATTCTTTCCCTCTTGGTAACTCTCTCATACACACAAACAAGTACACATTAAAAATTAAACACACTCACATATATACACACAGCAGCCCCTCTATCTTACCCTGAGTTGTCTGCCCTTCCCCTACATCTCCTGTCATGTCCTGTGGTCATCACAGAAAATGCAGTCCCTTGTTGTAATTCATATCCCTTATGTCTAGGAGTTCACCTCACTCCCTTAATCCCCATGCTAGTTTATGTGCAATTAAGGCACAAGAGTTTAGAGTACACCCTGATGTCCAGTACTTCCCTCTGTCTTAGGATCCCTGGACTGAGTTAGGTACCATTATGGCACAAGTGTAGCATCTCTTGCTGCTAGAAGTACCACAACCCAATATTGTACACTATGCTCATTAGACTAATGGTGCATGGAGATATGACAGCCATCACCCCCACACACACACACACACACACACACACACACACACACACACAGCCCCTATCACCCAATTGCACTCACTCATCCATTCACACACACACACGCACACACACACACACACACACACACACACACACACACACACACACACACACACACACACACACAGACACACACAGCTACAAGTACCTACCTGGCCCCAGTCAGTAACTTCCCTACCGCTGTCTCCCAAGTAGACACACACTCACATGCACCTTGCATACATCCACTCACACACTTCCTGACTAACTTACCACTAAACAACCCAGCACTTACCTTTTTCTTGATGGATTAAATATGACCTTTCGGCTGTATTGACTACCAAGACATAGTAGGGCCAGCTCTGCTGATTTATACGTTTGAAAGATTTCATGAATTGCTCTGTATGTAGTTGACTTCCTGAAGGTGTTTTTCAAAGAGAGGGAGAGAACACATGGCTCATTAGCATATGCATCGGCCCAGACTTCATCATTAGCATGCAGCTTGACCACAAAGATAAAACTACATAGTGTTGTACATCCTTATTAAGGCCATCAATTAATTCAAAAAGATTACCATGATGTGTATGTGACAGCAACCTTTATGAATTCTACTATTATCCTTTCATGCTGCTCACTGATCCTATACAGTTATTAGTACCACATAAGAATTGGACTTGCTTAACCTATACTTGTTACTATGTCCACAGGCACAGCCCATTAATTCAGATCTGATGAATACTAAAGACAAAATAACTGTGTGCTCACATCATGGGCCATTGATAAAAAAACCCTATATCATTACCCCTACAAACAGTGCTTCACCAGTTCTTATTTTCAAAAGACATGTTAAAAAGAAAATATTGAAATAAATAGTGGGAGATCACCTCTCTTGCTACATGAAAGCCAACAAGTAACAGATGATATTTAATCCAGAGCCTGGAGTTTCTCACCCACAACTATTAAGAAATATTAAAATGAAATAAAAATAAATATTACTCCAAGTAGCTCATGCTATTCATTCCCCCACCACTAACAATACATTTTAACATTTCCTAAAGTATTCCATCTCTCAATGCCTTCGTGTTTCATTTCACCTTACAACTTCACTCCAAGAAAAACAGTATATTTCTTTAAAATATAATTTGGCACCACTGACACCATTGTCACAGTTACCTCTAATTTCAGTGGCATGCCAGGAATCAAACTAATAACCCATGGTAAAAAATTAAACATGAACAAATATTTCAGCAAAACCAATGCTGTAACTCATGAGCTACAGTCCCCTTCAAAATAAATCAACACATTACAACTGCCTCACTGTAAACCTGGGCCTTGTTTCTTTTTGCTCCAATTCTGTTATGTGATGCATTCATCCCTTTATCCTGTTCCATTGACATTGACTTTTCACTCACATAGACCAAGACTGAGGTGACTCTAGCAGCCTGTCCATTACTGAATAAGCTAAAGTAAACATCTGCACATTTTTTAGAAAAAAAAAAAAGCACCACTAAAGTCAATTAAAATTATAACTTTTATATTAACTTATGCTGCTGACATTCTTCTTTGGCTACCAAAGTCTGTGGTGCGCTGCTCCATATCCATCTCCAAGAAATCATAATCAGCATAGACAGGACATCCATTAATGGTTTCCCTCTTAACAGGTTTCCAAAGTGTGAGAAGACCAGTTCTTTCTCATAGCAAGTAACAAATTGTGTCAAAATCATACTCAGTTGAGCATATGCTCTATTTGCCAGCAGTGATGTCAGCCTATTTGCCTTTTCAATAGACAGCAACATTTTTTTTTGGGGGGGGGGGGGTCCATTGCACCATCAGGGTTTTCATAAACTGTAGACAGGCAAATTTCTTCTCACTGGCTAAAATCACAACAAGGAGCATTTTTTCCCTCGTTGCCCTGCATTCCAGTGTAACCAGTTTAATGTAGACTACTTGGTTAAGTGCAATCTTATGCTTTTCTTTCTCCGATCTTTGCTGAAATGGTATCATGGCATCATATTGCTCTTTCATAGACTCACAGTAACACTCACCTGATGACTCAAACTATTTAACATAATGTTCAAGAAGTGCAAATACCATCTTCATTTGCTGTCTAACCATGTCCAAAGCACCCCAGATACTGTTCTCAATAACCTGCTAATCAGTTTCTGATTATCTTCCTCTTCCAAATGAGAAACATATGAGATGTCCTCATAGACCATAACATTTAAAGCATTACACACAGGGGTATAGGCTAGTGCTCCCTGTTTTTTAGTGCAGTGAGCATTTCTCTCCACAAAAACACATTTTTTTCTGATTGTTTTTCATTATGATTCATCCCATCAGTAGATACATCTTAAGTGTATACCAAAACTTTATGAAAGACACCTATGAATGATAAAAAACACAAGAGCACAACTCCCTCCCAGTTCAACTAATCATAAAAACAGGATCAAAAGGTATGTGCTTCAAAATATATCTAAATTAATGGGTAACCACAAAATGTTTTTTAAGACAGGTGCATGCATTTTTAATGGAGAAATGGCAATACACCTATCTGTCCATCCCATATTCCCTTGCTGTGTTCCCAACTGATTTCTTACCTTCAGTGACTTTGATTAACCCAATGTCCCTTTCAGATGGTGCTACTGAAACTGTTCTTCATTGCATTCTGGGTTCTAATACAGACTTTTTTTCTGGGGTATGTTGGTCAGTATGTGCCTGTGCTAAACTGAAGGTTTCATCATACTGTCTCGTCGTCTTCACAGAGGAAGGATTTGTAAGGCAGCAGTCCACCCATAGGAATTTATGCAAGGCAGTGCAGTTGGGTGTAATATTTTGGAACTAATTACTTTGCATTGTTTATGTGCAGAATTATGTTCTGCCACTCAATGGCAGACTTACAAGGAGAAGGTCTAGGACAGCTTGAGTTCTCCCATTAGAAATGACAACCCACGACAGAAAACATACCTCTCAACTTTATGAATTTTGAACAAAGCAAATAATAATGGAGGGGCAAATGTCCAATTCAGGGACAAAAAGTTTTACTCAATTTCTCTCAAAAGATGGATAGAACAAGAGGTTTTACATCAGCATACATATTCTGAACAACAAGAGGTATTAACCTCTAATGTCTGGCATTACTGACTGACTGTAATCCTTACAGATTTACCAGAAAATTAAATCTTTTACAATGGACAGAGCAAACTTATGCAGGGAAATCACAAACAGTCAAGACATATGAAATAAGCATTTTAAACAATGTATGATAGCAATTCTGTGAAAAGAAACTCTATTTAACAATGATAGGATTTGCAGTGAAAACAAAGTGTAGCTGTTGTTTTAGAGCTACTTTGACTGGCCAATAAAAAGGCAAATTGTGTGCTCTACTGAAAGTTCCCTTACATGTGCAGTTGAATGAAAAATCATTGTAAAAGAGTTTATGGTGTGGCAGCATCTTTGACTTCAGATAATAAATTAATTGAAATGTAAGTCAAGGTTTACATGTAATTGATGTGAGCTACAATGCAGGTGAGGAGAGATTGTAGTGCATACAGGAAGTCTCTTTCATTGCTTGTGGGATTCTGTTCACTGGTTTACCCATTATTAGCTTTAGAAAGGTAAATAACTTCTATAGTTTACTGACTCCTGATCCAGTTTATACTTAACAAAGATTACAGTCTGTTTATTAAAATATCTATAATTTAACTAAACATTTAATGGCATTAACCACTTACATTCAAATGGTGCACTATGAGCAGATGATTTAACAAAACCTGTCAACACTGTTAAGTCAACCAGTTATGCCTGACTTTTATAATACATTCTGATGGAATTGGATGAGGTCCAACATAGTGGCTCACAAACTGCCCTGATGAGCACTTTTCAAATTAAGAAATACTCAGTTTGTCATCAATGTATTTCTACTACTGGGAGGACAAAGACAGAGGCTGCTACTTTGATGGCATCATGATTTCAGTAATCCATTTTTTCATGTAATTCAAGGATCTGCAGAATTTAGCAATAACACCTACCCCACCTCTATCTAACATCAAGATGTAGCTATCCTTGGTTTCATCTCAGATAATGAGGGCTTAATTTTTATGTTGAGGGTGCTTGCTTTGACTCTCACAAACAATTATACCTTTCATATTCATGGGAATAATATAAATGATTCCATCCTACTCTCCATCAGACCTATGGACTACTTCTTTTATCTTTCTGTCTTTTCCTCATGACTACTTGATCTACATTTCCAATTCTTTCCTAGTGTAGTCTTACATCTGTATCTTGATTTAGAAAATAAATCATCAAACACTCTGGACATAAAAACTCAAAACTACAAAAAACAAACAAATTTGAACTGCTCAATACCACCACTTTTTTATTTTACCAATCTGGTACCTTGGCTACTCACCTTCACAGGAAAAATACAAAATACACATGCATTCCTTTTGCAATAATTCAATTAAACATATTTCCAATTTAAATATACTTTTATACTAAACTAATAAAAATATTATCACAAATAACCTACTTAAATATCATTTTTAATACCTTATTAAAAACAAACAATCACTTCTTGGTTAAGCCCTACAGGGGACAGTGTTTTATAATTTAATATCAACTTAATCTCCAGTTCAATTAATTTATGAAGGTAATTACCTCCCCTGGGAAAATAAGTCTGTACTAATGTACAAAAAAAGAAGCCTGCACTTGAACTCCCATGTACTTTAATAAAATGTTCTGCCACCAAACTTTTTAGATTTTGATTCCTAATATCCCTCAATATCTCTAATATATGAACCTTAACCTGACATTTTGTCTAACCCACATAGCAAGCAGATGTTAAACAATTACACCCTATAATATATACAACCCCCCCCCCCCCTGTTAAGGCGAATGGCCGAGGTACAAGACTGGTAAAATAGAATAGTGGTGGCACTGAGCATTTTTTTTTTGTTTGTTTTTTTGAGTTTAGGAAAAAAATGCCTGGAAGGCGATAAAAAAAAAGATTCTTATTTAGCAGATGTCTCCTTCTTCATTTGGATTAATCCAGGGAAGTCTTCAACAACTATATATAACTTAGTTTGAATGCAGGAATAAAATACAAACAGGATGGACTCTCAGAAGCATGTTGGTCAAACTCGTGGTAGAAAAGACAAAACACATACCTTTTCTGCTACAGGAGTATATGATATAGTCAATAGAACAGTGGCATGAATCAACCTGAAAAGTAGGTTGGATGAACAAGTGTTCATTTAACAGCTCTTTACTTGCACAGGGAAAATAGGGCTTGTACAGAAACCTAGTCTATCATGACTTTCCCATATAACTCTGTAGGTGATACAGTTTGAAGGTCTTCATTGCAAGAATATGTTGCATGCAATATCTGGGATAAGCAAAGGTAGAAAAGACCTCCCCCCCCATAAAAGATTAATAGAGTAACATTTTTACAGGGAAAAGATTCAAGCCAAAAGACTCTGGGGTCAGCCACAGTGTAACTGAAGGAGGAATATGTGATATTCCTTTGAATAGGTCTAGCCACCAAAGAAGCTATTTTTGTCCACAGTTTCTGAAAGATGAATGATAGTTTCTATGGATATGGTGCCTGGGCCCAGACATTTCTAAGGATCCAGTGTGGTTCCCATATGGAGGCTTGTATCTGGCATAAGGAGGATGCAGAAAATATAGTTTCCTTAAGTATTATCTGGCTATAATTGCTTAAGTTGGTATGCTGGGAAAATCATGATTTCAATGTACATTAAGGCAGGTGCAGCATTAAATTTCCTTGCTACAGGGACTTTCCAGTGATCATCAGAGGTCACTGAAGGCATATCAGAAGCATCTGTCTCATGAATATTATACCAGTTTCTTTACATTATGCTTGAGTATATGGAGGACTATACATAATTCCTATGGCCTTCAGAAGACAGAAAGACCACTGTCTATACATTCTATGAAGTATCACATTTCCTTAAGTTCTTAAGGGCCATTGACTGCACCCACACTGCTATCAAAGTCCCTCCCAGTCCACATTAATACCAGTATGTCAACCAGAAGGGTTCCCACTTCATCAATTGCTGGATGGTGTGCAACACAGATGTTGCTGTATATAATGTGTATGTGCACAATCATGGCAGTTCCTACAGTTCCCACATCTGGTAAACATCAGACCTATAGCAGCAATATCTGTGGAGTGACTTCCCAGTAGGGACATCTTGTTAGTGATGTTGGCCATGTCCTGGAGCCATGGCTCATCACACTAATATGCAATCCACAGACAATGGCTATGATGATATACTGTTTTTGCAGACCTACAACATCAATGAGCATATGTTTGGATTGTTGAGAGCCTGCTTCTGCTGCATACTTTCCTCCAGTGGTCCACAACAATATCCTCCTGAGACCTGCGGCACAATATTTGCTGTCTCTGCAGTGCTGCACAGCACAGTGGTACACAGACAGCTAGAACAAGAACTTGTCAGACAGGAGCAAAGGCAGCTAACAGCAGAGTAAGCATCAAGAGAGGAGCAGTCTGTAGAACTGGCTCCAGGGGATGACAATATAACACAGAGGCAGGTGCAATATGATGCAACAATGGCAAAAAAGATGGCACCAGATGCACAGTTATGGGATCAAATAAACATAATAAAAATAAACACTGATGCATGCAGTACTACACCAGGCTACGCTGTTCAATGCATTGACTGTCTTGTCTAAGCATCCAACATTATCTACCCATGTAACACATCAGTGAGGTCAAGGCAGTCATCATTATTTGCACAGGCATGGAGAGCATCATGGCAGGGATCAGCAATGTGAAAGCTGGTGGAAGAGGGGGAGACTAAAGATATAGAAGAAAGTTAATTACATGGTTATGTTATTGAGCAAAGCTGGGTACACTGTGCAGGGGGTGAGGTTGTGCTTTCCAAAGGGAGGATTTGTCCTGACGGTTTCTTTGTTTTTAGTCATACATTTGTTACATCAAATGTTTAGCTAAGGAGATTGCTTTGTTGAACTGCTTTTTCATCTCAGGATATTGGCATTTGTTTTGTGGGATCATCGGAGTGGGATTTTGTCCTTTCCCCTCTGTTTTGCAATCTCGGAGTTGGTATCTATAATTATTACAGGGTGTGGGCATACAGGGGACTTGTTCCCCTGCATAAAATGTTTCTTCTTTTTCTCGTTTAAATTTTGCTCATTTACGGTTGATGAAGTGTATCTGAATTTAGTGAGTCAGTGATGTAATGACATAAAATTGTCCAGCTGCAGTGCTTGTTCATTTTAAGGATCAGAGGACACAGCTCCGGCATATTGTATTCTGCTGTGCATGTGTAGCTGCGACTGATGTTATGTAATCTCAGTTGGCAGTGATGCAAACCATGAATATCCCCGACCACAGATGAGTCTCCTCTGAGGTGCTGCATGGGCATCAATATCTGCTAGCAAGAACAGAGGTGAAATGTGTGACTGCAACTGCCTAAATAGGAATGTGTAATGCTGCCTCATAGGCTACATCTGTGTGGGCAGCCATGCCATGTTTCAACAGGGTAACCACTAAAAGTTGGCATGGGAATGTAGCATTATGTGACTATGACCTAGCAATCCTGTGGCAAGCACCCAGTAAAGACAGATGAGAGACAGCCATGCTACTGACATCAGTCCAGGCATGTGGAATCAGACCATTCCCTGGAGGCAGTGAAGATACCCAGGTTACTGTCCAACATGGCAGTCAGTTTATCCAGACATTACACACCCTCACATATGTTGTTTGTGCATCAGCATTACAACTATCATCTCTTCCATGCTGGTGGTGGCATCTGCACCTGAAAGTCTGCCCTGCACATATATTGTGTAATACCCATTGTAACACCCAGTTTGGGCAATAAGTGAGAGCCATAACATTAATGGCAGCTGGTTTGCCACTCCTTACCACTCTCCCAGTCCTCTCTCATGATGCCACTACTTGCTGCTGGTGCATCAGCGGGGGCAAGGGTGCTTCCTGTATAGGGATACTGAATGTGTCTCATGCTTCCAATGGCACTGGAGAGATGGAAGCAAGTTCCAGAGGAAACAGAGCTGTATCACTGGATGTGACTGGTAATATGCCCTCCAGTTCCTATTGATGACAGTGGTACTGTGACCTTAGGCTGTGCAAGGGTTACGCTACTATCATCAGGAAGCACTGATGCAGCATTGAGATCAGGCATGCCATGTCTCAGTGTGGAGGATCCCATGATCATAGCATCTGTGAAAGTAAACAGATAAGCTCCCATGTGCAACATTGCTAAAATGTTCAAATCCTACTTCCCAGTGCTGCAATAACAACACAGATCACAGTGAAAGCACAGAATGTAAGCAAGCTTATCTTTTTTGTGTCCCTTCATGTCTGCATCTCAGGTGTAGCTGCAGGAGAGATATGATGATACAGAAGATCTGTGAGATCATGACACTAGAATCTGACAACATTACTGACATACAAAAATACTGATCTGGTACTTCCTCAGCAGAGATATGGGGTGGTGTGACCAGTTCAGCAACCGGACCCAGACCTTAAGACATGTATCAGGGTACCTTTGCTATTTCTCCAGGCAGGGATACCTGGACTTCCTCTGTATTAATGAGGCTGGCTTTTGATCATGGACCCCCACTAGTGCTCATACACTTCTATGAAATAGCATGGGTCTTTGTGCAAGCATACAAAATCATATCTCTGACCGTGCAATGGACCTGATGCACTAATCTTTTGTGACCACCAACTGCATGAATGTATGAAACAAACTCATATCACACATATTCCTGGAAGGATGGGTTGACCTTGTCTTCTCTTTTCTAAGAATATGCTGTCCCTGATCACAGACAGTCTACAGAAATATACCAGTCTCTGCTTGGGACAGACTCTCAATGTGTTTCTACTGTTTTGACATGATGTATGTACCTGTACATATGAGTATACACCTATGGTAAATGAGTAGTCACAAATAAAAGCAGCATCAGAACTGTTCCGGCATCTATGTGACAGCAGTGGCTACAGAAGGTCCCACATCTGCTATACATTAATGTCACAGGCCATGTCCCCATATCAGTCCAGTAAGGCAACATGGGAATGGACTGTATTGTCACATGTATCCTGTCATCTGTCTATAGTTCACTGTGTCCAACAAAGCACAATGTGTGCATAACATACTCATCCATAGCTTGTATCAGTCACTAGATGTGCTTCCCCTATACTACCCCATCCACTATGTACCACAACCCCCATACTACTCCATCTGTGTACTACAACTCCCATACTACCCCATCCACTATGTACTATAACCTCTATACTACCCCATCTACTATGTACTACAACCCCATACTAATCCACTATGTACTACAACCTCTATATACCCCAGCCACTATGTAGTACAACCTCATACTACTCTATCCACTATGTACTACAACATAAACCACCTTTGCAGAGAATATGCATTCCAACACATCCCTCTCCATCTGAACTGTCTACCAAGGTATACACACTAGTCCACGTCCATACAGCTTGTGGGCTACTGATATTTGGATCAGGGCCTTGACTGCTCCCTATCACTTTTCAAGCCTCTCTGTGATCCCACCCCCTTGTCAACAAGTCTCTGTGGAGCAACCTTCACCACCATAACAATAAAAAAATTAAAAACTTATCCAGTCACCCTCCTCACATGCCACTGGCCTGTGTACTTGTATTATAGTAGATAGAACATACTTGTTTATTCTGTGGAGCAATGTAATCCACTCCTTTAGAGATCTACATGGTATACTAAAGAAAATTAGAAAGTGCAGTGACCACTACAATTGTAATGGGTGTTTATATCATGCTATTTCAAGACTTGCTGGTCTGCACTTATAACAATGAGGCAATTAATGTTGAATGTCTTTAAACAGCACATTTAACACAACAGGCCCCTGTAGTTCCAGGCTAGAAAAATTGATTTAAAATACAATGTATTTTTTCTTTTTCATTTCAGAATGGTAGCACATTTGCAAAGCTCTAGTTAAGCTCTGTGAACACTGCAACATGTGTTTTTCCTGTATCATGAAAATATGTGTAACCCCGTGTCCTTCCTTTGTGAATGTGAAAAACGAGATGAAAGGATAAAGATAAATGTATGCAACTTGTATTTCAAATGTAAAGTGTAATCTTCTGTAGTTTCTCAGGAAGGACTTTACCAACTACTGATGATTAAGTCACACGAGGGTTTAGAGTCAGGAAGAAAAAAGGTAACAAAAATTCAATTAAAGTCTCTTCAAAGGAAGCAGTCATTTGTGCTCAAATTAGACACTTTACCATTGTAAGTGAAATCTTAATCTGGAGAAAAAGTTTACTGTATAGTCTTTCTTCTATTATGTGGGGAAATAAATGCTGTAGTCTAATGTAAACACAGTTTTTTGTGGGAACAGAATTGATGAGCTAAAGTGTATATAATTGAAGCTGTTAGCAAAGTCTGCTTACATTTACTTGGGAGAGCATTTTGACCATATGTATGAAGGTTTGCTGTTTGAATTCTGCCTTTTATAATTATGCTTTCATTTTTTTTACTTATCTATAACATTTCTTCAGTAAGAGGTAGCTTGGGTATATATTCACCTATACAGCAGACTTTTCTTTAAAATTAGCTTTTGGATTCATAAAGGCTACCACTAAATGTACACTTTCTGTATTCTGTAAGGCAGTTACCTTGCAAATAGGGCACAAGAAGACTCTGTGGTTAACAAAGAGAGTAGTTCATAGGGTTATACCAGACTAACCAACCACAAGTGTCTTTTAAGTCTAGCCATGCATCCTGAAACTTTGACAAGTTTTGCAACCCTCGATAAGTATAAGCAGGGTCTTGGGAGATCAAATATTTAAAAACAGGAGCCTGAGAGATGAACCATTTATAGGCTACCTGTGTCCATTACAGACCTAGGTGTCAAACCAGGGATGAATTTCCTGTTGCCTGCTCAATTGTCCAAGTTACACTTGAATTGAGATAGTGAGGAACTCTGTTTCACATGGATGGGGAGCCTGTTCCATTTTGAGTTGAATGAAGTGCTTGTGCATACATGGACAAACTACTAAAGGGATCATTGTGGGAAAAATGTATTCTGATATCATTTGAATTTTTGTGCATATGTAGACAAACTACTGAATGGGTAATTGGAGAAAGTACTAAATAACAAAAGCGAAAAGCCACCAGCTGGATAAAATAAAAGATATTTACTTTGATAATAAAATGATAGACTTATAGCAAAATAGACTTTAACATTAACAGTCAAAAAATTCACTGAAACGAACAATAAAAATAAGCGCTTTCGTTTAAAAAGTTTTAAACTTCATCAGAAAATCAGTTAAATCACATCACTTCCTTATATAAGCTTCTCTTTTTTCAAAAAATCCCGCTCACATGGCTACTATGAAATGAGCATGCCCAGTAATGATAAAATGACTGTTTGAAAATATTTCATCTTTCCTCAAATTTGCATTAATAAAGGTTTTTATGTTATTTATAGAATTTTGTAATTTAAGCTTCCTATAAACATTTAACTATATGCTGGATGACTGATACTATTAACGTGTATCATCAAATACATTATAAATCTATCTTTGAATAATATGAATGTCAAAAAATAAGGAAATCATAGAAATTATAAATCTATATGAAATCACATATATCAGCTTATTTAGGAATAAAAGTTAAAATCAATTAAAATTACACTATAATTTATATTATAAACCAATATTAAATTATTATTAAATTATTTACTACCTGTATAAAACTATGTTATTAAAATTTTATATAAAGAACCAATAAATACATAAATGTACATATACATAATATATAATTTTCAACCATTATTTAATAACCATCCACCGATATTAATTAGTTAACATATATAATTATTCCTAATGTTAAATAAGCAACATAAAATTAATAATATACATTTTACAAAAAACTCTTTTATCTTATTTGTATATAGATAAAATCAATTTATTCTTATTACATTTTATATATAAACAAATGCAAAATATAAAATAATTATAAAATCTTATAAATTATTTATTATAAATATTTATTATAAACATTATAAAATTAATAGTTAAAATATATTATTTAGACTTTTATTTTCTTTCTATTCAATGCTTTTAATTTAAGTATTGGTGCTATAGTGCTTCTTTCATTTATACCAGGCCATGTGTCTGCTTGTAGTTTAATTTGCCATTGTACTTCTCTTTGTTCGAGTAATAGGCCCCAAGGGGTTTTATCTCTTATTTCTACATGATCTATAATAATAAAATGAAACTGATGATTATTAAACTCACTAATATGCTTCGCTAAAGCGTTATTCGCTTTATTTTTCTTAATTGCATATTCATGTTCATAAATTCTTTGAGATAAAGCCCTCTCCATTTTGCCTACATAAAATGAAGCACATAAATTACACATGGCTAAATAAACTACAGCTTTTGACCTACAATTATATTTATTTTTTAAAAATATTTTTTATTTCTTACATAAAAACTCTGACCTACATGAATTTTATGACACCAATTACAAGCACCGCACTTATGCATTCCTTTCATTACCTTTTTATTATTTTCATTTTGGATATTTGATTGTAATAAGTCTTTAAAACATTTCCCTTTTCTATAAACAATTTTAGGAAATCCATTAATATGTTTTTTACACTGGGGATCATCCATTAAAATTCCCCAGTTATTCATAATTATTTCCCTTATTATTTGGTATTCTTGTGTAAATGTAGTAACCAAAGCCTTTGTAAATTCATTGTCATTTTCATTATTATGTGCCATTAAATTATTATTTATTGTAAAATTATTCATAGTTTCTACTTTAAGGGTAGTTATCATATTTGGATTTCCATTTTCTAAAATGCTAACATTCATATTAATCCCCTTTAAAATAGAACTAAAATAGCCATTTATTTTTTTTGTGTTACTTCAGTAATCGGATTAGCAATTAATATGGGTGGATAATTTTTATTGATAAACATATTTCATAAAAAATTACACTCTATTTGAAATTCAGCAAAATTGGTAATCATTCGGGCAGCTCTTACAAGCTGCCCTTTAATAACTGATTTTTTCTGATGTTCTGGATGTGCACTACTATAATGGAGAAAACTATTAGAATATGATTCTTTCCTATGAATTAATGAAATATAAGTTTTATTTTCATAATCTTTAATTAAATTAATATCTAGATAATTAATATTATTATTACTTATATTCCATGTAAATTTTAAAAAGAGGTAGTTTCATTAATATAAACTAAAAAGTCATTTAAAATATCTATACTATTATTCCAAATAAGACTGATATCATCTTGAAAGCGGTGATAAGATTTAATAAATATATTATATTTACTTTTAAATATATATTTTTTTCTCCCAAAAGTCCATAACTAAATTTGCGTATGTGCCTCCACATGGTGAACCCATAGCTATCCCTTTTCTCTGGATATAATATTTCTTTTCAAAAATAATATAATTATTGTTTAAAATTAATTCCAAAAGTTCAATAATTAAATTAATTAATTCTTGGTTGATAGAATATTGAAATAATACTTCACCAATCCATTCAAGACTTATGTTTTGAAGGATCACTGTGTAGAGGTCACATACGTCTATGGTTACCAGAATATCCTCATTTTCAAATTTTATATCATTCATATGTTCTAAAAAAGTCCATGAGTCTTTACGAATGTATTTTTCTTTCTTTACTATCTTTTTTAGCTCATAATCGACATACTTGGCACATGCTGAGGTAATGGAATCTCTTCCATCTACTAACAGACGCATGGGAGGATCTAGTAAATTTTTATGAATGTTTGGATTTCCAAAGAAAATAGGAATCCTAGGAACGGTAATATTTAAATAATTATATAAATCTATATCTTTCCACCTTTCTAAAAACATATCATTAATTTGCGTATAAATTTTCTTATAAGCTAAATTTAATTAATTTAATGATACTTGTTCATATGTATCTGTTTTTAAAATAATTTCCATTTTTTGATTATACATCTCATTACTCATAATAACTGCACCTCCTCCCTTGTCTGGCTTCATAATTCAAATTTTCTCTTTTTGTAATGCTTTTAAAATATTTTGCTCATTAATACTTAAATTTGAAGAATAATCAATCTTTTTATTCCATTTATCTAAATTCTTTAACTGATATTCACACATTTTCTCATACAATATCAGTTTAGGATGCAAGGGGGGATTAAAGGTGCTGGAAATATTAAACTTTCTTGACTCATTATATATATTATCCTGATACATCAAAGAAAAATAATTTTTTCTTAAAAATAACTTCATATCTATCATAACAGATGTGAAATCAAATGCTTTAGATGGAACAAAAGTATAACCTTTAGATAATAGGTTTGCTACATCTTGATTCACTTCAATGTTAGAAAAATTAAACACTTTAAAATCTCCAGCATTATTCACAATAATATGTTTCAATACATCTATTGATGTCTATCCTGACACATTTGTGAGAATTAGGGGAAATGTTTAATTTTAATTGTTGTGCATACATGGACAAACTACTGAAGGGATCTTTGGAGAAATGATTATTTTGGTGTCAATTGAGTGCTTGTGCATATATTTAAAAACTACTGAAGGGATCTTTGGGGGAAATTATTCATTTTGATGTCAGTGAAATGCCTGTGCTTACATGGATAAACTAATGAATGCGTCATTGGGGGAAATGTTTCATTTTGTTGCTGGTGTATACATGGACAAACTATTGAAGGAATGTTTGGGGAAATCATTAATTTTGGTGTCGAGTGCTTGTGCCTACATGGGCAAACAACTGAAGGGATCACTGGGAAAATTATTCATTTTGATTTCAGTGAAATGCTTCTGTATACATGGGCAAACTACTGAAAGGATCATTTGAGGGAATGCTTAATTTTGTTGTCAATGAAAATTCTTGTGCATAAGAGGGCAAACTACTGAAGGGACTGTTATTTCATTTTGTTTGTTCTTGAAAATGCTTACATGGACAAACTACTGATGTGATCTTTGGTGGAAATGTTTCATTTTGGTGCTTGTACATACATGGACAAACTACTGAAGGGATCATTGAGGGAAATTATTCATTTTGATGTTAGTGAAATTATTGTGATTACAAGGACAACCTACTGAAGGAATCATTGGAGGAAATGTTTAACTTTGGTGACAGTGAAAGTGCTTGTGCATACATGGACAAACTACTGAAGGGAGTGTTGGGAGAACTGTTTCATTCTGGTATCACTGACAGCTTGTTCATACACGGGATATATTACTGAATAGGTAGTTAGAAAAAATGTTTCATTTTGGTGCTTGTGAATATATGGACAAACTACTTAAGGGATAAGTAGGAAACATTAACAATGCTGAACTTCTAATAACACTCCTAAAAATCAACAATAGAAAAGCTATATGTTAACAGCAATTTATGTTCCACCAGGGAATAACATTGATACTGCCGAAAACATCCTGAATTGGATATCCCAATAAATTAACCATGAAAATATAATACTTGGAAACTTAAACATTGAAGCAACTCATAAAATCCACTATCCCTACTGAATCCTTAAAAGTGTACAACATCAAATAATTAATTACCACACCCACTAAAAATCAATAAAAATTCAGGTAGACACTCAACATTAGACCGGATCTTTACAAAAAAAAATACAAACTGACAAAAATAGTCTGCCTCTCAGATTGTATAAATGACCACATAGCAACATATGCAATTAGAAATCATCATAACCTAGATAAACATAATTATCTATAATCAAATACAAAACAAAATAAATTTCAGCAAAGACATTTTCAATGGAACGCTAAAACAATATAACTGGAATGTACTTAGAATAATGTCACTAGATATTGCTGTAGAACACTTTAATAATATATTCACACAGACCTTAAATAATCTAGCACCAGTACATAATATAAGAGTAAAGTCCACCCCCCTGTACCATGGCTAATAAAAGAAACAAAAAAAAAAACTCATGATAAAAAGGGATAAAGTCTAGAAAAATTAGTATACAAATAGAACTCAAGATGCCTTCCAGCATTTTAGACATATTAGAAACCTTGCAAAGCTCCATGTCAAACAGGACAAGCAAACATACCAGACTAACCTACAAAACAAACACCAAAACAATCCAAAACATTTTGGCCATCACTAAATAAATTACTCCACCCTGGCAAGACCACCATTCACTCTCCTAAAACAGACAATATGACTCAATCCCCACACAGTTTAATTCCTACTTTATACAATCAATATTATCTGTCTTAGACACTAATACATCTGCCCACCTTGCTCTACCCCTGTCCAAAAAAAAAAAATACAGCTGTTCAGTTTTAGTCCAGTACCCACTTGACTCATAATGAAGTTGCTATTTAAACTAAAAACTACCTACATAACTGTAGACCAGCTAGCATCAGACTACCTAAAAATGGCCTCAGAAGTACTAGCCTTAATAGTTCCATAGCAGAAAGTATATCCCATCACTGTGGAAAAAAATCCTATATCATACCACTCCACAAAGGTGGCACATCTACAGAGTTTAATAACTACAGACTGATAGCAAGGCTCTCCCCCACTCCAAAATATTAGAGAAATGCATCCATATGCAGCTGATGCAATACCTAAGCTCAAATAACCTGCTCTCATAAACACAACATGGCTTTAGGCCACAGCAGAACAGGATTACTGCTCTACTACATTTTACCAGTGTAATAAACCAACATAGAAACAATGGTCTGATTGTGTCCACCATGTTCTTGGTCTTATCAAAGGCATTTGATACTGTCTCACACCAGCAACTGCTCATTTAATTCTCCTCATTAGGACTTGAACAAAACTCCTTGTCATGGTTAGTTAGTTACCTATCTGGAAGGCAACAAGCCATTAAATGGCAATAAACCTACTCATCCTTCAACCATTTACTATAGGTGTTCCTCATGGCTCTATCCTGGGTCCTCTCGTATTTAATATATTTATTAATAACTTTCACACCTCCACTCACCATGTTAGCTTAGTTCAGTATGCAGATGACTTAACATTAATATGCATAGCCTCAACAATAATTAAGCTCCAAGACATTACCCAAAAATCTTTCTCCTCTGTAGAAAAATGGCTCAAAGAATCAAACCTCCTACTCAGTCCCAAGAAATCTAAGTTAATGCTTTTTACCTCAAAAAGTTACCAAAATCAAAAGCAATCTTTTACCATAAAGTCAACAATTAATACTGCCATTGAAATTGCAACTCACAGTAAACATTTAGGCATTATAACAGATGACAATCTCAGATATGACTGGCATATACTGCACACCATTAAATCTACACACCAAAAACTAGATTGCCTTTATAGGATCAATGGATTCCTTACAGATACTGCAAGAAAAACTCGAGCCATTACCTTCTTACTGCCAACTCTCCTATATGCTGCTCCTATCCTAACAAACTTAAACAATACTGAAAGAAAAAAACTCACCTCCTGCTTCAATAAAATAGTTAAATTTGACATCAGTCTCTCTCATAGCCATTGACATAGTTTAAAGCAATTAAACTGGCCTGACCTGCACAACTACCTAACATATTCACAACTAACTACAGCACACAAACTCATTTCATCATCCAGAAAAATGTCCTGCACTACAAAACTTATTACTACAGTACTGTCCATAAAGGGATCTTTGTTCTAGTAACAAATTCTTACTCTCAAATAAGTCAGATAATGTTGCAGTAGACTCACTCTACTCCCAATGGGTCTATATCATAATAGTGCATGCTAAAAATAGTGAATGCTGTTATGTCGAACTCAAATGTCCGGAAGCAGAAAACAGCAAAATAATAGATCAGTGCATTTTTTTCCCAGGGAAAAAAATTCGCTGATCCAAAAAAAAAAGAGTATACAGTCAAAATTAAGTGGAGTGTTTTGCCCCCCACACCCCTCAACTTAAATATACCAACTCCGAGATTATACCAAAGTGGAGCAAACAGCAAAGCCCAGAGAACAGCCCAGCAAATTTTTTTCCCTGGGAAATAATTTGATGATCCATTCCTTCACTGTTTTCAGCTTTCGGTCTTTGAAGTTCGATATTTCAGCGTTTGCTATTTTTAGCGTTCACTTATGTGATATTGACCTACTCCCAATACATTGCTAAATTCTGGAATAGTATCCACACACAAATAAAACTCTCCGACAAGCTCAGTAGTTTTAAACCACTGCTTAAACAACATCTTAACCAGTCCTGGTTCTGCACATGCTCATCGTGAGGTTAAGACTTTCTGGTCACTGTACGATACTCGTCAAATACTCTTCTTACACAAAATACTCTCAACCTCTCACTGAAATGACAAAACAATTTTATACATAACTCTTGGCTGTACAATCCAATAAAATGCATGTGGGCTTTCTCTTTAGTAATTTCTACCTCATTAAAATCTTAGAATGTATACATTTAACTACTGTATGTGCATACTTAATACATAAATACTGTAGGTAGGAAGAATACTGCAGACACTTAAGAACTTCAAAACTTCCAGCTGAGAAAGAACCAACTTGAGGCTATGCTTCCCAAAGTACTGTACTCTATGTCTGAGTCAGAGACTATGTAGGGCTTTGGAAACCTCTCTTTTAATTCCTTTGTTTTTTAAGCAGGTAAAGAGTATCATAAAGAGGATAGGTGAATGTAATGTAATATACAAATAGTCACTGGATTTGATATTTAGGATTATTACAAGGTTTTTATAAAATTTGT
The DNA here is from genome assembly GCF_019279795.1 of Protopterus annectens. NCBI lineage: Eukaryota > Metazoa > Chordata > Ceratodontiformes > Protopteridae > Protopterus > Protopterus annectens. The sequence goes on along the minus strand of NC_056751.1, from coordinate 616,783,817 downwards.
GTTATAATTAAAATGAAGCTAATTTTAGCACATATACTTCCTTTATTGATGACTAGAATGAGAATTGGATATATACCTATTGTGGTTTGTTCTGTGCAGTAAAAAAGAATTGTGTGTGTGTGTGTGTGTGTGTGTGTGTGTGTGTGTGTGTGTGTGTGTGTGTGTGTGTGTGTGTGTAAGCTTATAGGTTTGCACTAGGCTACCTGCCCTTGTGGGCCATTCTAAGCATACCCAAATTTCCCATCTCAAAGGTTAGAATCAACTCCTGTACCTTGTGCATATGAAATAAACCGAGTATGACTCATGCTGTTAGAAACAAATGAATCTGAGTATTTTTACTTCTTTTTTTTCAATATTTTTTATTTCTTCTGCTGCTTACTTGCTTACACTTTGCATTTATCTTTAACTATTTGTTAGGCTTGCTGGTCATATTATAAGTGAAATAAAGCACTCAGAGGTACAGCCTATATTGTCTAGTAGAGAACACTCCTGCTACTAAACAGTAAACATGCTCAGTGTAAGTGTCTAGCATCTTATTATGCCACTGAGACATGCTATTAGCAGACAATAAGCCACACATTACTATGTAGCTGATCAGTGTTCACTGAACTAGCACTATTAAAATATTGTTACAAGGAGATGTCAATATGATGTAAACTTGAGGTACAAATGGTGCAGCACTGCACACTAAACATTTTTGTGCAGTATATCTGTATCTATATCTGAATCTATATATATATATATATATATATATATATATATATATATATATATATATATACATACATCATAGGTATCAGGGTGCATATTTTAGCTACTTCTCCCTTGGGTCATGATTTTTCTGTTTTCTGTCTCTGCCACAGCCACAGTTAGTTCATGTTTTTCTGTGTTGCAATTTAAATTTACCAAGCTATTAATAGTATAATTTTGTTATGTTGCATTTGCCGATTGGACTGTACCTGCAAAGATATATGTATTGTGCTGAATTCAGAAATGGTAGTTTGATGTTATGAGCTACTATCTCATTAAGGAATGCTCATTTTCATTTATATATACATATATATATATATATATATATATATATATATATATATATATATATATATATATGTTAAAGCACCACGGTGTACATTTTAGCTGCTTCTCCACTGGGTCATGATTTTTCTGTCTGCGCTACAGTTGCAGTTATTTTTGTGTTATGCTTTATATTTACCAAGCTCTTATTAGTATAATTTGTTATGTTGATGCTGACATTTGGACTGTACCTGCAAAGAGAAGTGGATTGTGCTGAATTCTCTGAGTCTCTTGCCCCTCCTATATTTTACCTGCTCTTTCCCCATACTCACCTCCCCTTTCCACTCTTTTTTTTTTCTTGTGTCTCTGTCTCTTGCCCCTCCTAACTTTTACCTGCTCTTTCCCCCTACTCTCCTCCCCTTTCCACTCTTTTTTCCTCTAGACTCCCATAAATACCCTGGGTTTAGTGGATTGCCATCTTTAGTAATCTGGAAAAGGCCCTGGCTGCTGTCTGCTCCTCTCCCAGCGTCTTTCTTCCCTGTGGTATGTATTGTATTGAGTGTTGTTGTTTCACCAGTCTAATTGCTGTCATGTTTAAGAGTGCACTGTGAAAATAACAACCATTAACTACTCTGCTGCTGTTTACATAGCTTTAGTATGTATATTAATACAATGTCTCCATAATTACTGTTGCTGAGTTTATTTTACAAAAGTGCATACCTCTTTAGCTTACTTTGTATCTGCCTCTCTTGTGGAGCTTTGTTTATTGTGTGAGATGGCACGGTCAATTGTTGTGTCCCGTCTCATTTGTGAAGTAATTTTAGAGTGCTTGCTTAGTTTTTGTCTTATGTTGTGGTATAGATTAAACTTATACCCTTTTCTGACATGTTTAATATAAGCCGACAATGACCAGAACTGGTTTCAAACCCAGTGGTACCTTTTTTTCAGCAAGGTAGTGCACTAGCTCAGTCCAATAAATTGTTTTGCTGTATATTAACCCAGTCCCAGAACCTCATTGTTCTGATTTGTAAACTGACAATGGCTGTAGCTACTGCCGTACCCTAGCGGTACATTTCTTGGGTGGTTTAACATTCACCACTGGTCCCCAGAGTTGAATTAGATTCTTTTGAACTGCGCCATCCACATGGCGGCATAGCGAGGGCATTTGAACTTGCTCTCATACCTAACTCAAGTTTTCGCTTTTTTTGTGGTAACGATTAAACTTATCCCTTATTCTTATTTGTTTAATGTAAGCCGTCAATTGGCCAGAACTTCTTTAAATACCCAGCGGTACCTTTTTGAGCAAGGGTAGTGTGATAACTCAGTTCAATTAACTGTTATGTTGTAAATGAAACCAGTCCCCGAACTTCATTGTTCTGATTTGGAAGCCGGCAGCAGCTATAGCTACTCTCGTACGCTAGTGGTACCTTTCATGGGTGGTTTAACATTCACCTCTGGTCCCCAGAGTTGATTTTGGCTCTTTTGAACTGCGCCATCCACGTGGCAGCTTAGCAAAGGCATTTGAACTTGCTCTTATACCTAACTGGTGTTTCGCTTTCTTTTTTCATTACTCTACAGTTAAGGTAATTTAGAACCTTATTAAGTAGCTACAGGCTAATAATTAGAACACTGCTCTAGCAAAGCTAGTTCTGAGCGTGCCTGTACCACACATTTTCTTTGTCATGCTTGTAATCAGCTCTCGAATTTGGTGATACCCCATTAACCTTAACTGGAAGAACAGTCATTTAACACTTTCTACATTTACTGTTTTGGCATTTCAGGCCAAAAATGGCCTTTTAACTATGGCTCTCTTATTGAGATTACCACAAGTAGCCCTTCTGGCACCTGAATTGTGTAGAGTATTAGGAGCTTCATTGCTGATAATTGAACACCTGGTTATCATTCCCTCATGTCGGCTGTATTAAATCCCTAGGCTAGCTGCATATCTGTCCTGAGAAATGCTAGTCACTTAAGGAATGTTTATTGCTAACATAGTTTTACTGCTTCTGATTAGAATAACTTTTCTCTTGTTTAAAATAAATGTTTTCTTATATTGTTGCCACCATGTAAATGAAACTGTATTTGTTACTATCTTGATACATTGTTCTCAGTGAATATCTTGTGTAACTTGTCCACATTAGCCTCACACGTGCTAACTTATATTTTTGTCTCCCCACTTTGTCTCTCTTCCTCCTTAAGATTCCCTGCTCTTCCTGTGCTTCCAGCACTAGACCATAGGAACCTAAGGACCCTCTCCAAATACCAGTGGGTTTCACCTCTCAGTCTTAAACTCCCTGCATCCCTACTCAAGGATACAAGAAAAGTATGTTTGCCGTCTAACTCCTGACAGATTATTTCTCTACCATTGTACCATTACTATAGGTGTCTAAGCACATTCTGAGTCAGGACAGCCAGCAGCCTCTACCCCCCTCCCTTTTTAGTATCTAACACTCACTTCCCCTTCTACCGTCTACGCGTAACTCCCCATCCTAGTTCTCACTCTTCTCCTGTCTTTACACAGCTACCTCTCTCATGTAGCTACCTGCAATTATAGACCTGTCCACTAGGGGGCACCTTTCTCCCAATCTTATCTTACTCTTATCCTCCTGTGTCTTTATTACTTACCTCATTTTTCTGTAGTCCCAGACCTGTTTTTTAGCTCCTCCAACAACACCCTATACTATACTATCTTTTACTACCATTTCTAGGTTCTCTCATCACTGTTCTTACCCATGTCTGACTTAAGCAACCTTACCTTCTGTAGCCTGTACTGCTGATTGTTTCTTCCACAGCTGCTTCTTACCTGTTTCTACCCCCAATTCCCACCCACCCCCGGGGTCCTACACTTATAATTACAAGCCACACCCCTTCCTCCACCCAGTACTCTAGGTAAACCTTTTATATGCTCATCTAATTCTACTCCTCCCTTCTCAAACCTCTCCCCTTAAACTCCTCACACACCCCTCTCTACCCCTCCTTCATACTTACTTTACTTCCATACCTACATACAACTCAATTACTTACACACCCATTATGATGAATAAACCACACTCTACTGTTCGTTTCCAAATACTAGTCATTATTGTACTACTTCCACCTTCTTACTGTTGCCTACATACTCTCCTCCTATGAAACTCCATTACTTCCATACTTTTACCACCCTAACAAACAAACCAGCTCCCTATATCTACTCATCCTCTCTAACCATGCCAACATAACAACTACTCCTAGTTACCTACTAGCAAAATATCACAGAATACACCACATTAGATATAACAACCTCAATCCCAGGAAATCCCTACTCAGTAATAGCAAACTCCCTAGTCCATACTATCTCAAACAACTCCACTTATTAAAAGATGGAGACATTCACCCAAACCTAGGGCCATTAACAAACCCAATCTCTCTCCCCAACTCCAACCAAGCCACTAATTTTTTCATCACTAGACAATCTAATTCACTCCTTGTAGCTCACCTTAATATTCGAAGCATTAACAATAAAATAGCTCAACTCCATGCCCTCTTAGATGTCTACTCCTTTGGCATTCTTTGTTTAACAGAAACCGGCTAAAATCTGCAACTAAAGATAATGAAGTCATCCCACCGGGGTATAATATTCTAAGACTCGACCGTGTAACCAAAAAGGGTGGGGGGGTTGCTATTCTATCTAAATCAGGATACACTAAACCGCTTCTGAATACCAATGCAGAAATTCTCATATCCAAACTTGAACTTAACAAAGCCAAAGCCATTTATATTATTTGTATCTATCTAACCCCCACCCCACCCCGGTAACAACATTAGCACCATGAAAAATATCCGATGCTTTTTATCTCAACACCTTCCCCAAGAAACTATCATTCTTGGTGATATAAACATTGACTGGAATTGCTGTAGTAGCAGCCACCCTACCACCCACATTAACCTTCACAGTTTCTCCCAAACCATCCCCTCCCCCACCAGGATAAACAAACACAACAAGAAGGAAAGCACATTAGACTGGATTCTTATAAACAACCATCCCCAAACATATGAATCTGGAATCCTTCCTGATGATGTAAGTGACCACTCACTTACGTATATCATCAGGCATAAATCCTATTCTCCCATTCCTACCACTATCAGGAACATCAGATCCAAAAAAAACTTCAACCCTGATCTCTTCCAAAAGGAACTTAGAGCATGTCATTGGTCGCTCTTAAATTACCTCCCTCTAGAAGAAGCAGTACAATACTTTAAGTAAAGTTTTTTAGCCATTCTTGATCACCATGCCCCAACCCGTGCAATCAGATTCAAGACCAAATCTGCCCCTTGGCTTTCAAAAGAAACAAAACAAAAAATGCATCTCAGAAATAGGCTTTGCTGTATTCTGGACTTTTGGAAAGTTCCTGTGTTGCCCATTTCCTTTCTTGGATAAAGGGAGGCTTCTTTGTTCACCAGTGGCAGTGGGGAGCTTGGAGCAGCCTATCTATCCCTGGAGGAGTGTTCCCAGCACAAATATCTGGTAGTCTATTGGCTGTTTTGGACCAATTTCTAGCTCTTTCAAGTCCCCCTGTATAAAACCCGCTTTAGCGCGGCTTTAGACGATTTTGCGCATAGCGCGGCATCGGGCAGTGCCACTTAATTGGGTTTAAACCATTCTCGGCTCCACAAAGTCTGCTCTTCACTTTTTCCCTTAGAACTGATCTAGTTCTCATAATAAACACCCTATTCCCACTCTAAAGCCTGGCACTTGCTCACTAAAGCAATTATATAAGTCAGCACTAAAAAATTAAAAGCACTACACCCTCACAAACTCCCCTTGAGTACTTTGTTCCCATTGGCCCTTTTTTTCAATTATAAAGGAATTCCCAATACTATTCTAGCATGTCCAAAGGTCAGTTGTCAATCTCCTCTCTGGTCCAGCTGGTGAATCTGGGAATCTTGAGGCAGTGTTACAACTGCCTCATGTACACAGACAACCCTCTCCTCCTCCCAACAAATTCCAACACATGTGAGAGATGCAACCATATAGCCAAACTGGAGGCTAAGCTCTCTCAACTCAGTACTGGCATAACCAGTCAGGAGGAGAAGGAAACCACACTCGCTACAATTCTAGTCTCACATAGACCTACCACGACAGCAAACCAAACACATAAACACACAAAAACATACTCGGAGGCTCTAAATAAAAATCTGCCTAAGCAGCAGAGACCTCCAAAGCAGACACCCAAGCAGCCGCTACCCCAATACAAAACACATGCAACACATAGCTCACAAAGCCAGTGTGCCGAACAGTCACAGCCCTTAAGACTAAACAACACACCTGATACACTTGTAATAGGTGACTCTATCGTCAGGCACACTGACGTCCCACTCACCAGGCTGAACAAGGCGAAGGTCACGGTGAGCTGCCTGTCGGACGCTAGGATCCGCTAAATAACATAAGCACTCAGGTCACTCCAAGGCAAGTACAAATATGACTCAGTCATTGTCCATGCTGGTGTGAATGACCTGAGACATACCTCCCTGGACTACACGAAAAGAGACATAGAAGAGCTCTCTGAGCATGTAGCACAGGCAGGTATGACCATGACCTTGAGTAGCATCTTACCCTCACCAAGAATGATGCCACAATATGAAGACAAGATGATCAATTTCAACAATTGGCTTAAGTATTGGTGTCATTCAAAGGGGATCCAATGCCTGTCAGCTTGGGATGACATGCTCGACAAGCCACGATGCTTCACTAGGGACGGCTTGCACCTGTCACCCCTGGGCTTTCGGATATTGGCAAAGGCTCTTGCCACCCCCATAGTGCCTTTTTTAGGCAAGGCTCAAAAGACAAACCCACCTCCATAGATATCACAAGGGATAAGAAACTAAGATTAATGCTACTCAACGCCAGAAGTCTAAACCTCAAGATGCACGCACTCGAAACTCTCCTTAGCATGGAGAACATCGATATCTGTGCAGTAACAGAAACCTGGTTCAAGGCTCCCGAGAGCACCCCAGCACTACCAGGTTATACATCATACCATGTTTTTCGGCCCCAAAACTTGGACCAAACCACAAAAGGAGGGGGAGTATCAATATTCATCAAAGATACCCACACCTCCAGGTTGGTGGCACAGCATGAAGCATCAGAGACTATCCATGTGCAACTAACAGTGGGTAAAACTGCCTTCCAGTTTATAGCCTGCTACAGACCACACTCCCAAACCCAGGAACCCCACTCGGCCTTCCTGAGAACACTGGAAAATATGAAGGTCTCTCCAAACACCATTATATTGGGCAACTTCAACTACCCTAACATAGACTGGGAGCATTACTCTAGCTCCAACACCCTAGCCCAAAGGTTCCTAGAATTTATAAACTCAAATGCTATGGAACAACTTGTTGCCACTCCCACAAGAGGGGAAAACATACTGGACCTGATCATCACCAACATGGGGACTCTATGCTCCAGACCAGAAGTGTATCCCTCACTGGTAAGATCAGACCATAAACTAATCTCACTAGATATTCACATCCTGACCCCAGCCCCTGCCCAGAAAACCACAGTGAAAAACTTCTCTAAAGCAAATTTCACACTCCTCAAAACCGAGGTGGAACCCTTCAAAGCACCCGGGCCTGTGGAAAATACGGCCCAGACCAGAGAATCCTTTATAAACGCATTCTATGAACACCTTCAGGAATGCATGGATCATGCAATCCCAAATAAAACCAAGACCCAATCCTCCAAAGTTAGGAGTCCTGTCTGGTGGACCCCAGCCATAAACAAACTATACAATAGAAGGAGGAAGCTACTACATTATAGAGCAAAATCCCAAAAAGGGAAGACATCTCTGATCAGTATTAGCAAAATACTACGGGCACTCATAAAATCGTCTAAGGCCAGCTTCGAGAGAAAAATTGCACAGGACACTAAGGATAATCACAAGGCTTTCTTTAGTTATGTTAGGAACCTGGGTGGGAATTCCCAGATATGCTCAGAATTAGTCCAAAATGACAAAAAATACACCGAACCCACAGATGTTGCCAACATCCTAGCTGACAGGTTCAGTGCAAACTTCTCCCCCCTTCCCCACCAAAAGGGCAAATATCTATCCCAGCAGAGTGCTGCCCCCCTGACATCTCAGATGTTCAGGTAAGAGCCACCCTCTCCAAAGCAAAACACACAGCATCAATGGGACCAAAGGGTGTCCCAGGCTGCATCTTACATGAACTCCAAGAAGAACTAAACCCAAACATATAACTACTGTTAAATCTCAGCCTTACTACAGGATATGTACCCAAAGAGTGGCGTACAGCAACAGTGGTCCCACTACACAAAGGTGGTGCCTCAACAGATCCTGGAAACTATCGCCCCATAAGCTTGACTAGCTTGGTCTGCAAAGCTATGGAAAGGATCATCATGGACCTCATAAATAAAGATATTGGGGACCTACAGACACTGGATCCTACCCTGTTCGGCTTTGTTAAGGGCAGATCCTGCCTCTTAAACCTGGTCGATTTCTTTGAAACAGTCACCAAGGCCATTGACAAGGGGAAGGTGGTCCACACAGCCTACCTGGACCTTGCAAAAGCCTTTAATACAATACCCCACTCGGGCATTATAGATAAGCTCACCAGCTTAAATATAAACCCCTATGTCACTAGATGGGTTGCAAACTGGCTCAAGGACAGAACCCACATGGTTAGAATTGTGGGAGCCATGTCAGACTCCAAACCAGTTACAAGTGGCATCCCACAAGGCTCAGTCCTGGGACCTCTCTTGTTCGGTATATATTTCTTGGAGGTACAGGCTAACACGGAAGGACTGTGGCTGACGAAGTTCGCAGATGACTGCAAACTGGGTGCCATAATCGACTCTCCAGCCGACACAAGCATCCTACAAAAGGGCCTCATAGAAACAGACCACTGGTGCCAGAGCCATGGCCTCAAGCTAAATGCCAAAAAGTGTATAGTCATCCCCTTTGGCAAAAACAAAGTGCCTACAAATTACCACATAGGTGGTAATCCATTAAGTACAGAAGAAGTAATTAGGGACCTGGGGATCCAAGTTGATAGCAATCTCTCATTTGACAACCACATGGCCAAAGTGGTTAGAAAAACATTTTATATAGCCCACCTAATCATGAAGGGATTCACATCTAGATCAGGGGAGGTCATCGTGCCTCTTTACTCATCCCTCATCAGGCCCATAATTGAGTACAATGCCCCTTTTGGGATGTACCTTACCAGACACCTGCAGCAACTGGAAAGACCCCAAAAGTACCTCACCAAGAGGATAAAAGGGCTCAAACAGATGCCATATGCTGCCCTGTTAAAGAAACTCCAGCTCTACTCAGTGGCATACCGCCTGCTCAGAGGCGAACTGTGCCTGAAGTATACAGCCATGTCCAACCCGGAATTAATGGACATGCTGCACCTCAGAAAATCCAAATCTCATCGAGCTAAGTGCTCGAGAGACTTGAACCTCAGCACTGAAATAAATAGGACATGCTGGAGGGACAGATTCATAACCCAGAGGCTCCCTTCACTCTAGAATAAAATCCCAGTCCAGGTTAGGCAGAGTCCCTCACTGACTCTCTTCAAGAGGAATCTTAATGAGTGGATGGGAGATAGTAGGTTTACCTTGGGCATCACTTCTGTGTCACTGTTAGACAGAGGCACAGTATACTAACCTCGAAAAAGGGCATAGCAAAATTCATTTAAAATGGGTGGCAAAAGCCAAACACACTCTGGCTAAGATTATAAATGCCCTAGGGCAGATAGCCTAGTATGAACCTATGAACCTATAAATAAATACTGGGCTAAATGGAGAATGACCAAAAATCCTGTTGACCAACAAGTTTTTAGAGAATTAAGAAATAACACTAAGAAAGCTATACAATCAGATAAAAGAAACTACTACCTTCAATTTCAGAAGGCTAACCACAATAACCCACAAACGTTCTGGCCAAGCATCAACCAATTACTACTTCCAGGTCAATCCAGTACACCAAACCCACAAAATACTGACCAAGAAAATTCCATGTATACTGCCAATGCCTTCAATTCTTTTTTTACTGACGCTATCCAAACACTAGCCAGTCAGTTATCATCTGGTAATTTTACTTTACCTACCTACAACAAAACTCCACCCCCACCATTTCTTCTCCAACTAGTCCCAACAATCCATATCCTTGCCCTTATCCAAAAATTGAAACCATGCACTCCTTCAGCAGACCAAATACCTGCTGAATACCTACAGAAATCTGCCAAATCTATTGCTTACCCAATCTCCATTCTTATCAATAGAACTATTAGTGAAGGCCACATCCCTAGTATCTGGAAAGTCTCCCATATTATCCCCCTCCACAAAGGTGGCAACTCAACCGAATTCTCCAATTATCATCCCATAGCTCTTCTTTCCCCTTTGGCAAATATCATGGAAAAATGCATACATAGACAGTTACTAGACCACCTAATGCACAATAATTTGCTCTCTAGCTGTCAACATTGTTTCGGACCTTCCCACAGCACTACCACTGCCCTCCTTTCCTTTACAGATTGTATCAACAAAAACTGTAACTGCAATTTGCTCTCCGCAACACTATTTATCAATCTGTCCAAAGCATCCGATATGGTAAATCATCAGATTCTGATAGACATCCTCAAATCCCTGTCCTTACATGCACTGTCTATCAAATGGTTCCAATCCTACCTAAATAAAAGACAACAGGCCGTACTTTGGAGTAACAGTCTATCTACCCTCCTACCATTTAAACACGGTGTACCTCAAGGGTCCATATTAGGACCTCTTCTTTTCTCCATATTCATCAACGACCTTCATCAAGCAATTCCCCAAGCTTCTTCCATACATTATGCTGATGACTCCACACTTATATGCTCCGCTAAAACCATCTCTGACCTTCACTACACTACACTACACAAAATGTCTTTAACACTGTGGAACAATGGTTCACCCATCGTTGCCTACTCTTAAACCCCAAAAAACTAAACTCCCCCTTTTCAACCCTAATCTGAAATCCTCCCCCTTAGAATTTTCTATTTCTTTCACTAATGGCACCATTATATCACCGGACCTATCTACCAAGCTACTTGGTGTCACCATAGACAACAATCTTTCCTTTGACACGCACCACATTAACAACATTATTAAATTAGTCAACAAAAAACTTGGCTCTCTGTACAGAATAAAACCCTTTCTATCACCCGCAGCTAGAACTACTATTGCACATACTCATCTAATCTCTACACTCCTCTAAGCCTCTTCCATTTTCACCAACCTATCTAAGAGCAAACTCAGTAAGTACAATAATATAGCCAAATTTGCTACTGGTAACCCATTTAAAACTCACCACTATGTTAACTTAAAGCAGCTTGAATGGCTGGAACTACAGAATCTGATCACTTACCACCAACTAGTCATTGCACATAAAACTCTCCACCAACCTTCCAATACTCCTAGTCTCTCTACCATCATCACCCCCTATAATAATCTGAAGTCCTTACGTTTATCTCAGAAACTTCTAGTCAAAACATCTAAATCTAACAACAGGGCTGGGGATTCTCTCTTCTCAAATACTGTTGGAAAATTCTGGAATCTTCTCCCCTGTGACCTCTCCTCTATTTCCTCTTTATCACTCTACAAAAAAAGACTGAAACTTTTCCTCAAAACACACTGGTCATGCAACTGTACTAAACCTGCCTAAACCTCTCCTCTACCCAAATTATGCTCTGTCTCCCCTTTTTTCTTTTAATTAATTCTTCTGTCATTTCCTTTTTAACAACATATGGACCCTCTGCTCTGTATCTCATTATTTTCCTTCTCTCTCTCACTTATCTGTGAAACAAAAATAGTAAAAATATTTAATTATTATTTTTTTTCTTTAAAACTCACTATTACCATTACTGATCATTAAGCAGCCTCTTTCATTGTGTAATGTACTGTGTATGGCATCAGACTGTATACCTCCTGTTTTTTTTCTTTGCCATTAAGTGATTTACTTTACCTGTAAATTGAACTAGCCTGTATGCCTCCTTTTGCATTTATGGAATGTACCTCCATGTCATTTTTGAAACTCCAGTTTTCATTGTATTTGATATCTCTTCTTCAAATGATTTCCTATTAACCTGATTTGTCAGTGTATATATTACTATAATTTCATTTTTTTATATATATATTTTCTTTGTAATTTTTTTATGTTAACAGTTTGTCGTGAAGCTTAACTTCGCGGGCCTCTACTGAAAATGGACATATATCCAGTTAGACTAGCCCGGTCAACAAATGTAAAATAAAATAAATAAAAATAAAAATTCTGCTTTATTTCTAATATCTGTGGTTTCTTTAAAATTGTTAAAACAGTGTTGTGTCTGGTTATTCATCATATGACAGTTAAATCATTACCTCTGAAAATGCATTAAAGCTTCAATAAAGCTTCCTGTTTGGACATGCTTTTGACTCTCTTGGTCTCTTATGTTTTTGTGAAAAGTTGTTGTCAATGTATTTTTTGTAGCCCTGTTGAAAAACATTTTTTTTTTGTTGTTGCTCTATCAGGGGTTGGAGGAGGAAATGTGAGTCTTGCTCTGGACTCCAAATAGTGTAGCTAATCTTCTGCACACTGGGGAAAGGTAACATCAATGCCATGGGGTCATAGAACTTGTAGATGAAGTCCAGTGAACACATAAATTACAGAGATATATAACTGCACTTACAGGGGAATGGTAACATTAGGAACATAGGATCACAGAACTTTTAAATAAAGTCTGTGGAACACTCAGATGACTGAGATATACAGACATATATTCAGGGAAAGGTAACATCAGGGAAACAGGATCATAGAAGTTGTAGATGACATCTGTTGAACACTCCAGTTGTTGTGACATATGGACATACAGACAAGGAAATTTAATATCAGGGATACAGGATCATAGAACTTGTAGATAAAGTCCAATGAACACACTCCTTACAGAGATATATAGACATACACACAGTGGAAAGGTCCAAATGGAGTGGTGATAATGACATCAGTAAAAAAAAGGAGAGTAGTATTGCTGGAACTGAATTCATCCTTATGTCTTGGTGAGTACCTTTACATGGTGGACCCAGTTTTCAGCAAATCTCATCAAGATGACACTGTTATATAGATTGTATTTTATATAATGTATATCATGAATAGAGGTAGGTTAAAAAATAAAAAAGACAGCTAGGTGCACAGGTCCCAGGATAAAAAAAAAGTGTCCAATCCTGGTGTGCACACTGGTGCCAGGACTGGAAAACATGACAGTGTAGAATCCTCAAGACACATAAACATTCTTACAATGGGGTTAGACCATGTTTAAGGGGAGGATAGCACCCATTGTAGAAAGAAATAGTAGTCCACAAAAAAATCACAAAAACTGACAGACCAAAAAGAGCCATAAACATGGCAGAGTGGATTACTGAGGATAAGAAACAACTTGAGTATTGTTACTATTATGCAAGAAGTTTAGAATTTCTACATAGATGATATTCAAAAAGATTAAGAAAGAAATTACAGGAAATAAAAATACTTGCAGAAGAAAAACTATAAAAAGATTGAAATGCAAGTTTTCTTTCATTAATACAACAGTTCTATGAAAAACATTAGACAGACAAAGAAACTTTTCGCCACCTGGAAAAAGAAACAACAGAGGAAGTGCAAAAATATAAAGAACAAAGCCCAGAGATTTTTGAAAGTATAAAAAAAGAATCATGGACATAGGACAGAAAATTGAGATCTGATGTAGTATAATATTAATGCGAAGGAGAAAGCTAAACTAATCAGTACAAAGAGGCAGCTTCAAAGACATTTCAAGAGAAATACAGGCAAAGGTACCCAGGTATGGACAATTTCACAATAGAAAAAAAAATAAGAAAACAAAGGGCGGAGTAGAAAAAAGGATTAGTAATAGGGAAGTTAAAGAAGCAGAAACCAAATGTATGGATTACTTAAGAAGTGAAGGATTTAGTGTAGAAAATCCAAGCCAGGTATTGTCACAGCATAATGGAACAATGAGTTCCCAAATTAAGAAGAAACAGGTGGAATGGGAAGCATCTGATCACTTGCCACATGATGATGCTCTGGAGCTTTCAGTAGAAAACCAGTACAAAAGCTCAACTGGAGTTGCACAGCAAGGGAAGGAGAAGGAAACAGTGGCAACCCTGATGTGGGCAATGTTGTGTAGTGATGGGACTCTTAGTTCCTATATGATAGATCAATGGATGACGCAGGATGTAACTAAAGAGGATATGTCACAGGAAGATATTCTGGAAATTTCTGTAGAATGCCTGTAGGAAACACAGAAAAATGATCTAAGGGAATTGTTTCTTGAGATAATAGTGATGGATATACATATTATGACTGATAAAATAAATTGATTATATAAAGTAAATAAGATCCAACATGTTAGAAGTCTGATAAAATAGAGGAACTCAGTAATCAAGCCTATTAAGAGAAATTCATGTGACATAACAGAAGTAAATAAGATATAGTACTGTGCAGCTGAATTATTAACATACAAAGTCTTAACACAAAATTACAGGGCAAGAAGGGAAAGGAAAGGAAAGGAAAGGAAAGGAAGACAGCAAATGACACCATGGCAGCACTGACTAGAGAAAACTATAAAGCAATTAAAACAAGAAGCGTCACTGTAATTAGAGAAGGAAAGGTAATAGAATGGGAAGAGAACAAGAATTCATTTGGACTGCAGGCTAGAGATTGCATTCCCTCTCAATGATTGATATCAGAGCAAAGAGAAAGAAATAGGGGATCCTAAGTGAATGCCCAGCACTGGTATAGTTTTTAGTAAAATCTAGAACAGAAGCTGCTGTTAAAAAAGGGATAATTAGTAGGGCATATAGACCATTACATGATAGCTTTAGGAATCAATCAGAGGATATTAGAAAGGATTTAGAAGAGAGACTAGCTAAACAATTCACAAAGAAGCATTGAGGGTGGTGTATGTATGTCTCCCAAATATGCAGCCAAGTTTAGAAGATTTATTTGGAAATGTTTGCATAGGTATTTTTATACTCCAAGCAGACTTCAAATAATTTTTTCTTCAGGTAGATTTCAAATGTTGAAGGTGTGATGGGGAAGAAAGAGACAACTGGGAACATATTTTTGTGAGTGTAATGATTTGGCAGACTTTAAAAATTCCCTGCAGACTACTTTAACAGAAATACTGTGTGAGCAAATTGGTTGAACTAAGGAAATTATTTTTGAGCTATCATACAGAATCAGCATTGCTAGACAAAGTAAGGCCTTGCTATCTTTAATTCTGGTGGCTACCAAAAAGCAGTCACTAGAAAATGGAAATCAAGGTCTAAAGCAACTGCACTAGAAGTAGTAAATATAGTAACAGATATAAAACAACTGGAAGTGGGATGTTTAGAAAAGGGTAGGAGCAAATTACAGAGAAAAAATAGGAATTGTTAGAGCAATACATGCAGAATAATGTTTTGGAGGAAGAATGAGGTTTAAGGGAAGGCGGGAGTTGAATAAGCTTTGTAATGTTTGACTGCCAATGACTGGATAGAGTAGATGTGATCTATATTGTTTGCAACTGAAACTATGTCATTATGGTTTATTTTCATATATTTAAATAAATGATTTCCTTTGTCATAATTGGTAATTGAATAAAGATATTTTTCTTAAAAAAAATAAAACAAGTGTCACTGTTAGAAGAGTATAGAAGAGGGAACAGATCAATAAAAATTACTTGGAAAATAGACATGATAAAAGCAATGCAAAGTATTATAATAGACTAGGAGCTATCATACACTATTGCAAATAAGCTAAAGATATCAGCACTGGCAGAAAAACGTGGAAGATATGCAGATAAATAGAAATGAAAAGATCAAAATAAACAATTCATTGATGACCCAAAAATGTTTTATACAGAACTGGGAAATAAAGTTACAGAACTGGGAATTAAATCAAAGGAATAAAAACATTACCCAAAAAAGAAAGAAATAAGACACACGTTGGAGAGATTCTTATGAAGACCCTGTGGAATATAACAAATATGCTGAATGGATAGAAGAAATAAAAGAAACAGTAAGGCATTCAAATGTACAGAATATGAAATGGGAGGAAGTAACGGCCAGAAAAAATGAAGTTCATGAATGGAAAACCCCAGGCCTAGATGCAGTACCTAACTTCTGGCTAAAAGTATTAACATCTTTATATGGAGATTTAGGCCTGAGTAAGATCTACTTAAATGTGCATCCTGAACAGACACTGACCTGCTTAATATCAGGAAAAATGATACTCCTCCTTAAACCTGTAAGCCATCCTAAAAACTATAAACCAATAACTTGCCTTCTGATGATGTACAAACTATAAACAGGAACTGATGTCGACAGAGTTTATAGTCATTTAGAAGAAAACTCAATCATGGCAACAGAATAAAAGTGTAACAAAAGAAAGTCATATGGAACAGAATATCATTTGCTGCTGAATAAAGTCATAACAAAGTATTTTTATAATGGGAAGAATCTAAGTATGGCAGGGATAGATTACAAAAACAAAAAATATTTAACAGCATCTCACATTAGTGAATAACAGAGTGTTTACAGATCTATAGAATGCACCTATATCAATCAATTATATTACAGTGAACATGAAAACAGTGGCAAATCACTTTGCAGCTAAGTCATGACAAAAGAGCAAATTATTATCCCAGGAATAAAAATTCAAAGGGGATATTTCAGGCTGACTTTGTAACTGCTGCATTTTTTGTCTTGTCCTTAACTCATTCATTTGTCTACTTAGATTAGGCCATGGTTACAATTTGGCTCCCACAGAACAACCAATTCAAAGACTTTCTATTCTACTTTTTTGGATGACTTAAAAATGTATAGTTCATCAGATGAAAAGTAGTAAACACAACTGCAACTGGTTAAAACTTTCTCATATGATATAACAATGTAATTTGTCTTTAATAAATATGCAAAACCAATGTTTAAAGCAGGAAAGCTGCAGGACCAATAACATATCGATCTGGGACAGGAATATGAAGTAAAGGAATATGGGCATGTAAGAGTGTATACATATTTAGTATATGATGAAAGATTTGCAATACAATATGAACACATGTGAACAAAACTCAGCAGGGGTACTTTAGAAGACTAAAACTAATACTGAAAACAGCGCTGACATTTAGAAACAAAGCCCAAGCTATAACCAATTTGCTCTTCCTGATCTAACTTACAGTTTTCAGGAGATTGATTGGCTCAAAAGGTATTGGATCAGTTGGACAGGAAAACAAGAAAAATGCTTCATGCTTATCAAATGATATATAACAATCAGTATATACTGAGAGTATATATTCCTCATTCTGAAGGAGGTATAGGCCTCCTTGAAATTGATTACATGAATACATCTGCAGTCTTGGGACTGCATACAAATCTGCTGAACCCATCAGAGCCAAACATTGTGAAAGTTTTAGAACACGAGGAGAAGTTAAAGATGGTTTCCCTGCTTAGTTTAGCACACATGTATCAGTGTCAAGCAGGAATGGAAATCAAACCAGAAGTATACAAAAATCAGAAATAACTAAATGTGCCAAAAAACAAAATAAAGAAAGAATATAAGGAGAAGGACTAGATGAGAAGGAAAGGAATGTGGAAAAGGCATATATATTGTGGCAAGCACAGCAGTTTCCTGGAACAACCTTATGTTGATCAGGATTTGGCACATGAATGGTTAAGAAGAAGGATTCAAACCAAAAGATGAATGGTTAATAATGGCAGCATAGATTAGTAGACATAGTGGACTATGTGCATTTTGGTTTACAAAATCCATTGAACATATGGGCGAAACAGATAAATGCAGGTTCTGTAAAACAGAACTGGAAACAGTCGCATATTTTTTTGCTGTGTGTGACACACTCATAGCAGAGGCCTGTATTCTGAAAAGCATTAATAATGAGGCAAGACTGTCGCACTGGGGATTGTGCAAACATTTCCATATTGACGTAGCTAAGAAGCATTGGAAACATAAGCACAAACTATTATAGAGAATTATGAAGTTTGTATCACATGAGATTATCCATTACCAACAGTTCAGAAAATAGATGTGAGAAAACCAGATATAGTAATCTATGAAAGGAAGACAAAAGTAGCAATGATCATTGCAATCACAACACCCAGTAATTATAGTGTCTTATATACAGAGTGGCATGCAGTCATAATATACCAGGATTTGCAGTCTGAAATGAGAGCAATGTGAAAGAAGGATACCCAGACAGGTCCAATAGTGATAGGAGAAATGGGTCTCATAAAAAATAATTTACAGTCTTATTTAGATATGCTACCAGTACATGTAACTCCATATGAATTACAGAAGGAGTCAGTTCTGGATGCATTGCAGGTGCTGTGAAGAGCTCTTTTGGCTAACATCAAAGACTGAAACAATACTTATTTCAGGAACTTTAACCATACCCTTACTTAGGAATGGGGTCCAGTCACATCATGGTATTGGAGACCCAAAACACTTGGAGAAATTAAACTACAGAAAGGTAATATTAGAGGCATAAGATCATGAAACATGTATATGAAGTCGTTCAAACACTCTAATTACTAAGATATATGTAAGCACGCAGACAAAGATTACATCAGAGACATGGAATTAGGAAGATGAACAAGCTACACATCAAACTCAGGAAATCTATAGTTATAAGCAAACATGTAATAGTCATATGTATACATGCAAAAACAAATGTGTATATATAAACACATATATACATATTCACGCATGGTAGAGTAAATGAGAGACTATAAATATGGTGCTGTATTATCATCTCATTCAGAAGTTATCTCCACTGCAGTGCATTCTAGACAATCTTAGTGTCTTTGTATTTCCCACACCTTGCTCTTTCATACATCATCTATCTTTAATTACAATTAACAATACTGATGTAATAGACCAATCTCTGAAACAGCTTTCTAAGAAAGTAGACTTAAGAAACAGACAATTGCTTCATGTAGCAAATAGTATGAATAACAAAATAAGTCCGGCTGTGTTCTCCTTGAATTACAAAGTGAACTGGCACCACACCTGAGTACCCTGTTCAATCACACCCTCATTTCAGGCTTTGTTCCTACCGAATGGCTCACTGCTACAGTCATCCCACTCCACAAAGGGGGAGCAACTACAGACCCTGGGAACTACCACTCCATTAGCCTGATGAGTCTGATATGTAAGGCTATGGAGCGCATTATCATCATGGACCTTATAAATAAGGACATAGGGAATCTCCAAACTCTGCCAGGATCCACCACATAATGCACGCTCTCAGGTACCTCAACAACAGGTACAAATATGACTCTGTCATTGTACATGTAAGTGTGAATGACCTGACACATACCTCCCTGGACTACATGAAAAGAGACATGGCGGAGCACTCAAATTATGTAGCCCAGGCAGGTATTACCCTAGTTCTGAGCAGCCTCCTACCATCACCCAGAATGATACCACAGTACAAGCAGAAAATGATTGATTTCAACAAATGGCTAAGTTTCTGGTGTCATTCTAAGGGGATCCAGTATATGTCTACCTGGGATGACATGATTGACAGACCTTGATGCTTTGCCAGAGATGGCCTGCATCTGTCACCCCTGGGCTTTCAGATACTAGCCAAGGCTCTTGCCACCCCTATAGTGCCTTTTTAGATGTTTTACAAAGACCAAATTACCACAGCTACAAACAAATGCAATCTGTGGATCATGCTGTTCAATGCTAGAAGTCTAAATCTCAAATTGCACTCGCTCGAAACACTCCTTAAAATGGAGAACATCGACATTTGTGCTGTAACTGAGACATGGTTCAAGGCAGCAGAAAGCACCCCTGCACTACCAGGCTATAACTCATTCCACACCTTTCGGCCCCAGAACTTGGACCATAGCTCCAAAGGTAGTGGTGTTTCCATATTCATAAAGGATGCACACACCTCCAGACTGATAGCCCAACATAACGCATCAGAGATACTTCAGGTGCAGCTAACACTGGGTAAGACAGCAATTCAGTTTGTAGCCTGCTATAGGTCCCCAACCATGTCTCAAGACTCACACTCCACTTTCCTAAACACCCTGGAAAATATTAGGGTCCAACCTAACATTCTCATACTGGGGGACTTCAACTACCTGTCCATTAACTGGGGAAACTACTCATGTACCAAACACTTGCCCAACATTTCCTGGAATTCATTAATTCCAATGTCCTGGACCAGCTCATACTTACCCCCACTAGAGGTAGCAACATCCTTGACCTGGTCATTACTAACATGGGCAACCATTGCTCTACACCAGTAGTCAACTCCTCCCTGGTTATATCCAACCACAAACGAATCACCTTGGAAATCCACGTCCCTCACCCCCCCCCCCCCGCAAAAGTAACCACCATGAAAAACTTCTGCAAAGCTAACTTTGGGATCATAAAAACAGAGGTGGCTAACTTTACGGCACCCATGCAAATGGAGACTAGTTGCATGGCTGCTGAATCATACACCAATGCACTGTATGAACACGTACACAAATGCACCGATCTTGCCATACCCAATAGAACCAAGACACTCTCCTCCAAAAAAAGGAAGCCAATCTGGTGGTCCCCTGCCATAAACAAACTCTACAACAGAAGAAGGAAACTGATGTGGAATAAGGTGAAGTCTCAAGACTGGAAAAACTCCCTTAGCCTCAACAAAAATTTGAGATCCCTCATCAAATCCTCTAAAGCTAGCTATGAATGCAGAATTGCAGCAGTTAGTAAAAACAACCAAAAGGCCATCTATAGTTATGTAAAGAATCTCCATGGCAATACCCAGATTTGCTCTGAGCTACTGCACAATGGTACCTCCTATACTGAGCCAACAGGCATTGCCAATACACTCACCAACAGCTTCAGTGGCAACTTTATCCCTCTCTCTCCCACCAAAGGACCAATTACAATATTAGTAGATTGCCAGGCACCCAGTATTATTGCTGCACAGGTTAAAACAGCACTGTCCAAGGCCAAGAATACAGCTTCTATGGGACCTGACAACATCCCTTGCTGTGTTCTACATGAACTACAGAGTGAACTGGCACCTCACCTGTGTGCCGGGTTTAGTCTCATTCTCACCTTAGGCTTTGTCCCTACTGAATGGCACACTGCTACAGTCATCCCTCTCCACAAAGGAGGAGCTACTACAGACCCTGGAAACTATCGCCCCATTAGCCTGATGAGTCTGATATGCACAGCTATGGAAAGCATTATCACAGACCTAATAAACAAGGATATAGGGAATCTCCAAACTCTGGATCCCACACAGTTTGGTTTTGTGAAGGGTAGATCATGCCTGCTCAACATGATCGACTTCTTTGAGTTAGTCACCAGAGCTGTGGGTGAAGGCAAGGTGGTTCATACAGCCTACCTTGATGGCCTATGATACCATTCCCCACTCAGGAATCATAGAAAACTCACTAAGCTAGTCATCAACCCCTATTTCACTAGGTGGGTTGCAAGCTGGCTCACAGATAGAACCCACAGTGTGAAGGTAGGTGACTCCAAGTCAGACTGCAGACCAGTCATGAGTGGAATCCCACAGGGTTCAGTCCTGGGCCGTCTCCTGTTTGGTATCTACTTCTCTGAAGTCCAGGCCAACACGAAGGGACTCTGGCTGACAAAGTTTGCAGATGATTGCATGCTGGGAGCTATTATTAACTCCCCAAGTGATGTTGACATCCTACAGAAAGGCTTCAATGAGACCAACAACTGGTATCAGAACCATGGCCTTAAGCTCAATGACAAAAAAATGTGTCATCATCCCCTTTGGGAAAAACCCAGTTCTCATGAATTACCACATTGATGGTAGTCCTCTCATATTGGAGTCAGTAGTGAGGACTCAAGCTCCTTAGTTACTGACCCAGGATAGTAAGGGATGTCACATTAATTGGTGGCAGTCTGGTGGGATATAGCCAGAAATCACACACGCATTTACTCACACATGCAGACAGAAACATAAACAGAGACATATACACATACTTTTTTCTGTTTCGCTCAATCAGTGTTTCTCTCTCTTACTCTCATACACACATACACTCTCACACACAAGCTTTATTTAATTTTTTTTTTCTTTTTTTATTTTACACTCACTAAACAGCAAAACCCCGTTTAGCGAGTGTAAAATAATGGCTCTCTTGCTCTCACTTTCACTGACATGTATGCATACACTCACACACACACACATAAAGACACACTTTTTTTTAATTGTCTTCTTTTTTACACATTTTGCACTCACTAAACAGCAAAAGTGCTGCTTAGCAAGGGTAAAATAATGACAGATGTTCTGTTTTCTTAGTCCAAGCTCCACAGCAGCTTGATATACTACTGTGAATTGGCAGATTCATTTTTCAGTGAGCATTACTTGTACATTAATATCCAGATGGAGAACGTTCATTCTCCAATCAGGGAGCTGATGTACAGATTGCTCATTCTTTAATGTAATATAAACTTCATAATTTTTATACTGCTTTTTGGCTCATGTTTCCAATATTTTTAACTACTTCAATATTATGTTTGCACAGTCCACAATGCAACAGTCTTGCCACATTATTATGCCTTTCAGTATACACTCCTTCTGCCATTAGTACTTCACAACCAGCAATAAGATGTACAACTGTTTCCAGTTCTGTTTTGCAAAACTTACATTTGTCTGTTTTTCCTACATGTTCAATGGACTTTAAAAACCAATGTGTATGTAGTCCACTTGAGCCGGCAATATTAACCTTTTGTCTTTTGGTTTAAATTCTCCTCTCCTTAACCATCCCTGCATTTGATCCTGACCAACGTGAGGTTGTTCCAAGAGTCTTCTATACTTGCAATTATATTTATGCATCTTCCACATTTCTTGCCTTCTCATCTAATCCTTCACCTTATATTCTTTCTTTTGTGTTTTGGCACTTCAGTTGCTGTCTGATTTTTGTCTACTTCTGGTTTGATTTCCATTCCCTCTTGACACTGATATGCTTCTGCTAAACCAAGCAGGGAAGTCATCTTAGACTTATTGTCCTCATATTGTAAAACTTTCACTACATTTGGGTCTTGTGAGGTCAGCAAACATCTGTGCAGTCCCATGACTGCAGATGTATACATGTAATCAATTTTGAGGACGCCCATCCCTTGGTCTTGTGAGGTCAGCAAACATCTGTGCAGTCCCATGACTGCAGATCTATACATGTAATCAATTCTGAGGAGGCCCATACCTCCTTCAGAACAGGGAATATATAGTGTTGGTATACACTGATTTTTATAAATCACTTGATAAGCATAAAGCATCCTTCTTATTTTCCAACTGATCCAACAATTGTTGGGGTCAGTCATTCACTCCAAAACTGTAAGATAGGACAGGAAGAGTAAATTGGTTTATAGCTTGAACTTTGTTCCCAGTTGTCAGTTTTCAGTATTCATTTTACTCTTCTAAAATATTCCTTACTAAGTTTTATTAATATTTATTCATGTTTTATTGTTGATCCTTCATCAATTACCAAATATTTAATGCACTCCCTCTTGCTCAAGTTCTTTTATATCACATTTGCCTCTGTATATTTCTGTCCATCTCACAGTTGTCCTTGGAGGGCTCACAGGACTTTGACTAGATGTTCTGTGGCACCTGTGCCTGCTTTTATCATTCCTTTTGTGTATGTTTAGATAATTTCTCTGTCGCTGGAAGTCTTGCGAGACTTAGTATCCAAGTCTTGTGATGCCCTGCATCCACAAAGCTACCTCTCCCCCTGTGTATGTCTGTATATATCTCTGTGTCATCAGATGGCCAGCAGGATTTTGTCTGCTAGCCATATAACTACCCTGTCCCTGAAATTACCTTTCCCTCTGTGTATGTCCATACATCTCTCTTCATCTGAGAGGTCAAAAGACATCTACAAGTCCTGACACCCACATTGTCCCTCACATTAACTTTCCCTCTATGTAAATCTTTATATCTCTCTGTCATAAGAAGGCTCACAAAACTTCTTCTACAAGTCCTATGACAACCATGCCTCTGATGCTACTTCTCCCTCTGTGTCTCTGTATATCTTCTGTCATTAGAGGGATCACACGATGACTTCTGCAAGTCAAGCGAGCTCAGCGTCCCTGACATTACCTTTTCCTCTGTGTACATCCATATATCTGTGTCCTGGGAGAGCTCCCAGAATTTCGTCTATGCATCATGTAATCTCTCTCTCTGTAACTGGAGGGCTTGTAGGACTTTGTCTACTAGTCATGTGAGCTCCTGTATGTGATTTTACCTTTCTCTGTGTGTAGAGAGTTTTTTACTTTGATATCACACTCAGTCTTGAGCCTGATGGTGCAGATTCTCTCTACCTTGTTTATGACTTTAGAACAGATTCTCAGGCTTGAGCTACTGGTAATAACATCATCCAAGGCATACAAGTGGAGACCTTTCTATAGCTAGCTTTGTCCTTTTCAGCCACTAAAATAAAATCAACTCCTTTAAATTCCATACTGCTGAATGTTCATATGAAGGATACTTACAAGAAAAAGTCTATAGATTCTATTTTCAAATGTCCCTTGGCTGATATGGATGAATATGAGAATATGGCTCCCCTGAATCCCTTTGAGGAGGTCATAAAGATGACATGTCAGAGAAAAGGCTGGTCCAGTGACCCAGTATTCTACCCACAATGGATGCTGCAGAAAGCTTTCACAACTACCCAACAATCTTCTTGAGTAGTTTACCGCTGGTGATTATTTTAAAGGTTGCCACCAATGCTGCTTTGGAGAGCCTGAATACAGTAGCTCTGATACCCAGAAAAGTGGACTACATCCTCTGGCTTCCTAGAAAATGGAATTTCTGGTACAAGTCTCCTAAGCCAGACACTTTCATGTTGGCTGCTGCTCTTAAGAGGCCTCCTGCACATCAGACATCAGAAGCCCATCCACTAGATAATGAGTCCATGGTGGAACACCAGCTAAGTACATGTACTTCATATTCTCCTTGAGGATGCTCAGTTTACTGGTCTGGTTGATTTCAAACAGATATATCTGAGGAAATGCACAAATAATTAGTCAGCTGCCTGACATACCTATAAAAGGCATATTGCTCTTCAGTTTCTGTGGCATCTACAATGGCAAACTTTATGAAGTGGATTTCTTACAATATTTCTGAAGGCTCTGCGAGGACCATAGCATCCATCATAGCAGATGTCTTGCATGTGTAGCTCTGTTCCCTAACACTGCTGTAGATGTCAACTTGATCTTTATGAATGCCCAATTTCAAAGCTCAGTATTATTGGGATCAAAGACCAAGGCACATGTAAAATCATGTGGAATAGAGGGCAATTTTCTCACAGATACCAGAATAAAGTCCAGTCTCCTCCACACATGATTTATGAGATGTACAGGAACTCTCACTAGATGTGGTTTACATATAGACAGCAACATCAAAAGCAGCAGTTTTTGGAAGAATCCTAAGAAGAAGGGTAACTTCTAGGAAGGCTGCTGAAACCAAAACAGGAGATTGTAGTCACCATCAGCTGTATCCTTGATGCGTTTATCAACAGCTCCCCTTTGGAGACAGTTGGCTTCATGTGTCCTTTTTACAGGGGATAGTGCCCACAACACTCCTGGGCATGGGTAGTCATCACAGAATGCAGCCTTGAGTATTGACTAAGTACCTCTATGGTATTACATTTGGTCGAAACATTTAGACTTAAAATGACCTCTGGGTTGATAGCCTAGTAATCTCTTATGATCCTATGATAATCAAGGACAAGTGGGTGAGGACACATATACAGGGCTTACAAAGTTCCCCTTTCTCTTGAAAACAGTTTTCCCATCCAGTCCTG
This sequence comes from Protopterus annectens, assembly GCF_019279795.1. Classification (NCBI taxonomy): domain Eukaryota; kingdom Metazoa; phylum Chordata; order Ceratodontiformes; family Protopteridae; genus Protopterus; species Protopterus annectens. The sequence goes on along the minus strand of NC_056751.1, from coordinate 616,757,947 downwards.
TGATGCAAGCTAGATGTCCCACACCATCAGAAGAAGGCATAAAAAGAGTCTTACAACTGTTGAACAAAACAGCCATTCAGTATTTCCCACCACATCGGAGAGGGTATGGATATTATTACACATTTTCTTTAGTGTCAAAAAAAGATGAAAAACCTCAGACAAATTTGGATCTATGCAGCCTTAATGCAGTTGTCTCCAAATGAAGCCTTCCATATGCTGTATCTGCAGAAGGAGACCCAGTGTGCTATTTGGATGTCCAAGATGCCTACCTCTACATCAGGATTGTGAAGGAGTCCAAAAGATTTTGTACTTCAGCTATTACTAGCATCAGACTGTTCCATTTGATTTATCATCAATCCCTAGGGTGCTTGTCAAATGCATGTCTGTTATTGTTTCACACTCTTGGCTATAGGGAATCAAAGTGTTCCTACAGCTGGAAGACTGGCCACATCTATAAAGCATCTAATGTTTATTGGGGGGGGGGGGGTCTGGAATCAGCATGAACCATTCTATGGTAATACCACTGAATTTGGCCAAGACTCATCTACAACCTGCATGGGTGCTAGTGTTTATAGGCTGCAGTTTGGATACAGATATATGCACAGGAAGATTTCCAATAAACAGACAGAATTCAGACCATTCAAGATAAATTGTCTTCTTTTCATGTATCCTCCACAATAACTGCTTATTTCTGTCTCAAGGTGCTGAGCCTCATGGAGACAACCATACCCATGGTCCTGCATTTGAGATACTTCATGAGAATTCTCTAATGGACCCCTTAAGGCTAATATTATCAGAAAGTAAACCATGGAAATGGGAGATAATAAGAAACTCCTAATGGTCCACTCAGAGGAGTTAGAATATATAGATGCCAAGTTGCATAAGTTGCATATATAGATGCTCAAATTGCATAACTTGTAAATTTTGTCTCACACTCACACTGCATAATTTGTTAATATTGTTTGATGCTCAAACTGCATAATATTGTAAACATTGTAACACATATTGTAACCCTTCTTTCTGGAGCTTTTCTCCCCAGGACTCCATTGAAAATGGGTTCATTTTGGCCCAATGGACTATCCTGGTAAAACAACTACAAATAAATAAATAAATAAATAAACAAATAAACCATGGAAATGGGAGATAATAAGAAACTCCTAATGGTCCACTCAGAGGAGTTAGAATATATAGATGCCAAGTTGAGGCAGATCCTACACAGACTGGCAGCCATGAAAAGCCAATAAGAGCTTTTGGAGATCAGCTATTTATTTTAGAAGACTGAGAGAGGAGGAAAACTCTAAGATTCACAGGTGCCCTGGAATCGATGGAAGTGAAATACTCTCTGTTATACGTGCAAGCTAAAACTTCTAAATAGGCAGACACTCCCATCAATAATTTGTTATTAGAGAAGGCACAATAGCATTTTTCTCCTCAAAAAGTAGGAAGCAGCATTCATTGCTCTATTCTTTTTTGTTTTCATACATTTGCCATGAGGAAAAGGGTGTTAGCAAGTATTTAGCAACCTGCGAAAGTGGTAATGATAGCTGAAAGTCAGATTATCTGGGACTGAGATTACTTAGCAGACACTTGAAACAGAAGAAGTGCTGTCTATTCAGTAATAAAGTTTTGTTGGCCAAACCAGTGGAGATGTCAGTTACTTTGCCTGGTGTCAGGGCCAGCCTTGGGTGAACTGGTGCCCAAGACAAAGGGCTACATAACATCTCCCCATTATTTGCTGCTCTCCAAAAAAAATTCCCTTGGAGTCCCTCCTCTTTTCCCCCATTCTGGCCATCCACACCATCCAAATGACCTTTTCCTTTCTTTTCTCACATTTTGTTTTCATCTATTTCCGGCATTCTTTCAACACACCCTGACTGACTAATATTGCATTGGAATAACTGTGAAAGCAATAACTGAATTAAGCTGGATGTGTGTGGACCACTGGGTCCCCAAATCCACTGGGTTCTTAATGCTCAGAGGTGCTTTGCAGAGTTTTTTTTTTATTACCTTTTTCATCCAATGATGGCCTGAAAAAAATAATGACTAAGGAAAAAAATCTGTCTTATTCTTTGCCTTTGGATTTTCCTCATCCTTTCAACATAACCTAACTAGCCATGACTGCATTGTAATAACTGTTGAGGAAATAACCAAATTAAGCCAGAGTCCAGGCCTACCCCCACACTTCAGGCTACAAAACCACACTACCACATCCAAAAAAAACCTTAAATCACACCTTTATGAAAACCATATATGTAAATGCAACAACCCTCCATGAACCCACCTCTTCCAGCCTATTACTCATAGCCAACTCTGTAGAACATGATTCCACTGACCAATACTCTACCTTGGCAGACATGAACATATTGTAAATATCTAATATACTTGTTTTACTATGAAAAGTATTATATATACTGTATTTACACTCACCTACAAACGTTCTGAGTGCAATTTTCTTTTATATAACTGTCAAACATTTTAAACTATTGTTACACATTATGAAAATTTGTTAACTACTTTTTTACTAAATTACTCTGTAACCTTGCGGAGCTTTTCTCCCCAGGATTCCACTGAAAAAGGACACCTGTTGTCCAGTCAGACTATCCTGGTTAACAAATGTTAAATAAATAAATAGAGTTATAGATGCTCTGAGGTGCTTTAATTTTAGAGTGTTATCCCAACCTTTTGATCCAGTGATGACCTGCATAAAAATCAAGAGCTAGGACAGACATTCTGTCTTATTTTATTTTTTCTTATTTTATTTTTCAAGGAAGAAATAAATTGTCCCAAAATGTAACGTTCAAAGCTCACAAAATAGCACTTCACAATAAACAAAGAAAGTAAATGCTTAGGACAATACATAAATCATAACAGGGCCTTGCCTTCCTAGACCCTCTCCCCCTCAAAAAAGAAAAAAAAAGTATCTTTCTGTATATCCCTCTAGTGTTAGGTTGTGATGACAGTGAAGGCATAAATGGTCACAGCCATATATTTCAAGTGACTGCTTACAACATGTTTCCACATCCCTGTCTCCAATATGCAGCCACCATCTTTAAACCATTCTGATATCAAACTGGGAATAAAATGAAAGAACAAATAGAATGCTGTAACATTTTCAATTTGTTGCTGTCAGACATATATGCACAGTATATTTTCTTAATCTAGCCCCAAATGATAGCCGATTGTATAAATGTCTGATGTTTCATTGCAAGGAAAATGAAAAATAATGGTCAAGTTATGCATTCTAATTTGTTGCTCCTAGACAGTACACTGCCACTAGACAAGCTATAGTGAACTTCTCTGCACACCACTGAGGTTTGATTGTTAGGAAAATTAAAGAAGTAATAACACCACTGTCCACAGTACCCTATACAAGTTACATTAACCTTATGGGCACAACTTGAGTGGAGCTTGTTGCAGACTAAGTGGGCCTAGGGCAGAGGCCCCCTACTAAGCCTGTATCAAAATCCATTTATGCACCCTGGGGTGTGAGGTACTTGAGAGCCATGTAAGCTTTCTCACAAATGGGATACTCCATGATGCATTTTGTACCTTAGTTTTAAAAGTTAATGACTTGTAACTGTTTTTTTTTTCTGCTACCCAGAAGATTTATGTATATACATGTCAACACTGTGTGTGTCCACAGACAAAAATATGTGATATTTTCTCACTCAGGCAAACACACACACACACACACACACACACACACACACACACACACACACACACACACACACACACACACACACACACTGCAGTGCTGTGACATAACAACCCGACTCATTCTGTCACTCTGCTAATGATCAGGTGCTTTCACACACATCCTTTCCAGACTATCAAAGACAGAAACATATTGTTGGCAGTGCTAGCATCTGACTATGATAGAATGTGAAAGAAATTACGGCCACCATATTACTCTTAACCAGACTGCAACCCCCCCCCCCCCACACACACACACACATACAAGCATTAAGTCACAACAATGATACCTTTACACTGTTTTTAGCAAATGCAATAAATTGAGTGACACTACCCCTGTAATGCCAGAACAAATAGTTTATTTACATATGACCTCTGTAACCATCAATTGTAGCTACTTTATTGACTGTGCAAACCTCAGATGTCTAATTGCAATACAAAATGGTCAGAGTAACATATTTCAATCTGTTATTCACAAATGTAAACTAGTCCTATAAATATGGATTAATGGCCACTTAACTTGATCATGATAGCAAGATCAGTATCTTCTTGCAGAGACGTCCCCCATACCTAGCAATTATAGCCAAATTGTTGACAGTATACATTACAGATATCTGGTTATGGTAAAAACAAACAAAAAATAAATAAATAGGCACTATAATCTATTTGAATTTTATTTCACAGAAACTGACAGTAAATTACTCAGACTTACTTCAAACAAATGTGTAGTAGTGTTACAAATCCAGATTAATGACTGATTAAACTGAGCAAAATATGAAAGGATCAGTTACTTTCATCTACAGATATTAGTTAAAGCCACTTTGTTGACTGTATACAGCTCAGGGGCCTGATTGTGATAAAAATTATAGCAACAGTAATGCATTTCAGTTCTGTTTCACACACACACACAATATCCCTGCCAGACTTCTTACTACAGAATAACATAATAAGGTTTTACAGCTTTGTTTTACACAGATAGTAAGCAAAATATTTCATCTTGTTTAACATATATCATTAGTCTTACAAAATACAGAATAATGAGCAAGTGACAACAAGGTCAGCCCTTCTCATACACAGACAGTCCCTGTACCCTACAGTTATAGCTACTTTGTGTTTTTTTAGATTTGGATTGTATAAAATTTAAAGAATAAATAAAGAAGGGACGGAATACTACATTTCATGCCAATTTCATACTATAAATGCAAAATCACACAGCTGCTAACATTGTAACTTTTGACCTCCTGCCTTCAAAATGTGGACTGCTACTTTTCAAAATATGGAACATGTGAGAAAAATGTGAGACAGTTACAAAAATGTTGAACTTGAATGCTCACAGGATGATTAATAACTTTTTCTTCATACTGACACAAAAATATTTTCTGTATTAACATAGTTCATTATTACTTACTACGGATATTTGCCAGTATAAAATGATTATTAATAATGAATGTACAATAGGCATACCTCTTATCTCAAGAATAAGAGACAAATCCAATAAAAATAATGGGAGACAGAAGTCCAACATCAGTGAATTATTTTTAAATATTGCTTGTATATGCTGAGAAAGTTGCTAGAATAACAGATGTTGCATTAATATGTATTATAAGGGTATTAAATCTAAAACTCATTGTTTAGTGACTGCAGTCTTTGGAAAGTTGCCAGAAAATGGGCCTATATTACAAGAACGAAACTTTAGTTAATTGAATAACTAAAGATCAATCTTGTAATATCAAAAGCTAAAAACCTTGAACGTTATGTGGATTATGCTCTTTTTTCCAATTTGGAGCGATCTCAGAGTTGGTCTATTTAGTTAAAGGGGGTGTGGGGGCACAGCCCCCCACTTGATTTGGGATTAAAACTTGTTTTTTCATGCGGCCAAGGGAAGTGTTTCCCTGTGTTAAATCGGCTGTTCGAGGTTTTTAGCTTTCGATATTACAAGATTGAGCTTTAGTTATTCGATTAACTAAAGTTTCGATCTTGTAATATAGACCCCAGAAAACCATTAATTTTACAAGGAACAAACAAAAGTATGAGGCAAAACCATGGACATTCAAAAACAGTCTAGAGCTATGTTGACAAACCCTTTCAATGTGGACCACTGCAGATAAGCAATGTTTGAAATGAGTATAGCTGAGAGGTATGGCTAACCAAGTCCTACAGAGCAATCTATTGACCAATATCTGCTTGCCAGCCAATGCCAGCATCTTAAAAATACTTACCTCATGCTGCTGCCAATACAAACTTCTGTTTCTCTTCATACTGTAGATATTCCAGATACTTTATACTTTCAGACCTGTGGACTCTGCTCTATCACACTACAGTCTACCTAAACAACAAATCAGGTAGGTCATGGCAGAATGGAGCAGAATGCCAACAAACTGAATGGCCAAATATAGAGTACCTCCTCCCTAGCCCACTGGGTTTGCTTTTTCATTTAAAAGGGATGCAGTGGGTGTATTTATTTATTTATTTATTTTATTAATGAAAAGTGGAATTTCATGTTTGTTTAATTATAAAAATATAAAACAAATAGTGGAAAAGTGTCTTTATCAGAACAGAGAGCTAGACAGTCACCTAGGTCACCTGTGAGTAAGTCTGGCCATGCCTGGTGTAGCTGAAGGTAATTATGCTATGAGGACTGGTAAAATTTCTGTCTCCCGAGAAGGCAGTAATGATACTAGAGATATCTGTAGTAGGAGGCAAGAGATGGACCGACTAGTATTCTGACAACTAGTCTAGCAGAACCCGAGCCCAGACCCATAGAAAGAAGGGTTTCTTTTAAGCAAGCTGGGCCTTTCTATTATTTATAAAAAAGGTAATGCAGCAGAAAAGGTTTGATAGAAAAGAGGTTAGGGTTACTTTTTAGGGGCTTGACTCAAGTTGGAAAGCTTTTGGCAGTGCAATTGAATTTCCACTGATAAATTAGTTAAATGGACTTGAGGTGGGTCTATATGCTGCAGAATAGCCACACAAGAGATAGCAGTGTCCTATGAAGACTTAATTTGATTGAATATTTAAAGATAATATACTGTTTATTTGTTAAAATGTTTACAATATATTGTTAAAGATGGTTTCAACAGTGCAGTGGTGGAGAAAGTACATGTGTTAAATTGTGGGAAACATGTTTGTGAGGGCTAAATAGTTATAATGTGCACATTAAGTGGTGGGTAACTTCCTGCCTACAACGAATGTAAATATTCTCCCTTTTTCTTCTTTTACATTTTCTACATTAAAATCAAGCTGATGGATTATTAGTTCATAATATTAGCTATGGATGAGTATGGAGAGGGTTAAAGTCATGAAGATGATATGTTATAGTGAGTGAGAGACTTACTGTAAGGACTCTAATGAAAATTGTTATTAATCTTATGCATGAATGATTACACAACTGATATGATTGGGGTAACTTAAACTGGTAAATAAGGTAACGTACTTTATTTATCTTTTTAAACCAGCACTTATAGACTTTAGAACTGAAAGGTATCAGCAGAGAAAGAGGCAGATGATTAAATATTGAGCATGTAAACTAAAAGAGAAAACAGCAGGAAAGTGTATAGTATAAAAATGTTGATTTTGAAATGTTGAAAACTTAAGGAAACTGTATGTAATGATACACAAATAGCTATTTGTAATAGTTAATTTAAAAGTGTTTGGTTAGAAGAGCCATTTTACTTTGCCCCAAGATTCTACATAGATGGCTATGTATGTTCTTTTTTGAATTTTCATGCTAACTAACCATAACACTTAAAAAGGGAAAGGGAGAACATATTTTATAGGGGAAAACATTTGGAATGAGTGAATGACATTACATCACCTCACTTTCCAGATTTTTGAGCTAGATTGTGCTGAGACTTTTCCTGTTTACTGAATAGTGGGGTACCTCTTTTTTTGGAAGATGTTTGGGTTACATTTATCATGTAAATAAATGGCTGTGTTCTTTCAACTTTAATATGTTTAATTTGTTTGTGTTCAATTACAGAAGCATTTTATTTTGATTGAGACCTTATGTCATTTAAGAAATAAAAGCTCTGGTATTCAAGACAGATGGACTGAGAGTGAGGTAGTTGCAAGATGGCTTGAATTAAAGCATGCAATTGCTATGTTGAATATGAATTGCAAGTGTGACTATGTACATGATCTTGTTATGGAATGTAAATGGGGTCACCTCACTCATGTGAAGAGCTAGAATATTTGCTTACATAAAAAGGAATTGCATGCAAATAGTATTTATACATGAAATCCACTAAAATAATTCAGAGCATGAAATTCACAACACAAGAATCAGTTGAACCTGGGATACAACAGGAAAATGTTCCCAACATATCTGGGTGGTAGAAGGAAGAGATACCATACCCTTTTGCAGGGTATTAAAATTTCAACCCAATGAGAGAGGTGCAGATAAGGATGCCAGATATGCCTTAAGTAAAGGAAGGCTAGATGGATACAAAATTACACTAATTTCACTTTAAATACCTTCAAGGATTGTACAGAGACAAAGGTAATTTATATTAACAGAATAGTTAGGTTTTTAAGAAACGTTAGCAACATACATGGATTCCAATATGCTTTTTTGCAAATAAAGATGTCCAACAAGGACCCAGAATATTATTTTTTTAAACATCTCTTCTTGAGAATCCTTACACACAGCCAGCCTTTTCTTCATTTCAGCTTCTGATTTTTACAGTTTTATCAGCACATCTGAATAGCTAGTTAGAGTTGCTTCTATTGTTTCAGCCTTGAGATGATATATTCCTTCAGTGTTTCATTTACTTTAAGCACATCTGGATTTGATTCATTTTTCCTCTAAATTACTGGAAGTAATCTCATGTGCCAATGCTGAAATGTGAACTGCTGTTTGCTCATCAGCTGCAAGAGTCACTCCAATCCCTTTTCTTGTTAATTTCATCTCACGTTCTCCACATTTCTTCTTTGCTGGCATTCAGACTGTGTAATTAACAGCCAATGATTGAATTTTACTCAGACAGTTACACTAGCCCTTTTTAACAATTTCTCCTTTCACACTGGGAGAGCTCAAATCATCTTGATGATCAGTGCGCAACCATCTTGGAAGTTCCCAACAGGGACCCAGAATATTGAGAGTCCAAGCCTTGTGCATTTGAAGTTAATATGCATTTTAGATAAGCTTCCCAACAACATCTCAAACCTTTACCAAGATACCTTAGGAAAAAGGACAAACCCCAAGAGGCCTTTGCTAGTTTCTCTCCCAGATTTCAAACTTTTCCCCAGGATATTTTTGGGGAAAAGAATAAACCCCAAAGGGCCTTCACTTGTTTCACTCCTAGCTCTCAACATTTTCCCAGGATACATAATGCTCTAGTAAATAAAAAATTAATTTCGGGTAAAACTACTATTAGAGCTGTCTATTGTGATGTTAGCTCATGTGTTGTGGTTAATACATCTAGACTTAGATGAAGATAAGCTCCCTTAGTTTTGGTTTGATTATTATACGCAAAAAACACAGATGAGGGATAGAGTTTAGAACATATCAATAACTAAACAATGAGAGGACTTCAAGCAAAGTGCAGAGTAGTGTTCAAGTGAATTTTCAGGATTTAAGCATAAGATGACCTTGATGCATTTTAAGGAAGCTCAGAAAGAATTTGTGATATACTAGATGAGATTGTGAAGAGGATATGAGGAGACAAATGATAAAGAAAAAAGCTAAGATTTTTAAAGGTAACTTGCTATACAACTGACTCCCTGAGGAGAAATTTAGGTACCAAAATAAGTGATGAATTGGTGAAGCTATTTAAGAAAACCCTTTGCTTAGAAATATTTGGCAGTAAGACTGAGACACCATGGGGTTGAAAGGATGATCAGTAGGATAAGAGATCTGCTTTCTGGAAGTATCATTTATCCTTTCAAGGAAATTCAATAACCATTTGAGAAATGTTACAAAAGATTTGAACATAAAGAAGGGCATTTCATCTGAATTAGAAATGTGAAAAAAATCAGTTTTTAGTACATCTGAATCCTATGGAATTAAATGTGGGCCAGTTTTAATCATGTGGGAAATCACTGAGGAGGAGGAGTTGGAGTTATCAATAAATAAGAATAAGAAAAAGAAAGCCCCATGTTCTGATGGATTGATAAACAAAATATAATATAAAATGGGAAATAATTTACTGTGAAGTTTCCTAAACTAACTAATCATCTCTTGCAAATGAAAGAGGCCCCAGGTAGCAGAAAATGAGTGGTCATATTAGTAATCCTTAAACAAGCTATAGATTTTATTTTGGTAGGTCCTTCTTGCCTAATTTCAGTACTAAAGCATACATATAAGCTATTTCCCATCATGGGGAGTTGCCAGGGCTGTCCACTCATTAAATGGTTTGGAACAGACTGGCTATGACACAAGCACAGTGCCAATGTTTGACAATTTGCTAAAAACAATGTTTATTCTGGTGGATGCAATATAAAACATAAAGTTGGCAATACTGATGAACTTTGAATTGGAGAAGGTTTTGACTTTGTTATTTGGACGTATTTATATAGGCTTTTAGAAAGGATGTACTTTACTGAAACATTTGTTGGTTGGATAAAATCAATTTATGAGGAAGTATTAGCTATGGAGAGGATAAGGCTTTGAATGTATTTTCCCATAGATATGATTGGGGATCAGACAGTGATACCCCCATTCCATCCATTTTTATTTTCCCTGTATTTAGAATCTATTACCAAGCAACTGAGAACATCACAGATAAAGAGAAATAAGATACAGGGATATCAGCATAAATTTAATGTTATGCTGATGATCTATAATAATATTTTTCAAGACCACTTAAGTATATACACTGAGTATTCAGAGAACTTGAACATTTCAGGAAATTTACTAAATATAAATTAAACAGGGATAAAAATTGGTAATGCTAAATTATAATCCCTTGGTGAAAATGCAGATGTAATATAATTTTCTTTAGAAGATAATCAACTGACGTTTCTAGGACTTCAGCTTTGGGAGTCTTTACAAAAATTCACCTGGTTTTATATATATATATATATATATATATATATATATATATATATATATATATATATATCTAGTTTCACTTTATAATCTTGAAATACTGAAATCTCGAATTTCAGTATCTCGAGACCATAAAGTGGAATTTTTAAAATTCCCGAAACTCCATAAGTGCAAATCCGGAAATGTTGAATTTGTGGTTATGGTGTTCTGGTATTTGACGCTGAATGTAGTGTGTGCAGGATGTATCGTGTATTATGTGGATTTAGCTGGTATGTAAGGTAAGTCAGTATTTTGTTGGGTTTTAGGTATGTGAGTGTGTTTGGAAGTTTTATGTGTGGGTTAGGGTAGGCAGGTAAATGTATGTGTGTGTAAGTGTTGAAAATGGTGATGCTCGTATATTTGTGATGTGTGTGTGAGAGGGTACTGTAGAGTGTGTAGTGGTGAGTTTGCTGTTTTTTTCTGTTTGGTGCAATCTTGGAGTTAGTATATATAAGTAGGGGGTGTGGGGGGGTGCAGGGGCGCTTGCCCTCCTGCTTATATGCAGTGTAGGTTTGTTGGTTTGTGTTTTTGTGTTTGTGTGTGTTTGTTTGATTGGTTTGTTGTAGTGTGGGTGGATGATGTATGTTTTGTGTGGTGTATGTTGTGTTTATGTTCATGATTTTGTGTTTTGTGGTTTTGGGGTTTCGGGATTTGGAATGATCGACTTTATGGTCTCGGGATACTGAAATTCAAGATTTCAGTATTTCGAGATTATAAAATGGAACTTTATATATATATATATATACACTATTTCAGAAAGTTAAAATATTCTTTATAAGCTGTCCTAATTATGTTTAGACTGTAATATTATATTTGGCACAAGGGATACAGGTTCTACTGCTAGAAAATTTTAATTTCTCCTTAATAACAGTGATGATTAACTTTCCATGGCTTGTTGAAGGCTTTCAGTAGCTTCCGAGGGACTGAATTTGCCTTCTGCCTTGGTGAGTAGAGGGTTAGAGGGCTTTGGGTTATGTAGCTGGAATATATATCTAAAGGTAATTCATAATATCTTGGTGGGTGGGTGTCAAACTGTGTGAAAACAAAGACTACTGAAGCAAATGGGAAGTATTCAAGGATTCTTTCATTAACGTGGAAGGGGTAAAAGAATGCATAGGGTTTAATTACCAAAATAAGTGAGTAACTGGTGAAGCTATTTAAGAAAACCCTTAAAAGATGGGCACATAAGCCTGGATGAATGGTGTTATTCCAATAAAACAATGCAGACTCTGGGGTATAAATAGTTTAGAGGTATGTAGGTTTATCCGGAGGTTTTCTAAAGTGAGTTATTGGGAGCAGCTGATGAAAATGTGGAACTTATGGATTGCCAGAACTTTCTAACAGTTTTGAGAGACTTTATAGTTTACAAACAGGATAATTTATAATCGGCTTTTTAAAATATTTCAGCACTTAAAGTGACTGCTGATGAGGTCTGGTAAGGAGGTGAGGAGGTCTAGCTCCAATGAGTAAAGGTATAAAGGTATTGTGAACACCATAGCATATGAGTATGAATAGGATTAGGAATATTTTGGGCAATAATTTAAGTTTTTCGAGCATGTGAGAGAAATAAAAAATAGTATTTCAGTTCCCAAGATGTGCTATCAGGTTGAACTGATTCATTTTTATTGGCAGTGCTAATTTACATACTTTTGCACACCTTCTTGGTTGTCTAGAACTTTTTCATCCATACCATCATTATGCTGGAGATGTAGATCAGAGGAGTTAGAGGAGTGAATGTCTTGTTTCAGTCTTGCACAATTTAAAAGTGATATAAAATGTATGCAATGAAATCTGGTTGGATAACATTTTCTTGTCATTGTGATTATTTATTTTTTTATTTTATTTATTTATTTATTTATTTATTTATTTATTTGATGCTTATGTACTGTGTAAATAGGAGATGTTTCTTTTAGAATTTTTGTTGCTATCCCATAAGATGTAGCGGAAGAAAGAGAGACCAACAAGTGAGGATGTGAAGACTATGATGACTGAGTCTGGAGATGGTGACTGAAGATAAGAAGTTGAAAGAAAAACTGTTAAATAAATGGACAACATGAGTTTGGTATATGAATGAAAGAATAAATAAGACAAAGATGCAAATAATGTATGGTTTTACAAGTTTTAAAGGGTGACAAATAAAAATGGCTAAGTGTGTAGGTTCTGGGAGATGGTGCAGCATGTCAACTGGCTGCAACTCCTAAGCGTGGAAGCTTGGTATAGTAAATGTTGTTGTAATGACATTTGCCTTAAAAAAATGAAAACATTTAAATTGAGCACTCCTCCTGACCCTCCAAGCATTCCAGAAACTCTTTCCAGCAGGAATTCTCTCTGTACAGATGGATAACATGGCAGTTGTATTGTATAATAGCAAGCAGTAGGGAAATAAGTTCTGTCTACTGTGTCAAGATGCTGTAAGACTGCAGGAATGAGGTACATACAACAACTGTTTTCTTACTGCCATCTACATTCCTGGGGTGTCCATGTCCTTGGTGGAAAAGTTGTGTGGATGCCTGCTGATTCCCCTGAGTGGTCCTCAACAACTCAGTAGCAAGGAAGATTTTCTAAAAATGTGGAATATGTTACTCTGAGTTGCTTACCTGCCCAATGAATACCAAATACACAGATAACATCTCCCATATTCTTCCACTGAGGAAACCATAGAGGGATGCTGTAGCCCAAAAGTGTCCATATATACATCCCCCATACAGTTCTTCTAGTGATGAGATGTATACAAAAGGCAAAACTCTACAAAGTCAGTCATCATTTTAGCCCTTTACTAATCATAGCTTATCTGATTTTCTCTTCTTCTGCCTCATCTTTTGGAGAAGCCCTTGTTCTTGAATCCCACTAGAACACTCCAGACCCATGCATCAGACAAGTCTTACCCAGACATTTACTCTCAGTGGCTTCCCTCTTGATTTTTCCACCTCAAGTAGTTGTTAGTAATCCTTCTTTTTCTGATAAAGAGGTCAATATCTTGCATTCTTCCCAAAATCCCAGCAAGAAGAAAGCTTGTAAGAACAAGCAGATAAGTTTGTTTAAAGTAGGTTAACTCCAAATGCATGGATGTCTTATTTTCTTCTAGTCCTGTAGTCCTGGAATACTTCAAAGATATCTGGTCTTCTAAGTTATTCTTCCAATAAGATCCATTTAGTTACCACCTCTAACTTTCACCAAGACCAAGATTCCATCTCTTTAGCTTTATTGAAGGTATGCAAGGTCTTTCTTGGAGAAGCTTTTTGTTAAGCCTTCCACTGTGAAATCCCACTACCTCCATGGGATTTGTGTTTTGCTCTGGAAGTATTAACTCAGGTTCCCTTTAAGCTTGCTAGTACACCAGCATTCAAGTTAATTATTTGGAAAGCTGTATTCTTGGTAGCCAATACTTCAACCAGTGGTATTTCTGAATTTTGCTGAAACGCCTTATCTGTTTTTTTTTTCATAAAAACACATTCTCTCTAAAATACAATCATATCATTACAGATAAATGTCTAGTGAAAACTCATGTACTGTAAACTTCACAGCATAACATCAATATGTATGAAACAACTTTAAGTGCTGTCAATGTTAGTTGATATTGTTTCTGTAGACTGGGTCATGGCTAAAAATAGTCAGTGCATCAGTGTATCTACCCAGTAAACAAAGAAAATAAAAATAAATAAATAGATGGCTAGGTAAATAAATAAATAAATAAATGAGGTTACAGCTAAATTAGATTAATTAATATTTGCTACATTGTATGTTAGCATGTGGACAGAATCAAGTCCATATGAAAAGGCATCCAGATTTTTGTTTCTTTTTTTATTATGTCAGCTCTGTGCACCGCAAAGTATGCAAACTTATAGATGGTCATCTGACTGTATTAAATTTAAGACAGTGCTTCATTTCAGCAACTGGTTCATAAGTTAGTAAGCTTACAGTCAAGAAAACCATGGAGAAGCTCTGGTATATCACACAATATTGGTGAGAGATTAACAGTATCCTCTAGTAAATATAGTATCCATACAAATACCACATAAAAATATATCATCACTCATTTAATCATCAAGGGAAGAACTCTGCTGAAATGTAAATGGAGACTTTTCAGGAATGGAGGATACATGTACCTGTTACACCAACTGTGTTAATGTGCCAGTATAATTTTAGGTCTTTAGAGCAGGTGTTTATTTTACCACCTGTTAAATTTATGTGAAGGAATTCAAAGACTGTGGAGTCATTCATACATTGGAGGTTAAACAGAGATCGCTTCTTTATAGTCTATATGTGACATAATAGAGGGATAATCCTTTTACTCCATGCAAAATAATTATTAGTACTAAAACCTGAGATTGTTTTGATGAGGAAAGGTTGTGTGGTGTCTCAGTCCTGTTCTACTAGTGCTTTAGCTATCTCAGCAGCCTTTTCTTCTACAATTGCAGCTCTTAATGCCACTTGTGTAGCAGTTACACAGTTAAATCTGGCATCTGCAAACAATACAATGATCTTCCCTGAAAAGAGCCTATTGGTCTAGCAGGAATATTGTCAACAAAGTTCAGCTAAAATAATTATTATAAGTTGTATCACATTTCCAAATTAAAGCCTTTCTTAGGGACTATTGTTACCAACAGCATGATCAGCCTTCTCAGTAGAAAGAGCTTCAGACTCTGCTAGCAATTACTGAGGATGCCACTACTCATATCAGATGAAACTGAGATACTTGTAATAGTGATAGATTTTGACAGACCAGGTCTATCTTTGATAATGACCTGTCCCTCCTCCCCTGACCTTGATTTTGCAGAATATTTCTGATTTTGCATCACAGTTTTGCCCTCTGTCTCATATTATTTTTTTTTATTTTCTGAGCATTATAATCAGTTAGCAATGCCAGATATTAGAGTTTATTTCAAAAAGTTGATGAGGTCCATGATGATTCGCTCCATGGAGAAAATCATCATGGACCTTATCAACAAAGATATAGGTAATCTCCAAACAATTGACCCTACTCAGTTTGGATTTGTCAAAGGGAAATCATGTCTGTCAAACCTGGTGGATTTCTTTGAGATAGTCACCAAGGCCCTGGACGAGGGGAAGTCTGTGCATATAGCCTACCTAGACTTAGCCAAGGTGTTTGACACTATCCCCACTCAGGCATCATGACACACTCACCCAGTTAAGTATCAACCCTTATATAGTTAGGTGGGTCACTATCTGTCTCACTGATAAAACCCATACAGTCAAATTAGGGGAATCCATGTCCAACAACAGACCTGTAACCAGTGGTTTTCCACAGGGATCAGTCCTGAGTGCTCTACTCTTTGGAATCTATTCCTCCGTAGTACAAGCAAAAACTAAAGGTCTGTGGCTGACAAATTTGCTAATGACTGCACACTGAGAATGGTTATAGACTCTCCAAATGATGTCAACATCCTACAAGAGGGTCTTACACAAATAAACGATTGGTACCAAAATCCCTTTTGGTAAGAGCAATGCTCCTGCTAACTACCACATCAATAGCAACACCTTAAGTGCACACTCAGTGGTGAGAGACCTAGGTACACAGGTTGACAGCAGCCTTACCTTTGACCACCATGCCTCCACAGTGGTAAGAAAGGCATTCTGTGTTGCTCATCTCATAAGTAAGGGCATTACCTCCAGAAAAAAAAGGGTTATAATTTCCCTGTACTGTTCCCTCATCAGGCCAATAACTGAGTACAACACCCCTTTTGGTATGTACCTTTCCAAGCATCTGCAGCAATTGGAGAAACCACAAAAGTTCCTCACAAGAAAAATTCAAGGTCTTCAGCAACTGTCCTATGCGGATCATCTGAAATCAGTGTCACTTTATTCTGTTTCATACAGACTACTCAGAGGTGATCTCTGTCTTGCATACAAGGCAATCTCTGACCCTGCTTTATTGGAAATGCTGCAGCTCCATAAGTCAAATGGTACACATGTTACTCACTCTAAAGACCTTAACCTTGTATGTGATATTAATAGAGCCTTCTGCAGAGACAGATTTGTCTCCCAGAGGTTACCACACACCTTTGGAACAGACTCCCACTTCATGTCAAACTTCATGCCATTGGCCCTTTTCAAATGCAGTCTGGACGATTGGATGGGTAACCATAAATTCATCCCAGGGGTTCTACTGTGTCCCTCTTGACATGGACAATGGGTGCTGATCATGGAAATAAGGGTAGAATTTGGCTAGGCTTGTAAGGGCCCTAGGGCAATTAGCCTTGTAACTTCCTATGATCCCATGATATTATTTATTGTTCAGAAAATACATGTTGATGCAGAATTGCTGTTCTAGTACTTTTTAAGTAAAGTGAAGTAATATTTAAAAATTGGTCCTAATTTTGGGTCTTTGTTCCTCCGTTATTTTTGTCTTTGTCCAAATTCTTCAGCAAAGAAGTTGAAATGCATGTACCCACATCTTGGATATGAAGGTCTCGTATTATTTTTCTCTAATGTGGCTAACATCAGATTCGAAGAACAAGAGTGACATAGTACATTATGGGACAGGGAAGGTACATATCTGCCTTGTAAAAGTTTGGTTTGCCAAGGGAGTCCCAATGCATATGGCTTTTGTAGTGCCAGTTACAGCATATGGATCTCCTCTTATACATCTCTCATTATAGTAAGTGTATAACTTTCTTTTTTTTTTTTTGTATATTTTGAAAAAATATATCTCAGTGTAATCTTACTATACTTTCTTTAAACAAATGTGTCACTGCAAACTAAGGCTTGACCCTGCTCATTGCCCAATCTGCTGCTCATTTCAACCATATACAATAGCATTAACTCAGCTTTTAAGCTCATATGAAATATTTTCCATTACAGACATGAGACATTTGTTCTTTTATTTGCCGAAATAAGCAATTCCAGTGATCCTTGTAAGATCCCATTAAGTAGATATATAATCCTGATCTGATCCTGCACATGGATTGATCTGCAGAAACTTAAAGCATAGCAGCATTTAATGATAACTAAAAGAGCAACCAGTCCCAGCATGTCTTGGTTACTTACATTAAAACAATACTTCAGTGGAGACTTATGGGCCTACGCAAGACAAGGACAGCACTCAAACAGTTAAAAAGTGATTCTTGTAAAAAACAGTGATGTCTGAATCTAGACGTTCCAGTGGTAACTCTCCCTGCACTCCCTACATAGGGGCTGTGCCTCATGCAGCTCTTCTACCAATACGTATGCCAACTACACATTCACTGTACTCTGGAGTAGGAATAATACTCCAAAATACTGCAGCTTGGGAATTAGTATATTTTCTAAATTTTTTTTGCTAATTTTTAGAAGCACATAAATATAAACTACTTTACACAAGGTATTATTCTTTTTACTTTTCTGATAAAGCTATAAAGTCTGCTTGCTTGTCTAATTAAAAACTACATCACTGGCAACCTGCAGCCAAACACAGCATATGGCTTACATTGCCTAACCTCTAAAGCACATTTTGAATATCATTATCTTCTTATTTATTTATTTGCTTGCTTAATTGCCTGCTTATTTATTTATTTATTAATTTACTGGGTGGGTTGACTGGTCATTGTAGTATTTTCAACAACAACCTAAGCTATTTGGCAAATACCATAGTGCAGATGTTGACATTTATAATATGAGCAGCAAATAACATTGTACTAGAATACAAATTATTACCATTTCTAACATATGAAGTACAAATAAATGTACACACAGTTAAACAAATAAAATATTATCAGGATAATGTGTGGAGAAAAATGGAAAAGGAAAGAAAATAATTATAGTAAGTAATTTTTTTGGGCTTTTCCCAGTTAAGGGTCGCCACAGCAGAACTCCGGTCTGCTAATGACTGGCAGTGGATTTTTACAGTGCCGAGTTGCCAGTCCAACACCCAACCTTCAAAGAAGGCACACCCATTCACACACTCACCTACCTGCATGTCTTTAAATGTCACTTGACCATGGGGAGGACATGCAGACTTCACACAGAAGGTGCTCCAGCCGAGAATCGAATGGGAGAACCTCTTGCTGTGAGGCGACAATGCTAACTGCTGCACCACTGCAACCATGTTATATATTTATAAACGTACATATGTACTTACAACGTATATCATTACAATATTTTTATAATCATTCAGTATGTCATGGCATATAGGAATTTTCACTGATTCCATTCTAACTATGCAAATTGCTGACTTAGTTTGCTCCTGGATGACAACCAGAAAGAGTTTGTCCTTTCAGCAACCTGGAAAAAAAATAATCCTAATAAGTTCTCAGCAAATAAATGTGTCAAAAGTAGCCTGGATTAAGCTCTGCACATGGTCTGGATTGAAACTTTATCATATGTCATTAAATAACTTTAAATATATTTTAAGCTAAAATAATAAAGTACATTACAGCTTCAGGACACCTCAACCTTTTCAGCTTAACAAACAGAATCTATTGTCTTGCAGATTTTCAAAACCTGTGTGTCTCTGATTATCTGAGTCCAGAGACTGCATGTTCCCTTTCTTGCTGAATCCTTTGTGAACACCCACCCATCCATTCTTGGAAATGTGGAACAATTCTTCTACCTAGCATGGTATTTAACAACTGTGAACATGAACGGAAAATACCACATCTTGTTTGTGAACTGAATCTAGGGCTTTCCATATTTTATGCACTGGTTGCTGGCTCTGGACTGACAAGAAAACTCTGGACTGTTAGGTACTGAAATTCCCTTCATCTACTCTTTATTGCAGTCTTCAGTTTTAAACATCAGTTGTCTTTAAGCTTCACTTCCTTCCTTTCTACCCATCCCTCCCGTATATAGTACTTTTTTTTTAGAAAATAACTGAGAAAAGTGGAATAATGGCTCTGATTTTGGAAATGGACGGTTAGTAAGTCCACCACGTGAAATCTTTCTGGTAGCTTTTTTAAGTGTACTACAGCAAGTATGCTATTGCAAAATGCAGCACAGTGGAAGTAAACTTCCTGATTTGTGTTTGAAACAACTATTTACATTGTATCAGTAAGGAACAGATAATAAAGTTGGACTTTCATGATGTTAGCCAGTATTTCTACTTTTAGTGATACTGTAATGCCTAATTTCCACAATAAATGTTTCTACTGAAAATGTTCATTGATGAGTCTGTTTTTATGACTATGACCCTGAATATTTCTGTTTGGGATCTTAGCCATGTCAGCCATCTTGTCTTATATTATTGCTGTCTACAGACAAGACGCATGGACTTTGAATGTACATTACCATGAGGAACTACAAAAGCTGCCAAAGGTAATCATTATGCTTCCCTGATAAAGGAAGTCATTTTGAATGAACTGATCATTTGTATGTTCTATGCAAACACTAATAAAATAAAGGATCCCAAAGTATAATTAAAATAAATTATTTTTTTGTATAGAAACAAGTGACATAAGCAATTTTGAAATATTAATGATAGCTTCACTGTCTACTGTATGATTTGTATAACTTCTTCCATGCATCCCATTACAAAAAAGGAATGCCTGTGTTTTTTTTTTGTGTGTGTGTGTGTGTGTGTGTGTGTGTGTGTGTGTGTGTGTATCTCACTGCTGTGCCACTGTTTTGTTTTATGAGCAAAGATAATATTTTATATAAATCATTGCAAAACTATAATTCTTTTAGGGCTTTCCCATCACCTTGATAAATCATTACGCTACAGACCAGGTAGTCATGGAATGAGGAACAGGTGGAGGCATTTATTTCACTTTTAGTGGAGTCAACATTCTTAAAAGGTAGATTACTATACAGGTGAAACCTGATCATAAAAAGTTCTTCTGACTACAGTACTAAATATATGTGCTTGCACAGAAAAAAAAACAATTGCCATTTGCCCATTTGTTAATTTGTAAACTGTCTTAAGTGAACATATTTAAATAAAACAAAATTGTGCTGTATTCATTCTGCATTCATACATGTTAGTTTTCCTTTAAGTTAAGCTTCCTTACTTTCCAGCCAGCCACTCCCCAACCCAGCATACTGTACTGAGTTAAGACAATGAGATTGTGAAAGGCTGAATGAAGCTATACATTTATTTATTTAACATTTGCTTACAGGGTGAGTGAACAGGTCTGTATCACTACATCAAAACATCACTTCAACGAATGACATTTCATTGGAAATGCTGTTCATCAAATTCCCCTCGTGTGGGGGGGTGTGCACCCCAGTTAATTATATATACCAACTCCGAGATTGCACTACAGTGGGGAAATGGCAAATTTACTGATCCTCACTGTACCATGATCTCAGCATGAACAGTTTGACAAATAACATGTTCGATGTAAGGGCACTGAAAATGATGTTCGCTGACTGATAGGGATCTAAGTGAACTGCTCCAAAGACCCCTTTCAACCATACCTCTCAACTGTCCAGATTTTTGCCTCATGCATGGTTTTCATAAAATCTGTGGTTTTGACAAATCGCTGTGGACTGAAGTCATTAAATAATGACATACATTTGAGTTTCACAAGTGTTTCATTTTTCATATCCTTCAGAAAAGGCATCCTAACACAAATCCAAGTATTCTACCAACAGTATAAGTTTATAAGATAAATATTTACAATTGGTCCTATTTATGGGCCTTTGTCCCTCTACTATTACCAGCTCTGTCCAGATTTCTTACACTAAGAGTTTGAAAGGTATAGTTTCAATCATGACCTGAACCATGTAGGCAAGAACAGTAAACATAACATAATTAAAAGAAGCACACACTAAAGCTGAATAATGAATAGGATAACAACATACACACTAAAGCTGAATAATGAATAGGATAACAACATTTAAATAAACTTATAGTAAGACGAACTACTGCCAGTAAGTGCATCATACTCTCAAAATAATTCTCAAGTTTAAAAAAGTTACTTTTGTGACTTTCCAATATCAGACTATGCATTCCTTCAACAGCTCACATAGATAAATGGTGTTATTATGCTTTCATTTTTGTGACTTTTTCTTTTTGTCTCATTTTCTGACATGTTGCCTCTCTGCAGGAATGTGACACAGAGTGTGTGTGTTTTATTACGGTGCTGATCAGTTGGAGTAAGAAACCATTTTCCTGACAGAGCACACACCAACACATACACATGCAGATTCCTGTATGAAAAAAATTATATGTGTTTTGCATGCTGATGCAGAAATATATGCTCAGTACACTCCTGGTGTCTCTTCTTCCTGTTTACTTTTAATTATTATTTTATTGGTAAACACATGACCAAACAGGCAAAAGAAAGGAACACACTAGTTTAACCATGTAATGACCTTGCAACAAATACTTCTAGCTATGAATTACACAAATGTTACATAAAAACAATATATAGTGCCAGATTAATATTTGTTAGAAACATGGATGCTGTGAAATACATCTTGAGGGAAAAGCTTGAGAGGAAAATCTTGGTATCATCCATGTTGAGAAAGCATACTAAGGTTTATGATTGGAGAGTCAGTCCTAATTCATTATAGTACATGGAGTTTTAGCCACACCATATACTACCAGTTAAAAAAAGGTATAGGAGTAAGAAGTGTTTACTGGCTTTGAAAGCCAGTAAAGCACTTAACGAGTACACTATCACTTTTATTAACTTACCCTCTATCGAACAAGCCTGAATTATTGCATGCAACTTAAAAAAGTCTAAGATGGAGTAGTTAGAGAGAGAGAGAGAGAGAGAGAGAGAGAGAGAGAAACTGATGCCCACACCACAAAAGGTTGACAGTCTTCAAAAACAAAATACATTTTATTTATTTATCATTTGTTGACCGGGAAAGTCCGACTAGGTTCCACAGAGCCTGTTTTCAGCGGAGGCCCGGGGAGAAATGCTCCAGATGCATGTCTTTGGAATGTGGGAGGAAATCGGAGTACCCGGAGGAAACCCACGCAAACACAGGGAGAACATGCAAACTCTACACAGAAGGCACCCCAGCCGAGAATCAAACCGGTGAACCTCTTGCTGTGAGGTGACAATGTTAACCGCTGCACCACTGCGCCGCCCAGTGCTCTGTTCTCTGTGCCTCACTCTTTTGTCAACAACAGCTCATTCTTTCATCAGGAGTTATTTAAACATGATAAGATGGAGTTCAAAAATTTGTTTACAGGTATTTCTGTGCAAACAGTTGCCAAAGAGGCAGAAATAACCAGCAGCATGGTCCTTTTCACAGTATTTTCTCCTCTGTAGGTTGTTTATTTAACAGTTGAGTAAACTTATCCTATAACAGCAAGTCAAAAGACCTCTATTAAGAGTCCCAAAGATGCTGAAATGTAAGAGTCTTTGAATACCACTTCCAGCTGTATTTTAATAATATACTGTAGCAGAGATATGATCTGATCCACAACTTCAGGGGCCCCCTTTGTTTGCTCAGACAATACCCAGCTCATTGATATGAAAAATTTTTACCAAAGCATAAGGTCATAATGGGGTTTATGCTCCCCAAAGTGGATTAAATCTCCTTCATTGAGTAACTACACTTATCAGCAAACTTTCCCTGCATTGGTATATGACTCATTTTTTTCCCTTAGGTGGGAATTTTGACCCAGTATAGGGCAAGAGCTGTTGGAAGGTGGGATTTTTATTCAGGCAGCCATGAGGGTGTGTCATGTCCTTGTTGACCTCCTAGCAACGAGGATATTTCTGATGGCTTAACTCTGGCATGCATATGGGATGTGTGATCTATGTCACACAATGTCTTCCCCTCCAGTCCATCCTAGGATGGACATGCACATAGATTCATAGGTTCATAGGTAGGTACTAGGCTATCTGCCCAAGGGCATTTATAAGCCTAGCCAGATTGTGTCGGCTTCCGCTGCCCCATTGATTAATTAACTGATCCTCTGTCAAGCAGAGCCAATGAAGTGTTCCCAGGGGTGTATTTTCTGTTACCCATCCACTCATCAAGGTTTCTCTTGAAGAGTGTTAGTGAGGGGGTCTGCCTGATGTAATTTGAAATTTTGTTCCAAAGCATGGGGAGTCTCTGTGACAGGAATCTATGTCCTATTTATTGTTGTGGAGAGGTTTAGCTCACTAGATTATGTGGCTCGCAGTGACTTGGATTTCTTTAGGTGGAGCATGTCCATCAATTCTGAGTTGGACATGGCTTTGTAAGTCAGGCAGAGATCACCTCTGAGTAAGCGATATGCCACTGAGTACAGCCGGAGTTTTTTCAGTCGGGCTGCATAGGTCATATGTTTGAGACCAGTAATCCTCTTGGTGAGGTACTTTTGTGGTCTTTCCAGCTGTTGGAAGTGTCTTGTGAGGTACATCCCAAATGGGGCATTGTACTCTATGATGGGTCTAATGAGTTTCATAGTTTCATAGTATAGTACTAGGCTATCTGCCCTGGGGCATTTGTAAGCCTAGCCATAGTGATGTGGCTGTTGCCACCCCATGAAATGGTACAAAAATGTACAGAATAAATCAAGAATACTGTGCCTCTGTCTAGTAGTGACACAGTGAAGGTCCCTTATATAATAGAATTAGTTTACAGTGCCCCTGTCTAGCAGTGACACAGATGTGACCCCTGGGGTAAACTTACGATCTCCCATCCACTCATCAAGATTTCTCTTGAAGAGAGTCAGTGAGGGGCTCTGCCTAATACGAACTGGGATCCTGTTCCAAAGCATGGGAAGCCTTTGGGTTATGAATCTATCCCTCCAGCATGTCCTATTCATACTTGTGCCGAGGTTTAAGTCTTTAGCTCTCGTGGTCCTGATGGATTTGGATTTTTTGAGGTGGAGCATGTCCATCAGATCCTGGTTGGACATGGCCTTGTACGTCAGGCAGAGATCACCTCTGAGCAGGAGGTATGCTACTGAATAGAGCTGAAGTTTCTTTAGTCTGGCAGAATAAGACATATGTTGGAGACCCTTGATCCTTTTGGTGAGATACTTTTGTGGTCTCTCCAGCTGTTGTAAGTTCCGGGTGAGGTACATACCAAATGGGGCATTGTACTCAATCATGGGTCTGATGAGGGAGGAATATAGGGGTACAGTAGAGGGGCACTATAACCTTTTTATTTCTAGATTCGAACTCTTTAGTAATTAGTTGAGCCACATAGAAGGATTTCCTAACTACTTTGGCAATATGATTGTCAAAGGAGAGATTACTATCTACTTGGGTCCCCAGATCTCTTATTACCTCTTCTGTATTAAGGGGCTGCCACATATGTCCTCACCTACATCCTCACCTACCAGTTCCTTCAGGCACTCAACCTGCAAAACAAACTTGGGTTAGCCAGGGTATAGTCAGAAATGTATCCCTCTATGCCATCTGAGTTGGTACTAGTTCCCTGTAATCTGTCAGCCCCTCCCGCCCCATAGTTACATGTGTAGGGTTCACACATTGTAAAGAACTAGTTACCAGGGATTAACATTATATACTCCAGTTTAAAGTGACTGTCAGTAAATAGGCGAAATTGAGAACATGGTCCTTGCAACCATTTATACTGTATTACATCTGGGTGTAAAAAATTGCATGGACAGCTTTCCATGGCCTATCATAAAAAGGCTGTAATGAAAGCAAAGTTATAAAAAAGAGTTCAAGTCTAAAAGATGGTACAAAAACATGGACTTGCTGGATCTTCCTCTGCCTAATGAGATAAAGATTCAGCAGCTGCTATCAGCTTGAAAGATAAATATCTTTGGTTTCAAAGCCTTGAGTATTTTAGTGGGTATATAAGGTGGAAGCTCCTGAAAAAAACATACAGTGTTATTAAAGGTAAAGAATCATTGTGAGATAAGTTACTGTTTCCTCCATGGGTTGATATATTTTTATTTTATTTCATTCTATTTTCTTACTGGCTACCTTCTGACAATTTAACTCTCCCTCTTGTTGCCCCATAGACCTATTCATTCTCCTAGGGTGAAAGCTCCTTTGGTATACTTGTTACCCAAGTATGAGAATCAAACAAACCAGGGTGTGGTGCCATCATCCACAGTAGGGACATGTTTTTTTTTTCAATTAGGCACCACATTCTCCACACGCGCCTATAGTGCAGAGGGGTAGATATGCAATGGAATGCCACAGGGAACATGATCACCTCCATATGTGATATACCTTTGTATGTGATGCATTCATAGGTCCTGCTCCCATTATAACAATAGTCTCATTGTGAACCCCCATCACTACTGAGGATGATAGCACTGAAAGTATGCCCGGACAAACACACCCATCCCCCCCTGTAGGACATAGCATGCATATGTATCTTTAAGAAGCATTTCCAGATGTAAGCACGTGCATATTAATACTGAGCATGTGCAGGCAGCAGTGCCATTTTGAGAGAACAGCCAGAGTGCTAACATGTATGAGTGTGGTAGTCAGGCTGTTTGTAAGTTTATTTTAAGTTTAAGTTACAAAGCTTCATTCTTGATGTGTTTGTGTATAATAAAGCTGCTTGAACTGAACCCATGAATGTTTGTCTGTTTTATCCTGACCAGATGAGTGACATCCCCCTTCTGGAAACAGTAGAGCAGACAAAGTATTATCATACTGTCCCTCTTATGCCAGCTCTTGCAATGCCTGGACCGTTAAGCAAATCCCTGTATGCTAGTGGACTTGGTGTTCCACTGCAGATCTAGTGCTGACCATCTTTTGGTGAGGGCCTGTAAAGTGTCAAACTAGTTTGATTTAAGACAGAATTAGGCATTTTTCTGTAACTTATCTAGTGAGATGTTCATGTTCCCAAGTGGCAGAAATTGTCAGCTTCCTAGTTAAAAGGATATCTATTTTTAAAGTTAAGGCAGCCACTGATTTATAACCATTTATACTACGGTCCAAGACTGACTCAGAGTTCATGATTATACCTTGGATGTTTGGGTTGGCAGACAGAGGATTCTGAAAAATCAACATCAATGCTCAGTCTCTAGTAACAATAAGCATACAGGACAATGAGCATCCTTGAATCACTCCTGTAAACAGATAAAATGACTGAAAGGAAGGAGAATACTTTCACCACCATTTTGGGGGATTTTATGAATTCTATCCAGAGATGTAATATGCACTGCATATAAGTCATACTACCTCAGCTGTGGTGGTGCAGTGGTTAGCGTTGTCACCTCATAGCAAGATGTTCTTCTGTTTGATTCTCAGCTGGAGTGCCTTCTGTGTGGAGTCTGCATGTTCTCCCCACAGTTGAGTGACGTTTAAAGGCATACAGGTAGGTATGTGCATGAATGGGTGTGCCTTCTTTGAAGGCTGGATGTTGGGCTGGCACCTTGGCACTGTAAAAATCCACTGCCAATCATTAGCAGACCGGAGTTCCGCTGTGGTGACCCCTAACCGGGAAAAGCCGAAAGACATTAGTTTTTATAGGTTGTACTGCCTCGATACAAGAATATATGTGATAGTGTCAAATTCCTTCTCTGTGCCTAATGATACAGCTAACTGCAGAATCCACAACTGGCATTAGAAGTCATAAAGTGTCCTAGTGTCTGTATATTATCCAAGATATGCCTGCCTGATACAAAGCCACAATAATTGACCTGAATTAATGACACCAGATATCATTTAATTCTGTTGACCTATGTCCCTATATAGAGCTTTTATTCAATATTTATCAGCTAATAAACATCTGTCACATTTAAACATTTCCAGGTCTTAAGAAGAGTGGAGAACAGTGCCTACTTCCATGAAACAAGGCATGATCTCAAAAGGGTGGAATCATCCTCTGTGACTCCTAGGACTAAAGCTGCAGACATGAACACCTATCAGCAATGCAGACTTTCCCAGGCTGCTTACTTATCCATAATGCACTGCACAGTTCTCCCTCTGAAAATCATCATTGCTGTGTAAAGTAGTTGTATGAACTTCAGGGTATGTGTAACTTTTATTGCTATTGTTTGATGACTCTTTTGCATGTGTGACTTGTACTTAATCACACACTGAAGTATTTTCTACTGTTTATAATACTTATTGCTTAAGTTGTTCCTCTGCTTTGCTTTGGGAGTAACTTGTATAGTTTTTGATATTGTTTATTTGTTTAATGTAATCTGTAATTGACTGATCACCATGTTTCACCACAGAGCATTGAATCAAAGGTATTTCTACAGGAAGAAAATTCCTTCATGGGGCAGGCATGAAAGTAATATTATTTTTCTAAGGGAAAGCTATATTCCTTGTAAGAATGAATTTGTGCAGAATATTCTGTTTCTACACTCTGTTATAAAAATGACAGGTTATGATGAAATCATATAACAAATCCTTGTTAACTGAAACTTCACACCTCAGTGATTCTGAAGAATACAGCTCATCATCTTTCAGACCTGCTGCACACTCAACCTTAAACCCTGCAGAAGTGACTTATGTTGACTCTTAAAAACAGAAGATTCACATTCACCAATTTACCTCTTCTTGTGTATGAGGTGGCACCAGTGAGCAAGGAACCTTCTACTAATAGGGTCCCATCAAAATACTTAAGAAATACCTGAGAAACGTCTGTCCACTATTACTATAAAAGTCACAGAGAAATCTGACTCCTTAGTCATTTACAGGAAACTTTTGCACTTTGTTTTGTTGTTGTTGAACTGGTGCCCAGTAAGGAGGCTGCTATAACTCTAGAATCCTTGATTTTGAACCCTTCCATTTACATTCTCCATGCAGAACTCCAAATATTTCCTTGCTGGTCCCACCATTCCTGTACTGGCCCTGAGAAGACTACCCAAAATCCACCCTTGTCTATTGCTGAGGTGATGTTGAGCTTAGCATTGACACTCCCATTACCAGTCATACCTCTCAAATGTGCAGATTTTTGCAGAATGTCCATTTTATTGTGTTATATTTTGGTCTGTTCCTCATAAAATTTGTGATTTTCTGGCAAATCACTAAGATGATCTGAGTGTTTCAAACTTCATATCCTTCAGAAAAATGCATCCAAAGATTAATTCTGTTAGTCTAGCAACTTTCTAAGTTTATAAGAGCAATATTTAAAATCTGCCTCTATTTTTGGGCCTCTGTGCCTTCTTTTGTGAGGCTTTGTCCAGATTTCTTTGCACAAAGAGGTTAAGAGGTATGTCAGTGGTGTCAACTTCTGTGTCACTGCTGGTCTCAACATTTCTGATTTTGATACTCTCAACTTTGATGCTGACTGTTGAGTCAAATGTTTGGCCTTTAGCCTTCAGCTTTGACATTTGACCCCTATGCACGTGGTGCAAATACCAGGAATATGGCCATATATGCTTTAGAACTGATGTTAGCACCTTTCTTCTTTGCTATGGCATCCACCACATCAAATACTGCAGCGATGTTAGCTTTATCCTCTGCTCCAGATTTTTCTTTTGCAAAGTCTCAGGTCCCACAATTTGTTATTCAAGGTAGGAGGACAGCAGATCATCAGCAGCTCCTCTAGACAACTTTTGCTCCTAACAGCATGTCTTCTTCTCTGCCTGATTCATCTCCCACTATAGTGCATAGGAACACAGTGTGTAGGAGTAAGCATTGACTTTCTCACACAGACAATCTGAATGATGAGGAGGACACTGATTCTGGGCATACCTCCTGTTAACCACAAATCTGTACAGATTTTTGATATGCTTTATTGAGAACAGCTGACCCCATGTCCTTTCCCTGTTGGACACTGCAGAAGGCATTTTTGTACACTCAACTGCCTTTCTGGGTGGTCATTTTCTTGGATGATATTTTTAAAGTTGCTACCTAAGGCGAACAGGGAGAACTCAGCTAAGGCAGCTCCAGCTCCTCAAAAAGTGGACTGTGGCCTATACTCACTTACCAAATATAGTTTCTAGTCAGATATTCCAAAACTAGCTCAAAATAATAATTTCCTTTGTTACAACCATTGCTCCCACAGCATTTCTGACAAAGTACTATGTGAGGATATTTTGTCTCAATAGTTGCTTTAAAAAGATCTATACTACTTTAAATCCCTATGTTACACCTGCTAAATAAGGAGTCCAAGGCAGTGGACCACTTAGGATTTTAATGACAACCCAAATCCCTTATCACTGGGTCTATTCTTAGGGAAATGTTAAAATGCTGTAATTTGCAGGGGTGGTCATCTTCCCAAATAGTATTGTTATGAATTTGTTTTCAATGAGCTTTAGGCCATGGTTCTGGTACCATTTGTCTGTGTCACACTCTCCTAGAATATATCTACATCTTGTTGGGGGGGGGGGGGGGTTCAGTGATTGCACCCAGCTTGCAGTCATCAGAAAATTTGGTAAGCCAAACCTATTACATTTGCCTTGACTTCAGAGAAGTACATTCTAAAACAGGAAAATTCCCAGTACAAAGATCTGTGGGACACCACTAGTAACAAGTCTCTTGGTTCATAGGTTCATAGGTAGGTACTAGGCTATCAGCCCAATGGCCTAAGTAAGACTAGCCAACAAGGTTCCCTGGCTTATGCCGCCCAAGAAAGTTATTTTCCTTTGCCCCTGTCGAGCAGAGCCACAGAAGTGATCCCTGGGGTGTATTTCCTATTTCACATCCACTCATCAAGATTTTTCTTGAAGAGTGCTAATGAGGAACTTTGCTTGACAGAGATGGGTAAGTTGTTCCTGAGTATGGGAAGTCTCTGAGACAGGAATCTATCCATCCAGCATGTCCTGTTTATTGTGGTGACAAGGTTTAGGTCCCTAGAGCATGTAGCTTGGAGGGATTGGGATTTCTTTAGGTGTAGCATGTCCAACAGCCCTGGATTTGACATAGCTTTATATGTTAGACAAAGGTCACCTCGGAGAAGGTGATATGCTATGGAGTAAAGCTGGAGTTTTTTTGAGATGGTCAGTGTAGGACATCTGTTTGAGGCCAGTAATCCTCTTTGTGAGGTACTTCTGTGGCCTTTCCAGCTGCTGCAGATGTCTTGTGAGGTACATTCCAAAAGGAGCATTGTACTCTATAATGGGTCTAATGAGTGTCGAGTAGAGGGGAACAATGGCCTTTTTTTTCCTGGATGAGAACCTTCTTGTGATGAGGTGTGCCATGTAGAAGGATTTCCTGACTACTGTGGCAATGTGATTATCAAAAGAGAGACTACTGTCCACCTGGATCCCAAGGTCTCTTATCACGCATTCAGTGTTAAGTAGACTGACGCCTATGTGGTAGTTCATGGGTACAGAGTTTTTACCAAAGGGGATGACAATGCACTTTTTGGCATTGAGCTTGAAGCCATGGCTCTGACACCAGGCATCTGTCTCAGTCAGGCCCTTCTGTAGAATGTCAACATAATTTGGGGACTCATCTATGGCTCCTAGTTTGCAGTCATCTGAAAACATCATTAGCCAAAGGCCTTCTGTGTTAACCTGTACTTCAGAGAAGTAAATACCAAGCAGGAAAGGTCCCAGGACTGAACCCTGTGTACTCTACTTGTCACTGGTTTGAAGTCAGATTTGGAGTCTCCAAATTTTACAGTGTAGGTTCTGTCAGTGAGCCAGTTGACAACCCATCTTGTGACATAGGAATTTATACCTAGTTTAGTGAATTTAGCTATAATTCCAGAACGGGGGATGGTGTTGAAAGCCTTGGTGAGGTCAAGATAGGCTGTGTGAACCACCTTACCCTCATCTACGGCTTTGGTGACTGCCTCAAAGAAGTCGATTGGGTTCAGGAGGCATGATCTGCCTTTCACAAACCCGAACTGGATGGGGTCCACAGTTTGAAGGTTACCAATGTATTTGTTTATGAGTTCCATGATGATACGTTCCATGGCCTTACAGACCAGGCTCATCAGGCTAATAAGGTGATAGTTCCCGGGATTAGTGATGGCTCCCACTTTGTGGAGTAGGATAACTGTTGCTGTGTGCCATTCAGTGGGCACAAAGCCTGATGTGAGGCTATGATTGAACATGGTGCTTAGGTGGGGAGCCAGTTCATTCTGAAGTTTGTGTAAAATGCAGCCTGGGATGTTGTTCAGGCCCATGTATGCTGTGATTTTGGCTTTATAGACTGCAGCTTTTACCTGCATAGTTGTGATTACAGGGACTCTGCATTCTTCCTGTATAGATATAGGCCCTTTAGGGAGTGAGAGGGGGGTAAAGTTAGCACTTAACCTATCTGCCAGGATCTTGGCAACATCAGTTGGTTCTGTAATTTTATTGCCATTGTGCTGTAACTAAGAGCAGATCTTGGTGTTGCCATTACGATTCTTGACATAGCTATAGAATGCTTTGTGGTTGTCCCTAGAATCAGTGGCAATTTTGTTTTCATAGCTATCTTTGGAGGATCTTATAAGGGATCACAGCTTTTTTCTGAGGCTGACCGGGGAGCTCCTCCACTCCTGGGAATTTACTCTCTTTTGCAACAGTTTCTTCCTTCTGTTGTAGAATTTTTTTTATGGCAGAGGACCACCAGATTGGCTTCCTTTTTTTGGAGGACAGTGTCTTGGTTGTGTTTGGGTTATCACGATACATGCACTCATGTGAGTGCTTATAGAGAGCATATGTATAGGATTCAGCAGTCATAACTGTGTTTTCCATTTGTATGGGTGTCATGAAGTTTGCCACTTCTGTTTTAAGAAGCATGAAGTTGGCTTTGGAGAAATGTTTTACTGTAATTTTCTTAATGGGGGGGTTGGGAGTGGGATGTGGATATCTGGGTAATTAGCTTATGGTAGGATCGGACCAAAGAGGAGTTGACTTCAGGTGTGGAACACCGGTCACTCATGTTGGTAATAACTAGGTCTAGGATATTATTGCCCCTAGTGGGGGTGTGGATAAGTTGATCCAGGGCATTGGAATGTATTAATTCCAGGAAGCGTTGAGCAAAGGAGTTGGTATATGAGTAGTCTTCCCAGTTAATGGTGGGGTAGTTGAAATCACCCATTATTAGGGTGTTTGCTTGAACCCTAATATTTTACAGTATATCAAGAAAAGAGGAGTTTGAATCCTGGGGCATGGTGGGAGATCTGTAGCAATCTACAATTTGGATTGCAGTTTTGCCCAGAGTTAGTTGCACTTGGATAACCTCGGATGCATTATGCTGAGCAACTAGCCTGGAGGTGTGGATATCCTTAATGAATATAGACACACCTCCGCCTTTGGTGTTTCGGTCCAGTTTAGGTGGCCAAAAAGTGTGGTATAAGTTATAGCCTGGTAATGCAGGGTTGCTCTCTAGAGCCTTGAACCAGGTCTCAGTCACTGCATAGATATAAATGTTCTCCATTTTAAGGAGTGCTTTGAGGGAGTGCATTTTGAAATTGAGATTTCTAGCATTGAGTAGCATTACCCTCAGTTTTTGCTTGCCTGTTTCTGTTACCATGGTGAATTTGTCATTTGCATCTTGCCTAACAAAGGCACTATAGGGGCAGCAAGGGCTTTAGCCAGTATCTGGAATCCCAGGAGTGACAGGAGCAGGCCATCTCTGGCAAAGGATTGTGGTCTGTCAACCATGTCGTCCCAGGCAGAGAGATACTGGATACCCTTAGAATGACACCAGAAGCTTAGCCAATTGCTGAAGTCAATCATTTTGTCCTTGTATTGTGGTATCACTCTGGGTGATGGCAGGATGCTACTCAGAGCTAGGGTCATACCTGCCTGGGCTACATGATTGGAGAGCTCTTCCATGTCTCTTTTCATGTAGTCCAGGGAGGTACATATCAGGTCATTCATAGGTTCATAGGTTCATAGGTAGGTACTAGGCTATCAGCCCAAGGGCCTACATAAGCCTAGCCAACAAGGTTTCCTGGCTTAAGCCACCCAAGAAAGTTATTTACCTGTGCCACTGTCAAGCAGAGACACAGACGTGATTCCCAAGGTGTATTTCCTATTTCCCATCCACTCATCAAGATTTTTCTTGAAGAGTGCTAATGAAGAACTTTGCTTGGCATAGATGGGTAGCCTATTCCTGAGTGTGAGAAGTCTCTGGGACAGGAATCTATCCCTCCACCATGTCCTGTTTATTGCGGTGACAAGGTTTAGGTCCCTAGAGTGTGTAGCTTGGACGTATTGGGATTTCTTTAGATGTAGCCTGTCCAACAGCTCTGAGTTTGACATAGCTTTATATGTTAGGCAGAGATCACCTCGGAGTAAGCGATATGCTATGGAGTAAAGCTGGAGTTTATTGAGGCAGTCAGTGTAGGGAATTTGTTTGAGGCCAGTAATCCCTTTATGAGGTACTTCTGTGGCCTTTCCAGCTGCTGCAGATGTCTGGTGAGGTACATTCCAAAAGGGGCGTTGTACTCTATAATGGGTCTAATGAGTATCGAGTAGATGGGAACAATGACCTATTTTTTCCTGGATGAGAACCATTTTATGATGAGGTGTGCCACATAGAAGGACTTCCTGACTACTGTGGCGATGTGACTATCAAAGGAGAGACTACTGTCCACCTGATTCCCAAAGTCTCTTATCATGCATTTGGTGTTAAGTAGACTGCTGCATATGTGGTAGTTCATGGGTACAGAGTTTTTACAAAAGGGGATGACACTGCAATTTTTGGCATTGAGCTTTAGGCCATGGCTCTGACTCCAGGCATCTGTGTCAGTGAGGCCCTTCTGTAGGATGTCCACATCATTTGGGGACTTGACTATGGCTCCTAGTTTGTAGTCCTCTGCAAACTTCGTTAGCCAGAGGCCTTCTGTGTTAGCCTGTACTTCAGTGAAGTAGATACCAAACAGGAGATGTCCCAGGATGGAACCCTGTGGTACTCCACTTGTCACTGCTATGAGGTCAGATTTGGAGTCTGCAACTTTTACAGTGTGGGTTTTGCCAGTGAGCCAGTTGGAACCCATCTTATGACTTAGGGATTTATACCTAGTTTAGTGAGTTTAGCTATAATTCCAGAATGGGGGATGGTGTTGAAAGCCTTGGCAAGGTCAGGATAGATGTATGAACCACATTACCCTCATCTACGGCTTTGGTGACTGCCTCAAAGAAGTCGATCAGATTCAGGAGGCATGATCTTTCTTTCACAAACCCAAACTGGGTGGGATCCAGAGTTTGGAGGTTACCAATGTCTTTTTTTATGAGTTCCATGATGATATGCTCCATCGCCTTGCAGACCAGGCTCGTCAGGCTAATAGGTCGATAGTTCCTGAGATCAGTGTTGGCTCCCCCTTTGTAGAGTGGGATAACTGTTGCTGTGCACCATTCAGTGGGCACAAAGCCTGATGTGAGGCTATTATTGAGCATGGTGCTTAAGTGGTGAGCCAGTTCATTCTGATGTTCGTGTAAAACGCAGCCTGGGATGTTGTCCTGTCCCATGGATGCTGTATTTTTGGCTTTAGAGAGCGCAGCTTTTACCTGCGCAGTTGTGATTACAGGGACTCTGCATTCTTCCTGTATAGATATGGGCCCTTTAGGGGGTGAGGGGATGGTAAAGTTAGCATTGAACCTATCTGCCAGGATGTTGGCAATATCAGTTGGTTCTGTAATTTTCGTGCCGTTGTGCTGTAACTCAGAGCATATCTGGGTGTTGCCATCGAGATTCCTGACATAGCTATAGAATGCTTTGTGGTTGTCCTTAGAATTAGTGGCAATTTTGTTTTCATAGTTAGCTTTGGAGGATCTTATAAGGGATCTCAGCTTCTTACTGAGGCTGACCAGGGAGCTCCTCCACTCATGGGATTTTACTCTCTTTTGCAACAGTTTCTTCCTTCTGTTGTACAGTTTGTTTATGGCAGGGGACCACCAGATTGTCATCCTTTTTTTTGAGGATAGTGTCTTGGTTCTGTTTGGGATAGCATGACCCATTCACTTGTGTAAATGCTTATAGAGTGCATTTGAGTAGGATTCAGCAGTTGTAACTGTATTGTCCATCTGCATGGGTGTCATGAAGTTTACCACTTCTGTCTTAAGAAGCATGAAGTTGGCTTTGGAGAAATTTTTTACAGTGGTTTCCTTAATGGGGAGTGGGGGTGGAATGTGGATATCAAAGGTGATTAGCTTATGGTTGGATCGGACCAACGAGGAGTTGACTTCAGGTGTGGAACACCGGTCAATCATTTTGGTAATGACTAGGTTTAGGATATTGTTGCCCCTGGTGCGAGTGTGGATAAGTTTATCCAGGGCATTGCAGTTTATGAATTCCAGAAAGCATTGATCTAAGGAGTTGGTACATGAGTAGTTTCCCCAGTTAATGGTGGGGTAGTTGAAGTCACCCATTATTAGGATGTTTGGTTGAACCGTAATATTTTCCAGTACATCAAGAAAAGAGGAGTGGGAATCCTGGGGCATGGTGGAGGATCTGTAGCAAGCTACAGTTTGGATTGCAGTTTTGTCCAGAGTTAGTTGCACTTGGATAACCTTGGATGCATTATGCTGAGCAACTAGCCTAGAGGTGTGGATATCCTTAATGAATATGGACACACCTCCACCTTTGGTGTTTCGGTCCAGGTTACATGGCCGAAAAGTGTGGTATGAATTATAGCCTGGTAGTGCAGGTGTGCTCTCTGGAGCCTTGAACCAGGTCTCAGTCACTGCACAGATATCGATGTTCTCCATTTTAAGGCATGCCTCGAGTGAGTGCATTTTGAGATTTAGACTTCTAGCATTAAGTAGCATTACCCTCAGTTTTTGCTTGCCTTTTCCTGTTATGGTGGCGAATTTGTTATTTGAACCTTGCCTAAAAAGGCACTATAGGGGCAGGAAGAGCCTTAGCCAGTATCCAGAATCCCATGGGTGGCAGGTGCAGGCCATCTGTGGCAAAGCATCATGGTCTGTCGACCATGTCATCCCAAGCACACAGATACTGGATCCCCTTAAAATGACACCAGAAGCTTAGCCAATTGTTGAAGTCAATCATTTTGTACTAAGGTATCATTCTGTGTGATGGCAGAATGCTACTCAGGGCTAGGGTCTGGGTGATGGCAGAATGTTACTCAGGGCTGGGGTGATACCTGCCTGGGCTACAAGATCGGAGAGCTCTTCCATGTCTCTTTTCATGTAGTTCAGGGAGGTATGTCTCAGGTCATTCACACCAACATGGACAATGACAGAGTCATATTTGTACTTGTTGTGGAGTGACCTGAGTGCGTGGGTTATGTGGCGAATCCTGGCAACCGACAGGCATCTGACAGTAACCTTCTCCTTTTTTAGCCTGGTGAGTGGGATATCAGTGTGCCTGACAATAGAGTCACCTATGACTCGTGTGTTGGGTACGTTGTTTTGCCTTATTGGCTGTGATTGAGTGGCACACTGAGTATGTGGGCTATGTGTCATTTGGGTTGTGTTGGGGGATGGAGATTGCTTGCATTTCTGCTTTGGAGGTCTCTGTTGCTTAGACAAATTATTATTGAGAGCCTCCGCGAATGTTTTTGTGTTACTATGTATGGATTTTGGTGGTGTAGATTTAATGAGACTATGTGATGAGTGTGGTGTGGTGCAAATGTTTACCTTCTCCTCATGACTGTCAAGTTCATGGACAATGACAGAGTCATATTTGTACTTGTTGTGGAGTGACCTGAGTGCATGGGTTATGTGGCAGATCCTGGCACCCAACAGGCAGCTGACAGTAACCTTCTCCTTGTTTAGCCTTGTGAGTGGGACATTAGTGTGCCTGACTATAGAGTCACCTATGACTAGTGTGTTGGGTATGTTGTTTAGCCTTATAGACTGTGGCTGAGTGGCACACTGAGTCTGTGGGTTATATGTCATTTGGGTCATGTTGGGGGGTGGCGGCTGCTTGCGTTTCTGTTTTGGAGGTCTCTGTTGCCTGAGCAGATTATTATTGAGAGTCTCCATGTATGTTTTTGTGTTTCAATGTGTGGATTTTGGTGGTGTAGGTTTAGTGGGATTTTGTGATGAGTGTGGTGTAAGTGTTTACCTTCTCCTCTTGACTGTCAAGTTCAGTCTTGGTTGGAGAGAGCTTTACCTCCAGTTTGGCTAGATAAGTGCATCTCTCACAGGTTGTAGTGTTGGGTGGTAGGAGGAGAGGGTTGTCTGTGTACATGAGGCAATTGCTACATTGCCCCAAGATGCCCAGATTCATCAGATAGACACGATAGAACACTGGGAGCTGACCCTTGGATATGCCTGAATAAAAAAACTATTTTCCTCTAGGAAAGTGAGGAAAGTGAGTACAAGAGCTCTTTTTCTCTAAGCAAGTGAGGAAAGTAAGTACAAAAACAGTTTTCCTCTAGGTAATGAGGAAGGTTGAGTGCTGTAGTAATTTGTAGCTTATTTAGTGCTTACAAGAAGTTCTGAACAAGTGCTGAGCATGACTAAGCAAATTTAAGTGCTAAAACTAAGAATCTGTATCTAAACTAGACTAGTTACAGAAAGCAACAAGTGCAAATGCGGGCTTTTAAATCAGAAAGTTGAAAGAGATGGAAAAATTGCCCAAACAGCCAATAAATACAATTTCTGGGCCAGAAACCACTCCTTATGTGGTAGATAGGTTACCTAGTGCTTACCACTCCCACTGATAACCTAGCAGGTTTTCCTCCAACACAGAAAGGCTTGGGGCCCTCAGGAGCTTGCAAACAGTCCTGGATACAGCAAATCTGTATCTGGACTAGACTAGTTACAGGAAAGGGGGGATTCCCCATCCCTAACTTCATGCATCCTATCTGTGAGCCATTTGGTGATCTATTGGGTGTCTTACAGTACCATTATATGTATTATTTATTAGATCATATAATTATGAGGAAATTCCTCAAGATTGGATACATGCACTTATTAAACCTGTCTTAAAGAGAAAGGGGAGTAGGACAAACTCAGAGTCATACAGACCCTTAAGTCTACTTTTATGTTGTGGAGAATTAATGGAGAAGGTAATATTGGATAGGCTATTGTCAGAACTGGATAGGTTGGGACTTGAAACCATATATCAGCATGCATATGTTGAAAATAGATCTAGTACCACCTGTAACATGATGTTCTATAATATAATAACAGCTATCAATGAAAAATTGTGCTGTGATGTAATTTAGAATGATTTAACCTCAGCATCTAACAGGGTCATACACACAAGAGAAGGAAAACATCGACATCTGTGCAGTGACCGAGACCTGGTTCAAGGCTGCGGAGAGCACCCCAACACTACCAGGCTATAATTCATGCCATACCTTTTGGCCCCTAAACCTGGACTGAAGCACTAAAGGCGGTGGTGTCTCCATATTTATAAAGGATATGCACACCTCCAGACTAGTAGCCTAACATAACACATAAGAGATACTTCAGGTACAACTAACTCTGGGTAATACTGAAATTCAGGTTGTAGCCTGATATAGATCCCCCACCATGTCCCAAGACTCCCTCTCCACATTCCTAAACATACTGGAAAATATTGGGATACATCCCAATACCCTTATACTGGAAGACTTTAACTACCCCTCCATTAACTGAGAAAATTACACATGTACCAAGACACTTGCTTAATGTTTTCTGGAATTCATTAATTCCAACACCCTGGACCAACTCATTCATATCCCCACTAGGGGTAGAAACATCCTTGACCTGGTCAATACTAACATGGGTGACCATTGCTCTACACCAGTAATCAACTCCTCCCTGGTCAGATCTGACCACAAGCTAATCAACATGGATATCCACATCCCACTCTCACCCCCCCCCAAAGGAAACCACTGTAAAGCACTTCTCCAAAGCCAATTTTGGACTTCTAAAATCATAGATGGCTAACTTCACAACACCCATGCAAATGGAAAATAGGTGCATGACTGCTGAATCATACACCAATGCACTGTGCAAACATGTACATAAATGCATGGAACAAGCCAAGTAGACTGCAAGTCAGACTGCCAACCAGTCACGAGTGGAGTCCCACAAGGATCAGTCCTGGGTCCTCTCCTGTTTGGCATCCACTTCTCAGAAATCCAGGCCAACACAAAGGGATTCTGGCTGACCATGTTTGCAGACAACAGCAAGCTGGGAGCCATTATTATCTCCCCAAGTGATGCACACATCCTACAGAAAGGCCTCACTGAGACCAATGACTGGTGTCGAAACCATGGCCTTAAGCTTAATTCCAAAAAAATGTGTCGTCATCCCCTTTGGTAAAAACTCAATTCCCACTAATTACCACATCAATGGGAGCCCACTGAACACTGAAGGCTTTATAAGAGATCTGGGTACACAGGTTGCCAGCAACCTCTGCTTTGACCACCACATTGCCACTGTGGTCAGAAAGTCCTATGTGGCATATCTCATTACCAAGGGTTTTGCATCCAGGAAGAAAGAGGTCATCATCTCTCTCTCTCTACCCTTCCCTCATTAGACCAATCATTGAATATAATGCCCCATTTGGCATGTACCTCACTACACACCTGCAACAGCTAGAGATGCCACAGCAGTACCTCACAAAGAGGATCCTAGGCATTAAACACATGTCCTACATGGACAGACTCAAAAGACTCCAATATTCTCTGTCTCACATCGCCTACTTAGAGGCGATCTTTGCCTGACTTAAAAAGCCATGTCTGACCCAGCTTTGCCAGAAATGCTACATCTACAGAAATCCCAATCCCTCTGCACCACATGCTCCACAGACCTCAACCTCATTTCCACAATCAACAGAACATGCTCGAGGGACAGGTTCCTCACCCAGAGACTGCCCGTGCTCTGGAATAGACTTCCTATACATGTCAAGCAGAGCACCTTGCTGTCCCTCTTAAAGAGAAATCTTGATGAGTGGATGGGTAATAGAAAATTCACCCTGGGGGATCACTCCAGTGGCCATACTTAATAGCGGCACTGGGAATTAACGTCAGGTGGCACAATGCCAGGGCACTTCTATGAGCGAGGCTTGTAAAGGCTCCAGGGCCATTAGCCTAGTAAACACTTTTGAATCTATTTAAAAATATTACTAGCAGTGACCAGACAGACACCGTACTATTGTATCTGTTAATATTTATTTGTATTAGTACAAATTCTTGCCAAACAGTTAATTCTGTCAGAGTTATTTCAATTCTATTATAACATAGCTAGACACATATAACTATAGACCGATAAACACTCAGTCCAAAAAGTCACTAAAGAGTGAAACATACTGTCCAGTTTATATACCTTTTTTTAAATGTCAACCAATGTTATTTTTAATGTCCTTGTGACTTGTTCTTCTGGTTTGCATGATTTATGTCCTTCTTTGGTTCTGTATCTGAAGACCTCACAAAAAGTCTCTCCACATCATCCTTGCATAAAGTCCCTGTTGATGCAAAGTTTCTGTATGTATCATCAAAAAGTCAATTAGTTATTTCTAGCCTGGACAGTTTCTCTTGAAATGACAAATATAAAGTTCAAGTTATTCTTGAGATGAAAAAGTCCCTGTAATACAAAGTTTCTGTTTGAGATGTCAATGTAACTTCCTTTTTCTATAACAGGATGCCATAAGCTCACAGCTATATGTTATTAATATCTAAGCAGAATATTTACAATAAATAAAAGATCATCACTTAACTGTTCTTGCAAAGCAAGCCATATTATTTTGAAAACTGCTGTTTGGCCTTGCATTTTCTTTTATTGCACACACAGTATAAATTTGGAGAAAGCATTTTAATTTATACAATCTCTATCAATTCCCCCTTTTTAATTAAAACCAAGAAAATTGTAAGACAATTTACAACACAATATGATCTTCAGTACATTGAATCCATTGGTCCATTGCAATATATGGATCCCTTGCATTTAAGGCTATCTCTTCAAAGAGTGTTACATTACCAATGGCTGTTACTTGATTAATACTTTTATTAACACAAATCTTAACACAAATGCAAACTGTAGTAATTAAGCAGATAATGATGATAAGATCAATTAATGCAGAAATTATAGTACCCTACCATCCTGAGAACAAGCCAAATCTGGCCATTCTGTACTCCATGTTTTCCTAACCTTTGAGTAAACTTAGGCAATTCTGCCTAAATGTTGATGCATGGACTCTGATTTATCAGGAATATATGTACAGCACTCTGTTTTGATTAAAGCACAAACACACCCCTGATTAGCCAGCAAGTAATCCAAAGCCATTCTGTTTTAGGTTCATAGGTAAGTACTAGGCTATTGGCCCTAGGGCATAATTAAGCCTAGCCAAAACATTTTTTTCTTACGCTTCCCTCCCAAGTGGTCTAGTTTCCTGCGCCCCTGTCTAGCAGGGCCACCAAAGTGATTCCCGGGGTGAATTTCCTGTTTCCCATCCACTCATCAAGATTCCTCTTGAAGAGCGGTAATGAGGAGATCTGATTCACATTTATGAGGGCCCTATTCCAGAGCAAGGCGAGTCTCTGGGGCATGAATCTGTCCATCCAACAAGTTCTGTTTATTGTTGATGTCAGGTTTATGTCCCTTGAGTGAGTAGCTCTGGTGGATTGGGTATTCCTGAGGTGGAGCATTTCTAGCAAGTCGGGGTGTGACATAGACTTGTATGTCATGCAGAGATCACCTCTGAGTAGCCGGTATGTGACCAAGTACAGACTTTTTTTTAGCCTCATGGCATAGGGCAACTGTTTGAGGCCCGTTATCCTCTTTGTGAGGTACTTTTGAGGGCTTTCCAGTTGTTTCAGATGTATTGTTAGGTACATCCCAAATGGGGCATTATATTCAATAATGGGTCTAATGAGTGATGAGTAGAGGGGGACAATAACATCCTTATTCCTGGATGCAAACCCTTTTGTGATAAGATGGGCTATGTAGAAGGATTTTCTAACCATTTTAGCAATATGGTTGTCAAAGGAGAGGTTACTGTCCACCTGAGTCCCTAGGTCTCTTATGACACCCTCCATGGTAAGTGGGCTACCACCTATGTTGTAATTCATAGGTACTTGTTTTTCCCCAAAGGGGATGATGATGCACTTTTTGGCATTTAGCTTGAGGCCATGGTTTTGGCACCATGTATCTGTAAGACCTTTTTGAAAGATATCTATGTCAGTAGGGGTCTCAATTATGGCACCCAGTTTGCAATCGTCTGCAAACTTTGTTAGCCATAGTCCCTCCATGTTTGCTTGTACCTCAGAGAAGTAAATACCGAACAGGAGGGGTCCCAGGACTGAACCCTGTGGTACACCACTAGTTACCAGTTTGGAGTCGGATCTACAGTTTCCTATTCACACTGAATGGGTTCTATCCATGAGCCAGTTAGCAACCCATCTTGTAACATGGGGTTTATATTTAGGTTGGTGAGTTTGTCAATAATTCTCAAGTGGGGAATGGCATTGAAGGCCTTTGCAAGATCAAAGTATGCTGTATGAACCACCTTTCCCTCATCTATTGCTTTAGTGACCATTTCAAAAAATTCTACCAGATTTAGGAGACAAGACCTTCCCCTTTATGAACCCAAACTGGGTGGGGTCGAGGATTTGTAGGTTCCCAATGTCTTTATTTATGAGTTCCATGATGATGTGCTCCATGGCCTTGCAGATGAGACCCATCAAGCTGATGGAGTGGTAATTATTGGGCTCAGTGGTGGCACCTCCTTTGTGGAGTGGTATAACTGTTGCCATGCACCACTCTGTGAGCACATAGCCTGAGGTGAGGCTGTGGTTAAACATGGTATTAAGGTAAGGGCTTAATTCATTTTGGAGTTCATGTAGTACGCAGCCTGGGATGATGTCTGGTCCCATGGATGCTGTGTTTCTTGCCTTGAAAATTGCTATTATCACCTGAGTGTCTGTGATTTTAGGGTCAGTATAATCTTCTGTTATGGAAATGGGCCCATTGTGGGGTGAGGGTGGGGTGAAGTTTGCACTGAACCTATCTGCCAGTATATTGGCAATGTCAGTTGGTTCCTTGAATTTTGAACCATTATGCTGTAGCTCAGAGCAGATCTGTGAGTTGTTATTTAGCTAAAAAATGCTTTGTGATTGTCTTTGGTGTCTGTTGTGATTTTTCTTTCAAAGCTCACCTTAGAGGTTTTTATGAGGGTTCTTAGCTTTTTGCTAAGGTTGGTCAGGGAGCTCCTCCATTCCTGGGTTTTTACTCTTATTTGCAATAATTTCTTCCTTCTATTATAGACCTTATTTATGGCTGGGGTCCACCAGGTTCGTTTCTTATTTTTGGAGGCATGGGTCTTGGTCT
Source organism: Protopterus annectens (assembly GCF_019279795.1). NCBI lineage: Eukaryota > Metazoa > Chordata > Ceratodontiformes > Protopteridae > Protopterus > Protopterus annectens. The sequence goes on along the minus strand of NC_056751.1, from coordinate 616,714,334 downwards.
TATTTGGGATAGCACAGTCCATGCACTCATGTAGGTGCTTGTAGAGTGCTTTTGTGTAGGATATAGCAGATTCAATCATATTGCCTTTCTGCTGGGGAGTAGCAAAGTTTGCCACCTTTGTCTTGAGTAGCATAAAGTTCACCTTGGAGAAGTTTTCACCATGGTTTCTTTTGGAGTGGGGAGTGAAGGAGGTATGTGGATATCTAGGGTGATGAGTTTATGATCTGATCTGACCAATGTGGAGTTTACTACAGGTGTGGAACATTTGTCCATTATGTTGATGATGATCAGGTCCAGTATATTTTTACCTCTTGTGGGGGTATTAATAAGCTTGTCCAGTGCATTGGAGTTAATGTACTCCAGGAAGCACTGAGCAAAGGTATTAGTACTTCCGTAGTTTTCCCAGTTGATGTTTGGGTAGTTGAAATCACCCAGTATAAGGGTGTTCGGTTTGACTCTCATGTTTTCCAGTACCTTGAGGAAGGAAGAGTGCATGTCATGGGGCTGGGAAGGTGATCTGTAGCAAGCTACAATCTGGAATGCAGTTTTGCCCATTGTCAGTTGCACTTGGATGATTTCTGAGGCATAATTCTTTGCAACCAGTCTGGAGTTGTGGTTATCCTTGATGAATATGGATACACCTTCTCCCTTTGTATTTCGGTCCGGGTTTTGTGGTCGAAATGTGGGGTATGAGTTGTAGCCTGGAATCGCTGGGGTGCTCTCTTGAGCCTTGAACCAGGTCTCCATTACTGCACAAATATCAATGTTCTCCATGTTGAGGAGTGCCTCGAGAGAGTGCATTTTGAGGTTTAAACTCCTAGCATTCAGCAGCATGACCCTCAGTTTTTTGTCACTAGTACTTGTTACAGTGGTGGATTTGTTTTTTGAGTCTTGCTTAAGAAAGGCATTATTGGGGTGGCAAGAGCCTTTGCCAGTATCCTGAATCCCTGGGGTGCCAGGTGCAAGCCATCTCTGGTGAAGCACTGAGGCTTGTCGAGCATGTCATCCCAGGCAGACAGGTACTAGATCCCCTTTGAATGACACCAAACCTTAGCCAATTGTTGAAATTTATCATTTTTTTCTTGTACTGAGGTATCATTCTTGGTGAGGGTAAGATGTTACTCAGGGCTAGGGTCATACCTGCCTTGATTACATAATCAGAGAGCTCCTCTATGTCTCTTTTCATGTAGTCCAGGAAGGTACATCTCAGGTCATTCACACCAACATGGACAATGACAGAGTTGTATTTATAATTGTTGTGGAGTGACCTGAGTGCTTGGGTAATATGGCTGATTCTGGCACCCAAGTAACTGACAGTGACCTTCTCTTTGTCCAGCCTGGTGAGGGGAACATCAGTGTGCTTGACTATGGAGTCACCTATTACAAGTGTGTTTGGTAAGGTGTTTTGCCTTAAGGGCTGTGGTTGTGTGGCACACTGGTTTTGGTGGTTATGTGATGATCATGGAGTGTTGGTGGGTGTAGGTTGCGTGCATGTCTGTTTTGGAGGTCTCTGTTGTTTCCACAGATTTTTATTTAGAGCCTCTGAATATGTCTTTATGTATCTATGTGTGGGGTTTGCAGTTGCATGTGTGGTGGGTCTTTGTGTAGTAGGTGGAGTGTTGCAGATTGTTACCTTCTCCTCTTGACTGTCAATTCCAGTCATGACTGGAGAGAGCTTTGCCTCAAGTCTAGCTCTGTAAGTGCATCTCTCGCAGATGTTGGTGTTGTGTGGTAGGAGGAGAGGGTTGTCTGTGTATATGAAGTAGTTGTGACATTGCCTCAGGATGCCCAAATACATCAGATGCACAGGGGAACACACTGGGAGCTGACTTTTGGACATGCCTGAATGGGTTAAGGAACTATTCTTATCTGACTGGTAGGGGAGAGTAGTTTGATTGTTCTTGATTGTTCCCTACAAACAGTTGGGGATCGAGTACAATAGGTTCAGTGGTTCTGTCTCTTATTTAGCCAAGTGCTAGTCAGAAAGCTTTGATTTCAGTGCTAAATTGGACGGACTGGCTAGTACCAAGGGAAAAACTGTAGAGCAGACTCTGTGGAACCGGGGATAGTTTGACCCTAGCTAACTGCCGCTGCTCTATGCACAAATTCGTGCAAATGCATTTTTTATATCAGAAAGATTAAAGAGAGAAATTAGCCCAAAGTGGCCAATAAAACAACAGTTTCTGGGCAGAAACTACTCCTCCAAGGACAGGTAGGCTGTTCAGAGCTCCCCACTCTCACTGGTGAACAAGGAAACTTCCTTTTTGCCCAAGTAAGGTATAGCCAAACACAGAAGCTTAAACACAGACCTGGTATCAGCAGGTATCTGAAACTGGACTTTTCTGGCTTAGCAATGTTGGAAAATAGCAAGATTTTGTTTTTCAAGAAAACAATAGAAAGAAATGCAAAAACACTTTTATAGTGCAATAATGGCTGTCACACCTGAGTGGGAGGCCACTAACAGTTAAAAAATACAATTTACAACAAAAATGACTTTTTTTAAAGGACAGGTGCAAATAAATGCAATTTCAGTGTAAAATAAGCATTCTGAGAAGCAATAAATGCCAGAAAATGAGCGTTTAGGCAGAAATAGTAATAAGCAACATGAAAAACCAAAAAATGGTACTTAAACACTCCAAAGTCTCTCCTTTTCTCTCTGGTGTTGTATGTCTCTGCAGGACACCTGGGCAGGATCTGCTGAGTTTATACAAATGCAAAAACTGTGCAAATGCGTTTTTTATATCAGAAATATTAAAGAGATAGAAATTAGCCTGAAATGGCCAATAAAACTACAGTTTCTGGGCAGAAACCACTCCTCCAAGGACAGGTAGGCTGTTCAGAGCTCCCCACTCTCACTGGTGAGCAAAGAAACTTCCTTTTTTCCCCAAGTAAGATATGGCCAAACACAGAAGCTTAAACACAGTCCTGGTATCAGCAGGTATCTGAAATTGGACTTTTCTAGCTTAGTAAGGTGGGAAAATAACATTTTTTTTTTTCAAGAAAACAGTAGAAACAAATGCAAAAACACTTTTATAGTGCAGTAATGGCTGTCACACTTGAGTGGGAAGCCAGTAACAGTTAAAAAAATACAATTTACAATAAAAACTACTTTTTTAAAGTGCAGGCACAAATAAATGCAATTTCAGTGTAAAATGATCGTTCTGAAAAGCAACACACTCCAGAAAATGAGTGTTTAGGCAGAAATAGTAATAAGCAACAAGAAAAAACAAAAAATGGTACTTAAACCCTCCAAAGTCTTTCCTTTTGTCTCTCTGGCATTATAGGTCTCTGCAGGACACCTGGGCAGGATCTGCTGAGCTTATGCCATTGTCCTCATTGCTACCATCTTTTCTGTTATATCTGAGATAGCCCTATATGTTGCATTTGCTAATACTTCCATTAACTTTGCAACCTTTCTTAATTCCCATATTGCCTTGGCAGCGCCATACCAGGGAAAAATTTCTGCCCCTGAGATAACACCATCCCCTAAGTCCAGCTGTTTTAAGTCTTCTCCAAATCTGGAGAAATCATCATGAACCTCCCTTTTCTTTTGGTGATTTCTAACCCTCTCTTCTGGCAGTGTATGAATGATTCTCATCATTGGAACTGCAGACCCAATGTAACAAGATCCTTGCCAGCCTACTGGCAGCATTTATATGCATTTTGTCCACATCCAAAAAAGAAACCGCTTGCCAAAAATTGTAACATTTTCTTGGCCTATTAGGTTATTCATAGCTCCATTTAAAAAAAAAAACCTCTTTCATGTCTTCCTTAAAAGAAGCGTTATGTATTGATTCCCAATCTGTTTTTATTTTATCAACTCCCCCGTGATATTCGAGCTTATCTCATGACCATAGGTGATGTAGGGTGATGGAATAGTTGCAATTACTAATACCCACCCTTACTGTCCCTTTCTGTTGAAAACAAAGTATTCCTCTTTCTGTCTCCATTAATTGTAGATGTTCTTTTAGGACTGACTGATTTATAACCCTGTTTTTAAAAGATCCTTTAAACATAAACCCTGTATCAGTGATATTTACTGGAACTGCATGTAATGGCATCCTTTCCAGTAAGGAATGTGGCTACAAACCCAACAATTTGATTTATTATGCGTTTTTGCAAACAGTTTTTGCATGGTCAAAAATGTATTAACTTTAGGTGCCCAATCATGGTGCCCCTGTTCTCATGACTTATTATATTGGAGTACTTTCCCCCATTTTTTCTTCATAACCTTTTTTGTAACAGCTCTGGGATGCATTTTTGGTTTTATTGGTATTTTTTCTTCTTGCCATGTCGGATTTCCTGGTCTCCCCCAATAGGGTGAAATCATCCTATACTTTGTTATGTACTTGGTTGCATTTTTTTCTGTAGGTGCATTTCTTTTACTAATTGATTTACTAGACGTTGGTTGTATTTCACACCTTTCAATTGACTTCTCATAGCTTTTCCTTGCTTGTTTTTAAAAATATTTATATAGTTCTATACTATACCAAGTATATAAAGCACATACTACTATCATGAATACCATGGCGATGCAAATAGTTATAGGTACTCTGCAATAACATTTTTCCTTGTTTCTTTTGATCACTCCTTTTCTGTGCTTTCCTGCTTAAATGGATTTTCCCATGGGATTTCTTGTTCTGGTGGAACTTCCAAATGTAATGGATGTTTCTATATTGGGCTCTCTTGTGCTAGTTGAATTTCCGAATTTACTGGGCTCCCCTGCATCTAAAAATAAACTTTAGAAAGAATATTACTTTTCTATTTCTGTGTGTGATTCTTTATTAATTTACACTGATCTCTATGAACTAACATAGTGCATTTCTTTTGTTTGTCTGTTGTCTGTTTTCTGGGATTTATTTTTTTCTTTTTCTAGCCTTTGGACTCTGTACACTAACGGTCCTTTTTGCTCAACTACCTCATAAGGTCCCTGCCAATTACTGTCCCATGATCCTTCTCTCAAGAAGTTCTTTACAAGGACTTTGTCCCCTTTCTGTAGAACCATTTCTATACGAATGTCTGGCATTTCTTTCCACAGATGGTAAGCCTGTTCCCTGGCAATAGTATTGCATACCACCTGTATGTCTCTTAACCATTTCTGGTGTTCTACTGCTGTCAATAACGGTCGGTTTTATACTGGTTCTGGGTCACAGGGGAGTGTTAGAGGCATTTTTCTCCCAGTCATTACTTCAAAGGGAGAGATTCCTGTTTTACTGTTAGGGGTTGCCCTAATGCCCAGTAGAATCCCTGGCAGATGTCTTACCCAGTCCTTACCTTTTTCCAGGCATGCTTTTTTCAATCTCTCTTTGACTGATTGATTCATTCTTTCAACAATCCCATTGGATTGTGGGTGATATGGAACATGAAACCTGTGCTGTATCCCCAGCTGTTTGCACAAATGCCACATTATTTTACTTGTAAACTGTGGTTCATTGTCTGACTCTATGATTCGGGGCCATCCCCAATGGACAAAAATGTTTTTCCATAGTGCCTCTGCTGTAGTTTTAGCTGTCATATTCTTGGTGGGTATTACTGCTCCCCATTTTGAAAATACATCAACTACCACTAATAGGTATCTGTATCCTCCCTTTGCAATGGGGAGGGGCCCTGCATAATCCACTTGAATAGCATACCACGACCCATCTGCCACTGGCACCCTATGCAACTGAGGTTTCTTTATACTGGCATTGATTTGTAAACAAACCAAACATTCCTCTAAAACCATTTTACACAGCTTCTTTAGACATGGATTCCACGTCTTCTGTTTGATTATACTCCATAACTTTTCTGTGCCTATGTGGCCCAAGATTTTGTGATTGCACTCAACCAATTGTTTGGACAAATCCCCTGGGAGATAGGGTATTTTCTTTCCGTCTGGCATTGGATATACAAACATTTCTAATTTCTTGATTGCCATCCCCTTACCGGATGCATTTATCTAGTTCTTTGGGAATCCCTTTTTCTTTCTGAAGAGTTGCTAAATCCTATATTTCTACTGGTGAAAATGTTTTAATTAATTTATTTATTTACATTTGTTGACCGGGATTGTCCAACTGGATGTAGGTCCATTTTCAGCGGAGGCCCGGGGAGAAAAGCTCCACAGTTAAAATAAACAGACAGTAGTTACATTGGATTATATAGTGATTAACAATTTACATAGCAATTACTTACAACATATTTACAGATGAAGAACATAGTACATCAGTAGACAACTAGAATCTTTATCTGTGAAGTACATAACAGACATTAACAAATGTTACAATAAGAAGTTCCTGCTGTATAATAAGTACTAGGCTTATGAGCATCTGAGCTTGCTATAATCAAGGTAGTTAGTGGAGTGGAAAGAAAGGTAGTGGTTGGATGGGGTGGGTGATATTAGAGTGGGAGTTGCAAGGGCATAGCCAGCATGTTTTTAGGTGCGCTTTTAGTAAAGTTTTGAAGTGGGTGCATGATGGTATGGAGGTAATTGTGGGTGGGAGGGAGTTCTATAATTTGGCTATGGTGCAAGAGAATAGTGCTTCACCAGCAGAGTTATTGGCTTTAGTGATCTGCAAGTGATTTTTGTTGCTGGATCTTAGTGGTCTGGTGGTGCGATAGGGTTGGAGTAGATTCTGGAGGGATGGGACATTTAGTGGATGGTTTACTAGTTTGTGGGTGAGTGAGAGTTGATACCATTGAAGGAAGTGAAGGAGTTTAAGCCAGCCCAGTTCAGCAAGTGAGAGACAGTGGTGACTACTGTAGGATGCCCCTCTGGCAAATTTGACGATTTTGTTGTAGCAGGTCTCTAGCTTGTTTAGATCGCATTGCCTTAGGTTGGTATATATTGGAGAGGCATAAAGTAGGGTGGAGATAAGGTGGGAATTTGCAATTGAAATCTTTGCTGCTTTGGTGAGAAGTTGCTTATTTCTGTATAACGCTCCTAGTTTTTTGTGGACTTTTTTTATGGTCATGGATATGTGAATGTCAAATTTTAGTTTATTGTCTATTTCCACTCCTAGCAATTTGTTGTGTTCAGTTGGGTATATAGTGATGTTGTCTTTGGTTGTGATGTTAAAGTGAGAGTTGTTTTGAATATGTTTGGTGGGTTGGAAGATGAGTAGTTTAGTTTTGTTAGGGTTGAGTATTAATTGGGCATTGGATAACCAAGTTTCAACAGAGGAAAAGACTTTTTGTAGTTTGGGTAGGGACTGGGATGAGCAGATGATGGTCAGGTCATCTGCGTATTGTATGAGTGTGCCATGTTTGGTGGCAGAGGCTAGATTATTGGTGAAAACAGAGAAGAGTAGGGGTCCAAGGATGGATCCTTGGGGAACCCCTATGGAGACAGGTAGTTGGGGAGATATGTCATTCTGCCTTTAACTGACAGTACTTGATTTTTATGTTCAAACTGCTCATGTGGTTCTAACCAATCACCTGTCTCTGCCACTTGTTTTGCTTTGGCATCTGCCAAAGCATTTCCTCTAGCCTCTTCTGTATTGCATTTTTGATGTGCCTTGATTTTTACAATACTAAATTTCCCTGTAGGCCATTCTGGGTAATCAATGTCCATAATTTCCGCAATACTGGAGCATGTTTGAGGGGTTTGCCAACACTGTCAACAAATCCCCGCCTGGCCCAAATTGCCATGTGCAAATGCAGTGAATTTACCACATAAGCACTGACACTGTAAATGCTGACTGCTTCAAAATGTTGTAAAACATATCTGACTGCTTCTAACTCTGCCCTTTGGGCTGACATGCAACCTGGCAATTTCTTCAGGATAGGCTCTTGTCTATCTCCTGGGATCACCAAAAATCTTCTTAAATATTTCCCATCTTTCCAACACCTGGCCCCCATCTACATAAACTGTGGGTAAGCCACATTGAAAATAAGCATTCAATGGTGAAATTTCCGGACGTTATAAGCTTTGAACACAATTATGAGGTCCTCCCTTATAGTTAGCCAAATTTGAGAGATAATATTTGTCCCCTGTCTGAATTTGGACATTCTTTGTACTGAATAAAGTCATCCATTTTGCAAAAAATGGTTTGACTCACTCCCTCTGTGATGTTATTCATTTCCATAGAATTCAAAAGAATCTTTATAGACTGATGTGGTATCTGTACAATTATTTTTGAACAAACTGTCAAGTATTCTGTCTGTTTAATTCCCCAATATATGGCTAACAATTGTTGTATGCATGGGTGATATCCCTTTTCAACCGGGGTTAACTTTTGACTGCAGAAAATCACTGGTCAGAGTGCCTTTTCTGCCTTGCTCCCATTTTGTTGAGGCCACTACTGCAGGAGGACTACCGAGATATTCTCACTTCCTGCTGCTGCCTGTAAAATGAAATATTGCTGTCCATCAGGTGCTACCAGTTCTGTAGCCTGTGTCAATTTCTTTTTAGTAGCTCAAAAGCCTGTTCTTCCTTCCATTCCTAACTTAACCGGGGTTCTTCCTTTTGTTCCACTAACATTTTATATAGGGGAGCAGCAGCTGCCGCATAATCCTCTATAAATTCTCTGTTATAATTCATGATACCTAGAAATTTATGCAAATCTGGAATTGTCAATGGCTGAGGTAATTCCAAAATTCCTTTCACTCTTTCATCACAAGGGGATCTGCCAGTGGGACATACAATAGTTCCCAAGAACTTCACCTCTTGTGAAAAGACTTGAACTTTGTCCTTGTTGACTTTGAATCCTGCATCTTGCAAAGTACCTAGATCTTTCTTAAGAAGTGTCTCGTGCTGCTCTATTGTCTCTGACTGTATAAGAATGTCATCAATGTAATGAATGAGACTGTTATCTGTCTCTAAGGGTTTTAAAACCTCCCCTACTACTTGGCAAAAAATTACAGGACTATTTTAAAATTCCTGTGGCAGCCACATCATCACATACTGTTGATTGTTAAAGGTAAAAGCAAACTGTTGCCAATGTTCATTTTGTAAAGGAACTGCAAAAAATCTATTACCTAAATCAATAACTGTAAACCACTTACTTTGAGGTTTTATTCTCACTGCCAATTCCGGCACTCCTGGAACTAGGTGTGCACGAGTAGTTGTGAATTGATTGACCTTACGTAAATCAATAACTAATCTCTAGCTACCCTCTTTCTTTTTCACTGGCCAAATTGGTGAATTTGTGGGACTGTGACCCTTTTGTATTATGCCTGCCTGTTCCCATTGTTCTATACACTTCTTCAAATCCTTTCTCACCTCTTTGGGAATTGGATATTGCTTCTGAAAAGGAGGAATGTAATCAGGATTGCCTACACTCACTGGTACTGCTAACTTAACACAGTCTGTCTTTGATGTAGCCCATAAGGGCTGAAATTGTGATTTGATTTGCTCCCATTTATCCTGCAACTGTGACTGTCTTTTGGTAATGTCATTTTTATAATTACTTACGTCAATTACAAAACAAAGAAATTGCTGAGCTGTATCCCAACTGTCTTCCGTTGTGGCTGACCATAAAACCTTGTTATTGAAATCAATTACTATTCCCAGTTTGTCAAGAATATCAACCCCAAGGATTGTTGTCCCGCAACTGGAATTCATAAGAAATGTACCCTGTTTTGAATATCCATTTTCTGTGAAACATATTTTAACTAGCTTACTGCTTTTGGCCATGCAAGTGCTGCCATCAAAGCCTTGAATGCAATTTTTTTCGAACTGATTTGAACTGATTTACAGGTAACTGTTTATTAGTGACTGAGACTGCTGCCCCTGTATCAAGCAGGGCATCTTTCCATAGTGTCCCCTCCATCCATTCATCCACTAATGGGTGTCCGTCCTTTCCACGTTTAAAATTTGTGAGAAAGGTTACTTGGGTGGGGGGCACACCCCTAATTGGAGTCATATTCATTCTGATCTACTTTCCTTGGTATATCTCTGATTACACAGACTGCATGTTCTGTTCCCTGTTGACTGTTAGTGTCTTCCCTGTCTAATGTGTACTTTGTACTTTCAATTTCACATTTTAATTCCTGACTTGCACCCCCCCTCCCCCTCCCTTCCTCTCCCTCCTCCCTCCCTCCCTCCCTATGTTCTCCCCCTTTTCCTCCCTTCTCTTCTATTTTCTTTCTTTTTCCTTCTTTTCTCGTTTCTTTTTACTTGGTTGTCATGGAGTCTACATATTAATGTATATATTGCTTTTAACTCTTCTCAAGATGTTAGATTATTCCCTATTGGGTTAGGACATTGCCTTATCACATTAAATGCATTTACGAACAGTATGAGAGGATAGCATGTTTATAGGAATGGGGGTATTTTCACTACGATGGAAGTTTTAAATATAGCTATCTTTGTTATGGTTTTATGTCTTGTTTATTTGCACTACGTTTACTGAACTTGTATTGTTGCAAATGGTGCTAATGTTTTTACCCTGCCTTATATGGGTATGGTTTCCTGCCTAATTAATTTACCATACATAATTGTTAAATTTATTGTTTAAATTGCCTTGTTAAGTGGATAGTTTATTGTATATAAGGATAGGGACCAACTCTTTTTACTTGTAACCTGATGAAGCGCACGATACATGTGCGTGAAAGCGCTTGTTCTTTTATTAATTAAACAAAGTTGATTGATTTTAACTTCGTGGTGGTTCCAGTGTTTTTCAACCTCTCTGCTACTTTATTTCCACTGGGAACTCTTTGGATGGTCGTACTAGGTTTGGTGCTGATAGTCGCTTTCCTTCTCTTCATATTCCTGGTCGATCAACACACGATGGAGATGCCGAACATAGAGTTGGATTACAACCCTGGTACTACAGGGAGTACGGAGAATTGGAATGATATTTTTTATCAACAGGAGAATTCTCTCCTGAACTTTGCTGCTCAAGGAACTGTTCCATCTTCTCTGACATCGGAAACTGAAAACATGCAGGAGTTTTATGATCAACTGAGAGCACTGGAGAATAATCTCTACAAATTACATCGGCTAATTTGGCAGAGGAAGAACCTTGAGGCGTGCCTCCACTTCAAGGTCATCCCACGAGGCATGCGCGTCCTCTGTATGCCGAGTTATGGGGATGCACATCCAGAATTGTTGCGAAGATGGCAGTTGTTAAACATAGAGCTTGGAAATAATTACATCCGTTTGCTTATCGACTACTTTAAACCATTGGAAGAAGAGCTTATTAGCAAAGTGGAAGGTGAGCACAAAAATATCACTCTACTGTATAAAAGTGACTTCTGTATGCTGAGACTAAATAATATGCTGAGACAACTTATGCTTTATAGCAATAAGTTAGAGCAACTTAAGTTAAGAAAGCTTAAGCGAGACTGTAACGACTTTCAGCTCGGTCGCATTTTTATGTGGCCGAGGACAAATGACTTGGTTGTTGCGGAAGAAAATAGTGAGCGGGTGACTGATACTCAATCTAGTACTCCTAGTACGACCATGTTGTCTGAGAAACTGACTGATACTTCACTTAGTAATGTTCCCATCTTAACCAATACGGCAGATGATGTTGTTTCATCTGCATCTACTATCCCTTGTAATCAACAATGTCTTAAAGGGGTAGTGAATACAGGTGCGAGACCCAAGAACAATGGACAGACTGTGAGTTTGACCCCTGGGGTAGTAGCTGCTCTAAATTTTCCACTACCCTACAAGAATCGGGCGCAGGAGCGCTCGACAAGCAGAGGGAGGGGAAAACGCAAGTTATCGGGCGAGAACCGCGAGTCGAGGAGAAAGAAGAACTGAACACTTTGTTTTTTAATTTGTCATCTAAAGAGTTTTCAGATATTGAATGTGCTGTTCTAAATAGAGGCCTCTCTTTTATACCCTCCCGAGGGAGTAGTCTACCTGACACTTTGATTATGTTACGTAAATTTACTAGGAAAGTAGCTCTTAAATGTCTGTTTAAAGCCTCAGGTGAGGATAATACATACTATGACACGATAGTGTTAAAAAGAAAAAGTACTTTTGTGCCGCACTTGTCTGGATACATTGATTGTTTTCAGAAAGCCTGTGAGCATGACTTATACCTTTTTTATAAGGGAGGGTCACATAAGCGTTTATTTGTTAACTTGAATACAGCACAGAAGCAGGCATTAGAGTCTTTGATTAATGATGTGAATCTGGTTTTTAGACCAGCTGATAAAGGGGGGGGGAATAGTAGCTATGGATACCATCTTTCACAATGATTTAATGATTGACATGTTAAAGGATGATCTAGCATATTCAGAATTAAGTAAAGTTGAGGTGAGCTCTATAATAAGAAATGTGCACGATACGTTTTATGATCTTCTGATGACGAGATGTATTGATAAAGGTCTATATAACTATTTAATGATTGAAGCACCCCTAATTCCTCTCATCAAGGGTCTTCCCAAGATACATAAAGGGGTAGTTCCTCCTCCCCTACGACCTATTGTATCTGGGAAGTTATGGGTTACCGAACACGCATCCCATTATGTGCAGTCGAAGTTAGGTCCGTTGATAGGTCTCATTCCCACTATTTTAAAAAATTCCTTTGAATTATTGAAGGATTTGAAAAATGTTGCTTTGCTTGATAGTCTAAGATCAGATACCTTGATGGTTACATTGGATATAAAAAACCTTTTCACTAGCATTCCAAATGAGTTTGGAGTGGATGCAGTTAGAAGCTGCCTAGTTGAACTGAGTGATCTAGACAATACAGACCAGCTGACTGTTTTTTCTCTTTTAGATCTAATTTTGAACAACAATGTTTTCTTATTCCAAGATAGGATGTATAGGCAAACATGGGGGGTGGCAATGGGCACCCCCTGTGCCAATGTCTATGCCAATTTGGCTGTATATGTATGGGAGAAGACTTACATTTTTAGTGATCTGAGATTTAGGGCTAATGTCATCCTATACAGACGTTTTGTCGATGACATCCTCCTTTTTTGGAATGGAGGCATTGAATCCCTGAATGAGTTTGTGGATTACATGAGTTCGACTACAACCTTTCTGGATTTCACTCATGAATATTCATTTACTGAGGTCAATTATCTTGACGTTACCATCTATAAGAATGCTTTGAATGAAATCACTACTTCTCTATATAAGAAACCATGTTGGAGGAATGGCATACTCCATTATGGAAGTATGCATCCTAGGTATGTTTTCCCCAACGTGGTTAAGAATCAAATGTCAAGAATAAAGAAACTCTGTAATATTGATAGTGATAAGGAGTGGCTCCTGGATTTTCAGGCTAAATGTTTCTTAGATAGGGGGTATCCCTCCCAGTTGGTACTAGGGTGTAGAAATGATACCATCTTGAATGATGAAAGGTCCTCCAAGAGTGGGGTCTTAAATAGACATGTAACCCATGGTGTCAGGCCTAGAGCTGGCAACAAGGTTCACTTTGACTTTAAGTATACAAATGATATAGAGTACATTAGGGATATTATCTCTAGAAATTGGAAATTACTCACTATGGATAATGAATTGTTGAAAATAGTTGGAAAGAGACCAAGTTTTAGATATAACAATTGTTATAATCTGAAAAGATTATTGTGCAGAGATAATATCAAGATGAAATCTTTGGATATTAGAGCAAATCTTAGACAGGGAACTTATCCCTGTAAGAAATGTTGCATCTGCAAGTATATCTCAACTGAACAGATTTTTGAACGCACTGAGCTGGGTTTGTTGTTTAAACCCAACTTTTACGCAACATGTGACACAGTCAATGTCATTTACTTGGCTAATTGCGATAGCTGTGAGGCTTACTATGTGGGATTGACCACACGTAGACTCAAAGATCGAGTCTATAACCATGTCTATGACATAAGAAAAGCTAATATTAGTAATGCCTTAGCCAAACATTGTCAAATACATCCGACTCATGCTTTTAAGTTTAGAGTACTACAGATACAATATCCAAACAGAAGAGAAGGTGACTCCATAGGGACTCTTGAATTAAATGAGTTGAAGTGGATTTTAATCCTTAGAGCCCACATAGAACCTGGACTAAATACAGCTGTTAATATAAGGCCTGCACTTTTATAGTTTTTCTTGGTCATACTTTTTCTTTATTTTTATTCAGTATTTTTCTTCCCTACCTTTTTCTGCTTTCCTCTCCCCCCCTTCCTTCCCTCCTTCCCCCCCTCCCTCCCTTTCCCTCTCTCCCTCTCCCTCCCTCCCTTTCCCTCTCTCCCTCTCCCTCTCCCTCCCTCCCCACCCTCCCTCCCCTATGTTCTCCCCCCCCTTTTCCTCCCTTCTCTTCTATTTTTCTTTCTTTTTCCTTCTTTTCTCGTTTCTTTTTACTTGGTTGTCATGGAGTCTACATATTAATGTATATATTGCTTTTAACTCTTCTCAAGATGTTAGATTATTCCCTATTGGGTTAGGACATTGCCTTATCACATTAAATGCATTTATGAACAGTATGAGAGGATAGCATGTTTATAGGAATGGGGGTATTTTCACTACGATGGAAGTTTTAAATATAGCTATCTTTGTTATGGTTTTATGTCTTGTTTATTTGCACTACGTTTACTGAACTTGTATTGTTGCAAATGGTGCTAATGTTTTTACCCTGCCTTATATGGGTATGGTTTCCTGCCTAATTAATTTACCATACATAATTGTTAAATTTATTGTTTAAATTGCCTTGTTAAGTGGATAGTTTATTGTATATAAGGATAGGGACCAACTCTTTTTACTTGTAACCTGATGAAGCGCACGATACATGTGCGTGAAAGCGCTTGTTCTTTTATTAATTAAACAAAGTTGATTGATTTTAACTTCGTGGTGGTTCCAGTGTTTTTCAACCTCTCTGACTTGCACCATGTGTGGGATTATATGGTGGGTTTTCTGTGTATTCCACGGGGTATACTTTATTTTTTTCTGTATCCCTCTGTGTTTGTTCTTGTGACTGATTCTCCATTAATGTATTTTCTTTATCTTGATTTATTTCCCTATTTTTGGGTTTTGAAGAAGTACTATTATCTGCATAGATACCCTTTTGTATTTGACTTTCCTTCCATCTTTTATAATATGGACAATCCTGTTTAAGGTGGCCTATTTTCTTACAAGTAAAACATATCACCTATTTTTCTGAACTTCATTGTGCATCTGTCTGTAACCCTGGTGGAGCAGAAGCTTCTTGTGTTCCCCCCGTTTTTGTTATTTCATCAGACCATCTGTTACGTCCCCTTCCTTTCCCCACGTAGTCTACACTTTGGTCTCCTTCTACAGCAAAAATGTTATGTGTATAAAGTTTTCCATCATCTCCCATTGTCTTGCCTCTGATGGGTTTTTGGACTACTTCTTCTAGGGTTTTTAATCCTAAGCCATAGCTATGCTTAATGTCACCTGAGACTCCCTTCACTTGTTTTAAAAAGGTATGTATAAGCAACTGCTGCACCTCTGGATTTGTCATTTGGTCATCTGTTTTACCATATACAACCTGGTATGCAAGCTTAAAGTCATCACTTTGTTCCATTAATTTATCTGTAATGCTAATTTTAAAATAATCAAGTAATTCAGGGGTCAAAGGTTGACCCTGAGTATATGTTTTGAGAATAGCTGGCATTCTGGCTGTTCTGCTGTCTAGTGAACATTTCTCATTTCTATGTATGACTTTAAACCTTTTGGGATGAATACAAAAAAAAATCTACACAGGGCATCATTCCATGTAGACCCTACAGTATACGTTAACCATTCTTCAAATGCCAACATGTTGAAAAAGATACCTTTTTTGTCTTGCCACTGAGGCAGTGTCTACAATAAATGTGACTGTTGATAAATTTCTACAGGGGAAATGACTGCCATGTTGACTGTGTCCTGCCCCACATCTATTGGTCTATTTTGTGCCTGTAATAAATCTCACTTTACTTGCGCTAACTGCTGTTTTAAACCTTCCAATTCATTTGTTAAAAGTTGATTGTCATGCTCTAAACTTTGAATGATTGCTGAGCCATAGGTTGTGGATTGCTGCTTTACTAACTCTGTTTGAGCCTTGTCTAACTCATGCTTTAACGCTTGATTATCTGCCTGTAGATGTCGAATTTGTTCTGTTACACTGTCTTCTGGTAATGTTTGAAAAGCTTGTAAAACTTGTTTTAAAAGCTTGGTGATAACCTTAACCATGTCAAGATGTTCATCTTGTGCCTTTGCAAGATCCTGTCTATATCCCTGTGAAAGTGGCTGTAGAGCATCACCTAATTGCTTAGTATCAGTAATAGTATTATGTAACCTATTCCATTCTGTACAGTAAACTTCATACATATTAACTATATCAAATTTTTGCATAATGTTCAATCTCCCCCAAAAAACAGTGATTGCTTGAACTACATCAGATAAAGGCATAACTGCAGTGGGTTGTTGTACTTGTAAATTATCTGAAGAATTAGCAACATCAGAAGGAAATGTTTCCTTTGTAACAACAGGATAAATCTTAACTGTCTTACACATTAAACTTTTATGACAAAATAGATTTGTGAAATTTGCAGTCACATAAAAGACAATCTGTTTGCATAACTTTTGCTTTAGCAATGCTGTTGTTGTTGTTGTGTCTTTCGGCTTTTCCCGGTTAGGGGTCGCCACAGCGGAACTCCGGTCTGCTAATGATTGGCAGTAGATTTTTTACATGTCGAGTTGCCGGCCCTGACACACAACCTTCAACGAAGGTACGCCCATTCACACATGTCTCCACACAGAAGACGCTCTAGCTGAGAATCAAACAGGACAATGTCTTACTATGAGGCGACAACGCTACCGCAGCACCACCACCGCAGTCATGTATTGAGAATAAATATTTATATATTTACAAAGATAACTTTTGTCTAACTTTTGTGCAGTAAAAATGCCTGACTTACATTTTATATCTGACATAGAAGATTCAAACCATGATTGCAAATATAACCAGACCTTATCATGTGTATTATTTAAATTAATTTTCACAGTTTGTGGGCATTTCAAGCTAATGTCATGTATGGCATCCATGTTATAACTGTAAAGAAGTTACCATATTTTTGCAGAAGACAAACAGGTGTACAGGCTGAAGTCAATCTGGAAAAAGATGGTGTTTCTCCACAGGTGAATTGTAGGTGGTTCGTCACAGGACAGCTTTTACGGCATCACTCTGTATCCACCAGTGAAGTACTGGAACTGTTGATCTGTTGAAATACTAGAAATGTCAATCTGTTGAACTCAGAAAAATGTAAGGCCTTTATGAAAAAATTAACTGTTGGTAATGGATAAAAAAAGGATGTGGCCAGTGGGCTAGATTCCCGGCCAGTGAGCTAGGCTCACCACTGTAAAATATTATTAGCATTGACCAGACACCGTACTACTGTGTCTATTAATATTTATTTGTAGTAGTACAAATTTTTGCCAAACAGTTAATTCTGTCAGAGTTATTTCAATTCTATTATAACATAGCTAGACACCTATAACTATAGACCAATGAACACTCAGTCCAAAAATGTCACTAACGAGAGAAACATACTGTCCACTTTATATACCTTTTTTAAATGTTAACCAATGTTATTTTTAATGTCCTTGTGACTTATTCTTCTGGTTTGCATGATTTATGTCCTTCTTTGGTTCTGTATCTGAAGACTTCACAAAAAGTCTCCCCACGTCATCTTTGCGTAAAGTCCTTGTTGATGCAAAGTTTCTGTATGTATCATGAACAACTCCATTAGTTATTTCTGGCCTGGACAGTTTCTCTTGAAATGACAAATATAAAGTCCAAGTTATTCTTGAGATGAAAAAGTCCCTGTAATACAAAGTTTCTGTTTGAGATAGGTTCATAGGTTCATAGGTTTATACTAGGCTATCTGCCCTAAGGCATTTATAAGCCTAGCCCAAAGTTTTGTGGCTTACGCCACCCCTTATATGAAAAAATACTGTTCCCATTAGTTTGTTGTGCCTCTGTCCAGCAGTGACACAGAGATGATTCCCGGGGTAAACCTGCGATCTCCCATCCACAGGTCAAGATTTCTCTTGAACAGAGCCAGCGAGGTGCTCTGCCTCACATGGACCGGGATTTTATTCCACAGCATAGGGAGTCTCTGAGTGATAAATCTATCCCTCCAGCACGTCCTATTTATATCCGTGCTAAGGTTTAAGTCGCTTGCTCTAGTGGTTTTGGTGGATTTGGATTTTTTGAGGTGGAGCATGTCCATTAATTCCGGGTTGGACATGGCCTTGTATGTCAGGCACATGTCATCTCTGAGCAGACGGTATGCGACTGAATAGAGCTGGAGTTTCTTCAATCTGGTAGCATATGACAGATTTTGGAGTCCCTTTATCCTTTTGGTGAGGAACTTTTGGGGTCTCTCCAATTGCTGCGCAGATGTCGGGTGAGATACATCCCGAATGGGGCATTGTACTCGATCATTGGTCTGATAAGTGAAGAGTACAGGGGAACAATGACCTCACTAGATCTGGATGTGAATCCCTTCATGATCAGGTGGGCAATGTAGAAGGTCTTTCTAACCACTTTAGCAACGTGAGTGTCAAAAGAAAGGCCACTGTCAACCTGGGTCCCCAGGTCCCTGATAACCTCTTCTGTGCTTAGTGGATTGCCACCTATATGGTAGCTTGGGGTTACCTTGCTTTTCCCGAAGGGTATGACTATACATTTTTTGGCGTTTAACTTTAGGCCATGGCTCTGACACCAGCTATCTGTTTCCGTGAGTCGCTTCTGAAGGATATCCGTGTCCGATGCACTTTCCACTATGGCGCCCAGTTTGCAGTCATCTGCAAACTTTGTCAGCCAAAGTCCTCCCATGTTAGCCTGTACTTCTGAGAAGTAGATGCCGAACAATAGGGGGCCAAGGACTGAGCCCTGTGGGACACCACTTGGGTCAATGTAACTTCCTTTTTTCTATAACAGGATGCCATAAGCCCACAGCTATATGTTATTAATATCTAAGCTGAACATTTACAAGAAATAAAAGATCATCACTTAACTGTTCTTGCAAAGCAAGCTATATTATTTTGAAAGCTGCTGTTTGGTCTTGCATTTTCTTTTACTGCACACACAGTATAATTTTGGGGAAAGCATTTAAATTTATACAGTCTCTATCACCTATGAACCTATGAACTATTTGGCCACATGAGACCAATATGCTGATAAATACATCAAAAATTAAGCATATGAGATTTGAGAGACATACATTGAAAGATGAATATTTAACACAGCACACAGTGATTGAAACTGCAGATTCATTTAAGGACCTGGATATATGGGTAGATCCAGCTTTGAGTTTTTCAAATCATATCAACCAATTGGTTAATTATTGTTATAGAATTATAGGTTTTATAAAAAGATTTATAAAGTCTAGGAAATCAGAAATAATGAAGTCATTCTTTGTTTGTTACACTAGACCCAAACTTCAGCATGGAATAACAATATGGAAGCATTAGAAGAAAACAAGTATGAGTAAACTGGAAAAAGTACAGCAGAAATATACCAATAGCATCCATGGATGTGAAAATGTAAGTTATTATGAAAGACTAAAATATCTGAACTTGTACAGTCTCTTACAGGTATCTAAGAGGAGATCTTATTCAAGTACCTAGGGCATTTAGAGACAACTGCCTCTGGGAATGTTTGGAGTTATCAAAAAGTAATATAGAATTATCAGAAACCTATGTAGAAGATTCTGTAAGAATGAAAAGTGTGCTAATTGGTTCTCTGAGAAAGCTGATGCATGGAACAGACTTCCAAATTACATTAAAACAAGTACTACTTAGATATTTTTAAGAACAACCTGAACACTTATTATGAGAACAATTGTTTTAGTATACTGGCAGGCTAGATGGGCATTAATGTCCATGCTTGAAATATTTGCATGTATGTATATATGTGTAGGAATTTATGCCTAAAAATGTGAGTTTTCTATACTACCCAAGTGAGGTTTTGTGTCAAATGTCTTTGCCAGATGAAGGTAGGCAGTATGCACCATTTTGCCTTTGCCCACAGCTCTAGTGACCTCTTCAAAGAAGTCCACCATGTTTAGTAGGCATGACCTGCCATTGACAAAACCGAACTGGGATGGGTCCAGTGTTTGAAAATTTCCTATATCTTTGCTTATCAAATCCATGGTAATTATTTCCATGGCCTTGCATATAAGTGTTTATATCACATTATCGAAAGATGAAAATAGCGAACGCTATTTCATCGGCCCCAAAACATCTAAACATGAAAATATCGAACATTCAGAAGAGCAAATCTTTACCCGTGGAAAAGATTTGCTGCTCCAAAACACATACACACAACACAAGCACATCAAACAAACAGCAACTACACACATACACTTAAATTCCTACATCTAATGCTACACTAAACTAAACATACGCTACTATCTACCCACTTACCATAACCCAAACCCTAACCCTAAGGTCCGTCACAATTGCACACTCACCTAACCCGCGCCCTAACCCTAACTCACTTAAACCGCCCCTAACCCTAAATTCTGTCACTATCGCACACACGCCTGACCTGCACTCTAAACCTAACTCACATAACCCGCCCCTAACCCTAACGTGCAAGCAATCACACACTTACCTGAACCCAACCCGTAACTTTCCATGACAGTGCTAAGAATAGCAAAGCCACAGAAACGGCCAACCGAATTCTTTACCAAGGAAAGAATTTGCTGTTCTGCAGCTTTGCTATTCTTAGCGTTCTCGGAATAGTGTTCAATGTTAGAACATTAGAAGTTTTAATACTTTAATGTTCTGATATAGACCTGCATATAAGGCTAGTCACACTTTAGGGTCTGTAGTTATCTGAATCTGTTGATGGTCTGCCTTTGTGTAGAGGGATGACTGTTGCAGTCCTCCATTTCTTAGGGATGAAGCCTGTCTGGATGCTGTGGTTGGTTGAATAGAGACTCTAGTGGGCCTGAAAGATCACACTTCAAGCTATTTAGGAGGCATTCTGGAATATCATCTTTTAACTAATTAATTTCAAATCTTCCTTCTCCTTCATCTTCTCCATCTTCTTCTTCTTCTATGCCTGCTTAGTGTTTTTGCTGCCCCTACTGCCATGCAGGCTGAGGTAAGTACTTTTATTTGAAAAATTGAAATTGCCCAAGTTATTTAAGTTTATTGGTATTCTCAAATTATTTATTGCATTTATCCACATTTTAAAACTGCAAAGTCTATTTGTTTTCCAGTGTCATTACTGCCCAAGTAATTGCTTGAAAGTCACCTTAAAAGTGTTGTCTTAGCTAGTTGTTGAATTGTTTTTTTGTTAGCTTTTCACTTGTAGCTTGCATCTCTGTACTTTTACAGTAAGAAGACCTGGGACTATTCATCTAGTAGTAGTAGGTGGTAGCCTGCTCTGTCTGAGATGGAAAACATATGGGAAGGCTTAATATGAGGTTGGTTATTGGCCACAAGGCTAGTTAATCTGTCTACTCAGTTTTCACTGTCTCTATAAATGTTGCTCATTTGCGCAATGCTGCATGTCACACAGATAGGTTTAGCAGTGCCTTGTACAGAAGCATGTACTTAGAAACTAAATTTTCCCTATAATATTACCTCTGCAATTGTAGCTAGTAACTTAGCTGTGCTTTGGGCAACTAGTCTGCACCCTGAGGAGCACTGCCCATTGAATTTAGTTTTACAAAGTCTAGTCTTCTTCTAGTCTCTAAACCACTCAAGCTACTAACCCCTCTTGAACCACACCCTTATAACTTCACTTAAAAATAACCTGACATCATGGATATGCACTTTCTCAACTTCACTGGCACCACTCTGGTAGGGATGGGCTTCCTGAGACAATGTAGCACTTAAGAAAAGTGATACAGTATGTGAGAGATGTATTTACATCATGTCACAAGAGGCAAAACCTTTACATACATGAACTCAAAAAACAGCCAGGTTGTCAGTAACACTCAAACTATACGTGCCACACATTGTATGTACCCGACCCATAGACCAGCATATGCTGACTCACTTAAATGCAATCTTCCTAAACTCCAAAGCCTTCTAGACATTCCACCTGCAACAATTACCCTCAAGAAACCCAAAATCAGTCCACTGTAACAACATTCTTTCACTACACATACAGCCACACCTTGTGGAGCCTCAACTACAAAGCCCATAAGGCAAACCAACACACTACCCAATATTCTAGTCATAGGAGACTCCACTATGAGACATATTGATGCCTCAGTCACAAGACTGATTGAGGAGAAAATTATGGTCATTTGTCTTCCAGGTGTCAGGATCTGCCAAGTCATGCATGCACATAAGTCATTGGACCACAGGTATCAGTGTGACTCAGTCATAGTCCATGTGGATGTAAATGACCTGAGACATAGCTCCCTAGACTATATGAAGAAAGGCATTATGCAGCTCTTGGACTATGTGTTCTAGGGTGGTATGAGCCTAGCATTGAGCAGCACTCTACCTTCACCAAAGATATGCCACAATGTGAACAGAAGACAAAGCCCCATATCATATCCTAGCAAGCTAGGCAGCTTAATATTAGTAGTTTTAGATGGAATACAAAACACATGCTACTTTAATCCTCATTCCTTGTCAGTATCACCTTCTGTGTCCCATAAAACCCACATCTCAGACCTACTGGAGACGCTCACCATTCAATCCCATACAATATTCATGGGTGACCTTAATGACCAGTCTATAAACAGGGAATCCTACAGCACCTCAAACTTGTAAGCTCAGAGATTCCCAGACCTTGCAAACACAAATATCCTAGACCAGATAGTTCATACACCATCTGGGGTACAAACATACTGGAGCAGGTAATTACACTGCCAGTACAGTGTCCTCTCTGGTAAGGTCAGGCCATAAAGCTGTCTCCTTTGATATAAAAATCAATTTTGCACCACCAGTAGGACCCATTATAAAGCTAACTTCCTACTATTAAGCAATAACCCGAAAAAATTTCAAGCCCTTCCAAACTTGGAGAACACAGCAGCCTATGCACAACTGTTCACTTATGTTAATAGCTCCATACAGACAGCTGTGCCTACAAAGAAATAAACCTAAAGCAAACTCAAAAAACAAACCATCCTGGTGGAATCATAAACAGGCTGCATAACAAAAGGAATAGAGTCATAGCTAAAATTAGGAAGTGTAAAGTCCATCAAAGTCCATCAAACTAAACAATCAACTAGGAGGGCAAATGAAGTATACCAAAGAGAATTTTGAGGTATACATAGCTCCCCTGGCCAAGGACAACCACAGCTCCACTCCTTCCCTTCTGTGGCCACCCCCAAGGAATTACCATCTAACATAGACCCCCAACCATTAGTAGGGAGCAGGTCCTAGAGGCACTTTTGTAGGCCAAGAACACCACATCGATGAGTTTCAATAATATCCCAGGATGCCTCCTAAATAGCCTGAAACATGCTAATCAGGGCTACTGGCATCACTATTTAACCACAGCCTTCTGACAGGCTTTATGCCACAAAAAATGCTGGACTACAACAGTCATTCCCCTGCACAAGACTGGCCCATCTATGGTTCCTGGGAATAGGTCTGACCAGTGTTATATGCAAACCATGGAAATAATTATCATGGAGATGATTAATACTGACATAGTAAGCCTTCTGGCAGTGGATAGAACCCAGCTTTGTCAATGGATCATCATGCCTACTCAACCTTGTGGACTTTTTTGAAAAGGTCACCAAGGCAATGGATGAGGGCAAAATGGTGCATACTGCCTACCTTGACCTGGCTAAGGTATTTGATATAGCTCAGCACTCAGGCATTTTAAACAAACTCAATGAATTAGGAATAAACCTGTGTGTTATGCACTGGATAATGAGCTGGCTCTCAGATAGGACCCAGGAAGTTAGGATAGGGGAGGCCACTTCCACAATGAGGCTAGTCAGTAGCAGAGACCCTCAGGACTCTGTGCTGGGTCTGCTCCTTTTTGGCATTTACCGCTTGGAAGCATACCTCTCAACCTCTTAATGCAAAAAATCTGTACAAATTTTGACAAAATGGGGGTACAAATAGGAACATATTTTAAATATTGCTCTTATAAACTTTTAGAAAGTTGCTAGAGTAACATGCTTTGTTTTAATATACATTTTCTGAAGGATCTGTAGTCTGAAACTCAAATGGATGTCATTATTTAGTGACTGCAATCCTGAGATCATACCAGTAATTTGCCAGGAAAATAGAGGATCAGGCCAAAAATATGAGCCAAAAATCTGGACATTCTGCAGAAATCTGTACATGTGAGAGGTATGCTTGGAATTCAAAGCCAATATTAAGGGCCTTTGGCTGACCTAGTTTGTAGATGGTTGCAAACTGGGAGAAGTTATAGAATTCCTCCAGGACACTGACATCTCACAAGAAGGACTAAGACAAATTACTGGTACCAAAGCCATGGCTTTAACCTTAGCACCAAAAAAAATGTATAATAATACCCTTTGAGAAGTTCACCTCTCTAGGAATCTACATCATTGATAACACACCCCTAAAACTAGACCCAGTAGTCAGTGATTTGGCAACATATGTAGACAGTAACCTGGCCTTGGACGGAAATCATTCTATGTTGCACAACAAGAGCATGGCATCTAGATCTAAGGAAATCATCATACTACCGTATTCGGCCTTCATCAGATCCATCACTGAGTACAACACCTCCTTCAGTGTGTACCTGACCAGGCATATGAAGCAAATGAAATATCCACAGAGGTTTCTCACGAAATGAATTGAGGGCATAAACAACGTGTCTTATGAAGACCAGATTAAAGCCCTACCTCTGTACTCTATTTCCTATAGACTGTTGAGCGACAATCTATTCCTGGCATACACAGTGTCCTTGATCCCACTCTGATGGATCTTTTGCATATCCACAAAACAAATAGCATCAGAACTGCTCAATCTAGGGATTTGAACTTTACTTGTGGCATAAATAGGACATTTTGGAGGGACACGTATGTGTCTCAGATAATTCCCTTTCTCTGGACAGGCTTCCCATTCATGTGAAGCAGAGCTCTTCCCTTACCCTATTCAAGCATAACCTGGACCAGTGGATGGGAAATCAGAAATTCACCCCTGGTCTAGCAACTTTGTCTCTAATGGACTGTTATTCATGTTCTAGCTCACATACCCACCCTAAATAACCTTTTTTGGCACAAAAAATTAAGGGATACATTTGGGATGCATTGCTAGGTTTATAAAACCCCCAGTGGTCATTAGCCTAGTACATACCTATGAGCCTTTGAACCTATTAAGGACCTCCCATACCCTTTCTGACCAAACTGATTCTGTCAACCTACCCCTTTCAATCTCATCTTTACTTCTAATAAAAAATGAAATCTGAGCAGCCAAGTGCTCTGGATTGTGCAGAATGCTTCACATTTAACATCGGCTTAGCCAACTGTTCCGCTGTTCCACACTGAGCAGTGCTGGCTCCACTTTATATTTTTTTGATTGGCTTGCATAACACACTGCGGTATATGAGCCAGTCAAGTCACTACTCCTAAGGCAAAGGGAGCTATTGAGGATAAAGAAAATTTGGCCAATCGCGTGCTGCTACTAGTTTTCATGCGACTGCAATACTTGCAGGGTGCAGAGGCAGAGAGAAAGAGAGATTGTCGTTTTGATTTTACATTCAAATGAAAGAAAAGGCAGACACATTAGTATTTAAAAGTATACCATGGCAACTGCTGCAGAGTAGATATAAATGCATAGTGTCATGACTTGCTTAAGCTCTTTGGGTATGCGATTTAAAGTAATCAAGCCCAGGTCTATATGATGTAAATGTCTACAGCTGGTTACCTTAGCAACTATTTAAGCTGTTTGCTGTAAATCTGTTAAATTCATCAGCAAAAATTACTTTAACAATGTGATCTCTGTATCAGTGGCAATATTTCAACTACTGCTTGCATAATAAAGAAAAAAATATTATTTCTGTCAGAAGTAAAACAGGAATTAAATGGAATACAAAAAGGTCCTGGAAGCAAATTAAGCAAATACCTTTATAGCCAGGAGGTTAGAGCTGCACAGATGCCTATGCATTATTCCATGTGAATGTTTTGGATACACTTTTAGAACAATTACTTACATTTATCAATGTTCACAGCTCTAGAGCATTTAATCAAATCTGCTATGTGAGAGTTCATTTCATTCTTAATAAAAGTGAATGATGTTATACAAAATAGGAAAGTGAACAATGTGGCTTCCATGGGAGTGCTGTGCCTTCTGCAGTCCCGCTTTAAAAATTAATAATTTAACTTATAGGTCACTACAGCTCAGGGAATCAGATTTAACATGTACAAAATGATAACTGTTGAAAAAATGTTTTATTTCTCCATAAATCTAAAATATTTTTTTTTTGCATACTTGTTAACTGATGCATTGTCAAGCTGCTTAATTTCCTTGCCTCAAACACCTTAGTCTTTTTAGGAAATTACCAAGTTAAACCTAGTTAGATATAAACTTCAAATTAAATGCATTCTCTGAGTATCAAAGCTTGCAATCATTTGCAGAGTACAAATTATTAACACAAGTATTTGCATTACAGAAATAACCTTTGTTGTGCATCATAGCCAGCACAACCCTGCAGTTTTAGAGAAACTACAGAAACTCAGCTTCTGTTGTGCAACTATGAAAATGACAAACCAAAAATATTTATGGCAAAACTGAGTGCATATTGCATTAAATATTTATGTCAGCAGAAAAAGAAAAAAATGTCTGTCTAACTTTCCCAGTTTGTACAGCTAACATCTTTGTACTGCCTTTTCTCCTACCTCACCACCCACCCCAGGCCATCTTAAAGAATCCAGTGTCTTGAAAATCCACTCAGGTTTTATTTATTTTTCTGTCTTTAAAGAAGATGTACTTTCTAGTGCTTAGGATGAATTTTGTACAGTTAGTCAGGTAGTTGTTCCCCCTCCTGTCTCCCCTGGCTTTTGTGTTAAGCTTAAACTGAATGTATCTTCAGAGCTCATACTATCACTTTTCTTCCTCACCTATTCTCAGGTGATAAAAGCTCTAGCTCCTCCAACCTTTCCTCTTGTCAACTGTCCTCTCTTCCCTTCATTACCTTCATCTGTACACTGTCAGTCAGTTTTAGCTCCCTCTCCTTGTGTAGGCACCTGGAAATAGCACAGCATTCCATTCTGGCCTACCAGCTGTCTAAAATTGAGTGGTAGAACCTTTCGACTTCTACAGTCTATTATTATAAGGATACAGTCCACCACCTTATTAGTCATTGATGCACATCCTCAGTCTGCAAGGAGTGATTTGTTGCTACCTCTGCTATCACCCTGAGGTCTCATTTTCCTGCTTTAAAATTGAGGGACAAGGGGACCTGATGGACTGATACAGTGAAATGCCTCATAAGACCATCATATGAGAAGGATGAAAAAATGTAGGCAAAATACAGTAAGGGGATAGGAGCAAAACTTCCAGAAGCAGACTTGGAAATTATATGACACCAGAGTAAAGGAGAAGTGGGAGTTGATGGAGATTTTGGACCATGAGATCTTTCACCAGCTGGTGCAGGACTGCTCTGGAAAAGATAGAATTATGGATACAGTCCTATCTGATGGATGTTGAGGTAAAGACACCATTAGGCAATGTTAATCATGTCATTATGTAGTTTGCAGTAGGAGGAATGGACTATAATACAAATACAAAGGTGATGAAGTGCGATTTTAGGATTATGATACACTTAGGGAGAGGTAAAAGATTGATTAAGAAACTGGGAGAAAAGTAAATGGGTAAACAATTTATATATATGGGTCAAGGATAGAGTACTTGGGGATATGAGCAAGGGTGTAAGAAATAGACAAAATGAAGAGAAGGCCAATGCAAATAGAAAGGAAAGTGAGCAAAGCCAGTGATTAGAGTAAAAGTGAAGAAAGGGGTGGAAGGAAAAGAAAACACAATACAAGTTGAAAGGGAATTAGCAGTAGGGATTAGGAAGGGGAGCACATACTTTTTTGATATATGACAGAAAGGAGGAAACATCTGATCATGTAGGGCAAATATAGTAGGGAGATCTCAGAAGAAAAAATAAACTTCCATCACTTTCCCCCCCTCACTAAATGTGGTTGTGCAAGTTGTGTTTAAAGAGAGGGAGAAAAAAATAGAAGAAAAATAGTACCAAAGTAAATAACTGCAATACCAGCAGTTAAAGGATTCCTTCTAACTGCTAGTATTGCAGTTATTTACTTTGGTACTGTGAATGTGTGTGGATAAGTGTGTGTGTGTGTGTGTGTGTGTGTGTGTGTGTGTGTGTGTGTGTGTGTGTGTGTGTGTGTGTGTGTGTGTGTGTGTGTGTGTGTGTGTGTGTGTGTGTGTGTGTGTGTATGTTTGTATGTGGTTTTCTATATGAGTGAGACACTGCCTTTTTGCTTCTACATCTGTGTATATATGTAAACATCTGTTTCTGCAAGAGAGTGTGTGCATTATTAAACACTTACATATGGTATATTTTGGTTGAAAGTCCATGGCCATGGTCAAAGTATGCTTTTCCTGCAGTGCAGAAATTGGGTGTTCCACATTTTGACTGTTTGCCACACATTGCTATGGTCTGTGCTCCACATTGGCTCTTAGCAGGCTGAGACCTATGGCTGTCATATATAATACATAGTCAGGCATCCCACATCCCCCATCTATGACACAGACATAAACACTCCTTAGTGATTCTGCACCCCTTTCTATTCCAGACATACCCACCATAAATATTCTGAAGCCAACCAACCCACATTTTCTTTAGCTTATGACAATATCATCATTTGTACAACATGAATTCTGCCATTCAAAAGCCTATCTTAGTGTTGACACTCCACAAGTGTCCCTCTTCTTGTTTTGTGAAATTCTACATCTTCTGCAATACATTAATCTTTGACAACTCCTCTAAATAATTCATATTACTTCTTTCCTTTATACCTTTTTATCTTATTTCTAGCATATTTAAACCCCATTTTCATTTTATCCCACTCCTTAGCTATCCAGTCTGAGGAAATGTCTGCCTTCCATACTAACTTTCAAATCACTTCTGCTACTAATTCTCTAAATTCTTCTCTTTTTAACAACTAAGCAGGGAAGTGCCAGTGTTGCAGTTTTATTTCATTGCCATGCATCTTCAGCTTAACCTTTATAGGTGCATGATCTAAAATAGCTATTGGATGTGTTTCAAAGTTTTCAATTAAATATCCAGGCACCTCTGACATGTAATTGCTATGCAGTGTGGCCCAGCGTTTGTACTCTGGGGAATGATATGTAAATTTTCATTCTGACCTCCTGCTGGTAAATTCATTTCTCCCATCCCAAATATTCTCATCTATTTCTTCAAGAATATGTCCTCTTCTGTTATAGTGACTCTTCTAAGCTCCCTGATAAATCCTCACTATTGCAAATCAAATTCCAGTCCTCATTTTTAAACAATATTCCCTAATGAAAGCTAATTGTTTGTCCCAAAATTCTCCTAAGCTCCATATTAGTAGTTTTAGGTGGAATATAAACACATGCTACTTTAATCCTTACTCCTTGTTAATATTCTATAATTGTTACAAATCTTTTATCACTATTGGAAATCCACTCACAATTATTACCTTCTTTTGTCTTTGTCCCTGATACTCAGCTGAATAAGCATTCTGAAGACCCTTATTTGCCAAGTTCACATTCTAATTTCTACCGAAATATGTATCCTGCAAAACTGCTATCTGCACCCTACACTTCTAATTGTACTCTTTGATTTTTATCTGTACCTGCAATGCCATTGACATTCCATGATAAAATTGATACTGCAGTCATTCTGGTTAGAAGCTATTGCTTTCACATATTCTGATGATTTTTTTTTGAAGTAGCTACTTCTAGCTAGCAACTTATATGCATATATTAATGCTTGTTAGGCTAATAATACATGCAACTACTGCTTCTCATTTCTGTTTGAACCTGTGTCACATTTCCCTGACTTTTTGCTTCACTAAAAATATTCAAGAGACTAAATACATTTTGAAACACCAAAGCAAACACAAAATATATATTTCCAGATGAGAGGAGATAGGTAGAAAGATTTCTAACAATACTGGAGATATGCTGAGTTAAGGACAGCTCATTGTCTATGCAAGATCAAAAATCTTGGAAGATGATGTCAGTCTTAAAGTGAATCACATTTACGTAATACCATGCAGGAACAACAGTTTTACCAAAGGTGACTATACTACATTATTTTGCATTTAGGGAAACAATGTTATTAAATCACAAGTATTTAGTGTGATCAAGGTCTTGTTTGAGTGTTACTGAATCTGAGTTGGAGTTTAGGAAAGGTCACAGCTTGTAATCATCTACAAATTTAGTTATCCAACTGTTACTAATATTTACCTGTATTTCAGTAAAATAGATTCCAATGAGGAAAGGGCCTAGAGCAGAATACTGAGGAATGCCTTTGATTACATTTTGCTTTATGGAGATGATACCATTTATTCAGACTGAATATGTTCTAACAGACATTTAGCAATTCAGTGAACTACTGTGAAGGTCATTGTTTACTTAAGTTAGCTTTTTTTTAATTTTGGCAGAGTGGGGAAAAACATCAAATGCTTTGGCTAACTGGAGATAAGCAATGTGGATGGGAAGACCTTTATGAAGCAATATAAATGGGGAGCCTTTTAGCTTTGAATTTGGTGACTTTTTCAAAGAATCTAAAAAAAAAAAAAATAAAAAATAAGAAAGTACATCCTAACCTTGACCATACTGAATCAGATCACAGGAAGCTCATTTGACCGAAACTCATTTCACTGAAACCAAATGACTGAAAACTCATTTCGCCGAAAACTCATTTTGCCAAAAACTCATTTCACCAAAAATAGTACAGGCAGTGTATATGCCCTTTTCCCCACTGTAGTGCGACCTGGAGTTAGAATATATAAGTAGGGAGGTGTGGGGGCGTAGCCCCCCACCTAGCTTAGTTTTATACTGTCCAGTTCCTATTAACTAGGTAAGTTGGTAGTTTTTAACAGCATTAGGTGGGGGGACTGTGCCCCCCACACCCCCCTACTCATATATTCTAACTCCAGGGTCGCACTACAGTGGGGAAATGGGCATATACACTGCCTGTACTATTTTCGGTGAAATGAGGTTTCAACAAAATGAGTTTTCGGCGAAATGAGTTTTCAGTCATTTGGTCTTGGTGAAATGAGTTTCGGTCAAATGAGCATTCGGCGATCTGATAGGAACCCATATATATATATATATATATATATATATATATATTTATATATATATATATATATATATATATATATATACACGCACACACACTCACACACACGCATACTCACACACATACTCACACACACACACACACACACACACACACACACACACACACACACACACACACACACACACACACACACACCAACTCTGAGTTTGCACAACAGTGTGGAAAAGAAAGAGAAAGTTGCTTAATCCACTGTATGGTGATCTCTCACAGAAACCCACATCAAACAGTCATTAAGCAGTTATCGAAAGGATATTGACCGAGCTAGCCAACAATTCTCCTTTGGACAAATGCACAATACAGCCAGTTATGCAAACCACACACACACACACACACACACACACACACACACACACACACACACACGCAAGTGAGTGTGTTTGTGTGTGTGTGTGTGTGTGTGTGTGTGTGTGTGTGTGTGTGTGTGTGTGTGTGTGTGCGTGTTTGTGTGTGTCTGTGTGTGTGTGAGTGTATTATGAAAAAATAAATTAAAAATAAAGGCGACCAACATATCAAATCCATCAAATCCACAAATAATTTAAATCCTTTTATTTGAAAACCTAACCAGTTTCAATGCTTCCTGTGCAAAAGACACCTACATGTTGAAAGAACTGTACTGTCTGAGATGCACTAGATTTATCAGACAGCAAAAAGGAGCATTTACACACCTCAAATATCTAGCTAATCTTGGGTAGTGTGATTTATAGACAGTGTGTGATGTGTAGATTATGCACACTGTATCCGGGAAACTCCCATGAACTACATAATACCCACATCCTATTTTAAATAAAAAACTAATTTTCATCTCCCTGGAGGCAATCTACTTAATAAAGATAAATGCTTTTGCTCCAATTAATACTATAGGAATTTCTTCAGAAGTAAAATACAAACAGTGAAACAATGCTTAATCAAAAAATATATTTTCTTTGACTGGTGGACACCTGTACCTAGTACACCAATTTCTAGTCAGCACACACATGCTTGGTATGGGGTAATGCTCTGTGTAAACCAACAGCTCTACAGACCGCTAGTGAGTAATGCAGCTGACTATTATACAGCTCTAGTGATCAAGGCAGCTGACTACTATATGGCCCTAGTGAGTAAGACAGTTGGCTACTACACAGCACTACTAAGACAGCCAAGTATTACGTAGTACTAGTGAGTAAGGCAGCTGACTACTGCACAGCACTACTAAGACAGCCAAGTATTATGTAGTACTAGTGAGTAAGGCAGCTGACTACTATACAGCA
Organism: Protopterus annectens; assembly: GCF_019279795.1. Lineage (NCBI taxonomy): Eukaryota > Metazoa > Chordata > Ceratodontiformes > Protopteridae > Protopterus > Protopterus annectens. The sequence continues at coordinate 616,681,933 of NC_056751.1, read as the reverse complement.
CTAGTGAGTATGGTAGCTGACTACTATATAGCACTAGTGAGTAATATAGCTGACTACTATACAGCACTAGTAAGCAAGGCAGCTGAAAACTATACAGCGCTAGTGATTAAGGTAGCTGAGTACTACACAGCATCCCTTAAGAAGTAGCTAGATTATCTGCTTGTTAAGGTGCACTAGATAACCAACTTTCTTACTCACTAGCACTGCATGTCACCAGCATGAATCACTGCTTGGGTTATTACCATAATATGATAATGAGGGAGTCTAGTGCTGTGCTGTAGATCATATATAAATATGTATGACATTGTGGAGGGTAATTGTTTCTATGTGTGGTAGCAGGCGTTTGTGCACAGTACAGCACTCTAGTGCCAATGGGGATTTGTCTGCCAAGTAATGGAATGTTTTGGAGTTCAGCTTTGATAGCATCAGTATCTTACTTAGTACTGTCTGCCATACAAAACAATGGAGTCTTATTGTTTACATTATGGGACCTAGTGTGTACAGCAATGCTCTAAGCTTTGTGAATCACTTATGATCGAGGGAGTGTGTGGATTGATTTGCACAGACAACTGTGCTTGGAGTGCTTTACATGCCTAAAGATCATCTGTATAGTTGTACTCCATGGTGTAAGTACTTTTATGAATCACAAAGTGTTGTATATGCCATTCTATGTCATATAAAGCCCTAAGCAGCCACTGAGCATGTTTATGAATAGGTCCCAGTATCTTTAGCAGTTGACAGTGACTTTTAAACACCATTGTATTCTACCTGTTTCAACAACCATCAAATAAACTGTTAAATGCTATGATTTAGCATTTCTTTTTGTCAAAAGAGCTGACAAATAATTTCGTTTAAGCTCCCTGCTGTCTGAGATGTAGTTGTTGTCTTTAGCAGTTGAATTACTATACACAGCCATGTAAACAAAAGTCAGTTTTACCATAATTCAGTAGAATGCAAACTTGATTGATCAGTCACACATGCAAAACTTTTAGCTCAGATGACAAGTCTACCACCCATAGTAAGCCAAAACTAAAGTAGGAATCTTTAACTTATTCTTGTTCTCTCTCACTTTTAAAATTGGGAATTACAATAAATGTAATGGTTTAAGACGTCATGTAGTACAGCATGCAATATCACAGCACAGTCTCATGCCCATGTTAATGAAGATGCTACATGTGAGTGTCATCAGCCTTCCTGTATAGATCATATTGAATACCCAGATATAATGTCAGTGATTAAATGTCTTATGGTAATATAGTGGTGCTTTATTTCAGATTCTAAAGACATAAAGTTTAGGTAAATGATTCTCCTTTAATCAGTGGTAATGATATTGATCAGAAATATGTCAGAAAGCTGCATATTGATGCCTCAAATATGCATTGCTGTCACACAAAAATGCAGGCCTCATTGTTGTCCCTGCAAGACATCAGAATGCATGCAAACAAGGGCACACTCTCATATGATGTTATCCCTGAAGTCAATGGTACTGCCAGACCATAGTGATATTAGGTCACTGCAGTCTTCCATCAAGGAGCAGCAGAGTGGTCATTCACATGTTCTGACATCTCATCAGTGGCACTATTGCCTGAGTGACATCAAAGGTTTATGTGCTGTTATGAGGACGTAACATATGTTGGATGTTATGCCCCTGGTAAATAGCAATGCTGCAAGTCAGGCCAGTAATGCTACACTGAATGTCAATATCGGGTAGTCTCATGTGAGAAAAATACTTCTTCCTCACATGACTGGCATTTCAATACATTAGAATGAGAACTGCAAGCAGTAGAAATGGCACATGGTGCAGTGAATAGTATTGCTACCTGAAAGCAAGAAGTTCTCTGGTTCTATTCTTAGCTGAGGTGCCATCTATATGGAGTGTGAATGCTCTCCTTGTGTTCATGTGGGTTTCCTCTAGGTATCTCATTTTCTTCCCACATCCCAAAAACATGCTGTGGATGGACTGGTAAATCTAAATCAGCCCTAGGTTTATATGTGCTCCATATGTGATATGGAAAAAGGCCTGGATATTAACTTCTGTTCCTTACTAAACTTAAAAGTTCTGTGGATGGTTGTAGCCATTCACAAGTTTGCTAAAGGAGTCACATGTGACTTGTAACCTTGGATGGATGGATGAATGAATGAACTGCAAGCAGTTATAGCATAGTTTCTAGGCAAATGCTCCATTCTCGTTTCACTGGCATTTACTACCGGAGTCCATAATGGTGCCAGATCAGTTCTATATCAAAAAAGACCAATTCTAAAAAAATACAGAAAGCAAAAAGCAATAAAAGTTTAAGAAAATAAACATATTTAAGCAAATCTACACATGGGGCAAGACCCCTCCCCAGCATCTCATTTCTACTATAAGTCTAAGATTACACAACCCTAAAGTAGGGCAGAACTAGGTAGCTTTGCAGAAACACTAAGTTTTTCCTTTATTTTCAAGTTGTGCAACCTCAGGGTTAAATTTTTTTGTAAGTGGCACGTATGAGGCTTGACCCCCCTACTAAATGCAATTTCAGTCAAAGCTGTTTTGCAATTTTTACTTTTGGTCTTTTCAGCATCAGTCTTTTAAGCTTCAGGATATTAATGTAAAAACTTGCTAGACCACAATATGACACTAACATTGAGTACCGTTGATGTCATCCAGATGCCATACTATCATAATTGATATTGCTGTGTATCACAGTTATGCCAGAGTAGCACAGAGAGAAAAAAGATAGTCTTCCCAATATTTAGTGTCATTGGCTTAGGGCAGAACTGTGCAATAGTGCTATTCTGTTCTTTTATGTCTTCTGAAAAAAAACAAATATATGTCTATATATATATATATATATATATATATATATATATATATATATATATATATATATATGCATATATATATACATATATATATATATATATATATATATATATATATATATATATATATATATATATATATATATATATATATATATATATATATATATATATGCATATATATATATATGGGTCCCATGTATTTGGTCGACTCACATTTGGTCAAAAATATTTTCAATGGGGGGTATGGGGCATAGCCCCCCCCACACACACATTTTGCAAATAGTTTTTACATTGAGTACCGTTGATGTCATCCAGATGCCATACTATCATAATTGATATTGCTGTGTATCACAGTTATGCCAGAGTAGCACAGAGAGAAAAAAGAGAGATAGTCTTCCCAATATTTAGTGTCATTGGCTTAGGGCAGAACTGTGCCATAGTGCTATTCTGTTCTTTTATGTCTTCTGAAAAAAACAAATATATGTCTATATATATATATATATATATATATATATATATATATATATATATATATATATATATATATATATATATATATATATATATATATATATATATATATATATATATATATATATATATATATATATATATATATATATATATATATATATATATATATATATATATATATGGGTCCCATGTATTTGGTCGACTCACATTTGGTCAAAAATATTTTCAATGGGGGGTATGGGGCATAGCCCCCCCACACACACATTTTGCAAATAGTTTTTACTGAACATGTATATATAAATGACTTTTATACACCTTTGTATAACACAAAATAGACTACAATTATTTTGGGGGGGCTATGCTCCCCACACCCCCATTGTGGGGCTGTGCCCCCACATCCCCCCTTAATTAATATTCTCACTCCAGGGTCACACTGCAGTGGGGTAGTGGCTATATTTTATTTTCAACCAAATGTGATTCAACCAAATGAGCTTTCAGTAAAATGAGCTTTCAGTGAAGTGTGCTGCCTGAAATCATTTTCGACCAAATGTGAGTTAACCAAATAAAGTAGACCCATATATATATATATATATATATATATATATATATATATATATATAGATATAGATATATATATAGTTTCCCTTTACAATCTCAAAATACTGACATCTCAAATTTCAGTATCCCGAGACCATAAAGGCAAATTTTTAAAATGGCGAAAGTGCATAATCACGAATTCGAATATCTCGATTTTGCGGTTATGACTTTATGCTTCTTTACGAGTGGTGTTTTGTGTGGATGGTGTATGGTGTCATGTGTGGATTTAGGTGCAATTTAAGGAAAGTGAGTGTTTTGTAAGGGTTATGAGTGGGAGTTTGAATGTATGTGAGTGTGTTTGTAAGTTGTACATGTGGGTTAGGGTAGGCAGATGAAAGTATGAGTGTGTAAGTGTTGGATGTGTTAGTGTTTGTATATGTGTGATGTGTGTGTGTGTGTGTGTGTGTGTGTGTGTGTGTGTGTGTGTGTGTGTGTGTGTGTGTGTGTGTGAGGGTGTTTGTGTGTGTGTGTGTGTGTGTGTATGCGAGGTAGTGTAGAATGTCTGGGTGTGAGTTTGCTATCTTTTCCTGTTTGTGCGATCTCCAAGTTAGTATATATAAGATGGGCGGTGGGGGGCACATCCCCCCATATGGGGGGTGCAGAGGGGCTTGCCCCCCTGCTTATATGTAATGTAGGTATGTTGGTTTGTGTTGTTGTGTTTGTGTATGTTTTGTTGTTTGATTTGCTATAGTGTGGGTAGGATAGTGTATGTGTTGTGTGGCATATGGTGTGTTTATATTCACGATTTTGTATTTTGCGGTTTTGGGGTTTCGGGATTTTGAACGTTCACCTTTAAAGGTGAACCATATATATATATATATATATATATATATATATATATATATATATATATATATATATAAATAAATATATATGTGTGTGTGTGTGTGTGTGTGTGTGTGTGTGTGTGTGTGTTTAGCATGTATAAATTGTAGTAGCTGTCACTTTTGAAATAACACAAACCTTTTAATATAAAAAAGGCATGGTTTCCATTTTCCATTTTAACTATCTTCTAGTTCATAAAACATCTAAAACAATGCTGGGAACTGTTAGAACTACAGTTTTGCAGACTTATTTCCTTTTGCCAAAGCTGAATCACTGCTAGAATTACTTTGATTTTCATGCCCCTTCTCAGCAGCCGACATAATCCCCCGGATTCACTAATCCTCGGTGTAGGACTACTCTAGTCCTGCATGGAAGTGCTAGTCTAAGAGGAGGACGGCAGCATGCCATGCATATTAAGGAAGGAGCACTGCCTGAACATTTAATGCTACCCAGAGTGTGGACGAGTGCAGGGGGCATGTCTGAGAGCAGAGCTCTCAGAATAAACACACCCCTGCAAAGTAGAACAGAAGAATACGTACATAAAAGAGCGAGGCTGCTCATAAGTGTCCGCATATCCCCACCAGCAGTCCCCATACATTCAACAGCAACAGTACACTGAAAAAAACCACAAAGAAACCTTTGTAGTAATGTATTTAAAACTCCCAGTACAGCTAACCATAGGTGCGTGGGTTTGCCCATCACTTAGCTACAGGTAAAGCAGCATGAAAGGCTGAAGAAGATAACAATGAAGATATAGCAAATGAAGCAGCACAGCAATAGCGTAGTGGTCAGAGCATCTGCCTAACAAGGAGGCATTCCGGGCTTGAGTCCCACTGCAGCACATACCATTTTCCCTGTGTAATCTGAATACAAAAAATTATGTACATTTTATTGCTGAATAACCTACCAAATAACATTTAAATGTGAACTGGAGTACTGCATGTAATGCACATGTGAAGAGTCAGTACCATAATGAATAAGTCAGCAATAAGCAGACGTAAGCACAGATAAGTAGTAGTAAGCATATGTAAGCAATAGTAAGTGTGTGCAAGTGCGTATGGGTGGGGTGAAGCACCGCCGACACAGATCAAGCAAAGGAGACGCTAACTGCATGCTATACACTGTGACCGGAAGTCAACAGTGTTAACCTCTGCACAAACCTGCTCACAACCACTTGAAAGTGCTTTAATTACACTGTACCCAATGGCCAGTGTCACGTGTGGGTCCTTGTACACTAATGGTGTCAGTTGTAGGTATCACAAAGCATACGTGGCACACAAGGTATGCACACGAAACACAGTACTCACCAATACCAGTCAAAATTACTGGATATGTAGCTAAAGAATTAGAGGTATATGTGTTTGTATGAATACCCATAACTATATAGATATATATCTCCCCTCTCTGTAGTACAAATGTATACATACATACATAGACATATAAATAAATACCCACAAATACAGCTATACTTATGCAGACTACCATACATCCACATGTCGTTAGATATATATATACAGCAATATATATCTATCTATATATATATATATCTATATATATATATATATATATATATATATATATATATATATATATATATAATATATAAATATGTGTGTGTGTGTGTGTGTGTGTGTGCGTAGATATACACAGATATATACCTATGATAAGATACAGCACCTAAGAATGACGTGTTCACAGGCCATGCCAATGGAGGTGAGGGGCCCAAGCAAGAAACGTGTAACACGTAGCATGAACCCTCACCGCCGGACAGAGGAAACATACAAACAAACCCACAAACAATGTAAACAAATGACTGCTCCCCAGACCACAGGCAAGATGCAACCAGGGGGGGACACAGTGGACCCGTGAAGTCTAATCTTGGAACAGAGACAGGAGCGTCCTTCGCGGGACACCCCAAAAATTGTTTTGTTATAGGAGGAATCCCATGCAACAGTCTATCAAGGCGGGGTGTGTACATACCTGGAATACAAGGGTTGGAAATCCTGATGACCTATGGGTCGAGACAACATACGAGACGGGTCCCTTGAGAGTGGGAAGTGTGTAGTGGTGTGTTTAGACCCAACCTGCAACTAGAGTAAGGATGAGTGCTGTAGAGAAGGTGCAGGTGGGGGAACTATGGGTAGGTAATTATGGTTCCAGGAGTGCAGGTGTTTGCTGGAGTGGGTCTATACGGACAGGCCCAGGGATGTAAGCAATGGTGTTCATTGGGCAGAGGCGCAACCCAATGAGCAGCCACACCCACTTTGAGTCCCACTGCAGCACAGTCTATTTTACATAGCAAAAAATGGAATAACCAGATGTAGATGTAAATATGTAGAGGTATATGTGTGTATATATCAACCCATAGCTACATGGAGATATACCTCTCTCACTCCGTAGTACAAATGTATACATACAGAGACAGAATACATATAAATACCCACATATAGATATATACATATGCAGACACCCATACATCCATATGTCGTCAGATATATATATATATATATATATATATATATATATATATATATATATATATATATATATATATGTATGCATACATATACAGATATATATATATATATGGATATAGTTATGTGTGTATATATATATATATATATGTTTGTGTGTGTGTGTGTGTGTGTGTGTGTGTGTGTGTGTGTAAATATACACACACATATATATATATATATATATATATATATATATATATATATTTATAGCTAGGATATGATACAGCAGTTAAAAATTATATATATTCACAGGCCGTGCAAATGAGGGTGAGGGGTCCACTTAACAAATGTGTAATACATAGCATCAACCCCCCCCCCCGCCCCCAGGTAGACCAGTGAAACATACAAACACACAATAAAAGTAAACACACCACTGCTTCCCGGACAACAGACAGGATAATACCAGTGGGAGAGACCCGCCAAGTCTAATCTTGAAACAAAGACATGGATGTCCCTTGTGGGACACCCAAAAATTCATTGATTTTTGGGTTTCCAGCCATTACAGTGATGTCCAGTGGCAGACCATGCATGTACCCTGTCTACAAGGTAGGGGAAGCCTGATGATCCATGGTGCGAGACAACATACGTGATCAGTCCTGAGAAGTGGGGAGTGGGTAGTGTGTACTGGTGTGGCCAGACCCGACCTGCACCCAGAATAAGGAAGAGTGCCGAAGAGGATGTGCAGTATGGGAACTATGGGTATGTAATTATGGGCATAGCTGTGCAGATGTTGGCTGGAGTGGTTCTACGTGGACCGCCCCAGGGATGTAAGCAATAGTGCGCATTAGGCAGAGCCAATGCCCAATGAGCAGCCACACCTGGTACGAGTCCCACTGCAGCAAAGTCAAGTTTACATGGCAAAGGATGGTATAACCAGATGTGTTGTTGCAAACTCACTAAATTACTCCAAAGCACTTGATTGCAACACCCCACTGTAGGCATGTAAGATGGACTAATTGGCATCACAAGGTAGTATTGCTGTCCAGACCTCACAACTGTCCCTGTTATAGACTCCGATATGAGGTCTGTCTCTCTTAATCCCCCTGAAAACTGGTGAGTGCTGAAGAATAGGTGGTGAATTGCCCTTAATAAATAATTATAGTAATACAGAGTTATAGATGTTTCACGTCAGAAATCCTATATAAATCCACATTCTCTTATTCTGCAAATATTTCAGGTTAATGCTACAAATATTTAGAAAATTTTTCTGATTGTCCCTGATTATTTGAGGAGTTGTCCCTAATTCTGTTGAGGTTTCCTCCGATGGGTTGAGAGATATGTTGCTGTCCTCACCCCCACCCAGGGGTGTGATTTCCAGACCTACCCCCAAATGCAGGGTATATACACATCTGTTGCTGTAGAAGAAATGGCCAGCTGTGGACCTTTCTGTCAGCTGTCCTGCACATCCCTGGACATGTCCCCTTCTTTTAGCCCCTCTGTGGAGCCGAGTAACACCACTTACCTATCAACCCCTGTTGCATTTGTAGTAATGTCCACAGTCACAAGTAAGTGACACCCTTCACACAACTATATTGGCAGAATCTGGAACCCCCAACCCAGGTGTATTACCACAGCTGTCCCAGACTACACACTTGGTAGGGCCAGGAGTGCAACTCATCACTAATGGGATTGCCACAACACATCGATGTGCAAGTATCACATGCACCACATGGGTCATACGGAGGTCATATGGGCATAGAGTATGATGAGGTGTCAGACATCAAACAGCATGCTTCAGTATGCCCTGGGGGGTTGTAGTGAGTGTGGATGTGGTCAGATGAACCAGGCAACACACACACGGACACACAGGGTGCCAGTTCTGACATGTATGGGTGCATATCTGCATGGGTGTGTGGTGGTCAACTGTGCCAGCAGGCTGTACAAGGGTAGGGGATTGGTATACCTTGGCATCAGGCCACATGACAATGGTCTGCATTGTGCCTCAGGCCTGTGTTTTCTGCATCTGCCCACACAGGGGGTTATTGCACCTGCGTGACTATTGTGTGTGGCCAATGCTGTGCTTCACTTGCCATGAATATGTTCCTTACTCCATGACATGGATGGTGTCTGGGATGTGCACACCTCCCACATGGATGTACAGTGACATGTGGAACTGTACCTGGGGTGTTTGGCCCATGTTGTGAACACAGATTATCATTGGATGTACCAGTCTTGCCCACCTGTGGCAGGACCTGGTAATGGGCAGCAGGTTTACCCTGCACCTACATTGATAGCATGCTAACAGCATTCCCTGATGTCAGTGTCATCTGTCCATACACGGCATGTTATCAGGCATGGTATGTCCATTGGGAGTCGCATGTGAAGGCACCACGGGTGGTGCAGGTGTCCATTTGGGAACATGGTGGAGGTGCACTGTCTGCATGTACGTGCATATTGGACAAATGGGCAGGGTGACATGTCCTCTGTAGCCCACTGCTATCACTGCAGAGTTACTATCAGTGGCCAATATGCAGTATACTACCCACATATTGGCTGTTGCCTAGGCATGTGTGTGTGCTCTGGGTAATAGTGGGGTTGCTAACTGTGATTGGCTGGCCCTGATGTTACATGTCTGGGTATGGCTTTGCACCCCAGCCTCTCAGCTAATTTACATCTGGTGTCCCTGTATGGTTGACATGGTGATATATAGTAGGGCCACCATAAAAGAACTGAGCAAAACCCCCTCCACATTGGCCACAGGTGACACATACTCACAGCCACCTCTACAGTGGATACATGTTTTATACACACACACACACACACACACACACACACACACACACACACACACACACACACACACACACGCACACACACACTCCTATCATGTCTGGGAGTAGAACCCCTACCTAACTAGTTTATTACACTACATTGCTACACAGTGATAGTATGCGCCACGGGCATTACTGGAGTACCTCTTCCCCAAAGGTGTATTTCACAATGTATGACATCAGCAGGGTTACCAAAGTAGGGCATTTCAACTGTACAGTGAGTGACTAGCCTAAAACGCATTGCTCCCTACACAGACAGTGAGACACACACAAAACATCCACAACTGACATGTGTGGGTATAGAACCCCTTACCGAGGTCTATATCACACTACAGCATGGGACAGTTATAGGACACACCACAGATGAACTGTCTCCCCAAAGTTGTATTTCACAATGGATGACATCAGCAGGATTGCCACAGTAGGGCATTGGAAATATATTGCGAGTGAGTAGCCTATAAATCATTGCTCCATACACACACATCGAAACACACACTAAACATCCAGAACCACCATGTGTGGGGATAGAACCCTACCACAGTTCTAAATCACACTATAGCAGTACACAGTTACAGGACGAGCTATGGAGATTACTGGGTTATACACTTCCCAGAAGTGTATGTCTAGGTGAGTGACATCAGCAGCCTTGCCAAGGTTGAGTATATGAATTGTACGGAATGTGAGTAGCCTAAAAGGCATTGTTCTCTACACAAACAGACACACACACACAGATTCACACACACACACACACACACACACACACACACACACACACACACACACACACACACACACACACACACACATGCACACAGTTGTCATGTCTGGGGTTAAAACACCTACCTAACTACTTTATCATACTACAGCAATATGCAATTATAGGACACACTACAGGGACTACTGTGTGCGACATTCCCAGAGGTGTATTTCTAGGTGAGTGACATCAGCAGGCTTGCCAATGGTGAGTATATGAATTGTACAGAGTGTGAGTAGCTTAAAAAGCATTGCTCTCTACTTAGTCAGACACACACATACACAAACATGCACACACAGTTGGCAGGTCTAGGGTTAGAACACCTACCTAAGTATGTTACCACCCTATAGCAGTATGCAATTACAGGACACGCCACAGAGATTACTGAGCTATAACTTTTCCAGAGGTGTATTTCTAGGTGAGTGATATCAGCAGCCCTGCCAAAGTTGAGTATATGAATTGTACAGAGTGTGAGTAGCCTAAAAAGCATTGCTCTCTATTCAGTCTGACACACACATACACAAACATGCACACACAGTTGGCAGGTCTAGGGTTAGAACACCTACCAAACTATGTTATCACACTACAGCAGTATGCAGTTAAAGGACGCACTACAGAGATTACTGGGTGTGACATTCCCAGAGGTGTATTTCTAGGTGAGTGACATCAGCAGGCTTGCTGCAGGTGAGTATATGAATTGTACAGAGTATGAGTAGCCTAAAAAGGCATTGCTCTCTACTCAGTCAGACACACACACACACAGATCCACACACAAACACAGTTGCTAGGTCTGGCATTAGAACACCTACTTAACTACATTATTACACTACAGCAGTATGCAGATACATGATGTACTGTGGAGATTATTGGGTTATAACTTTCCCAGAGGTGTATTTCTAGGTGAGTGACATCAGCATCCTTGCCAAAGTTGAGTATATGAATGGTACAGAGTGTGAGTAGCCTAAAAAGCATTCTCTACTCAGTCAGACACACAAACAAACAAATACACACAGTTGCCAGGTCTAGGGTTAGAACATCTACTTTATCATATTACAGCTGTATGCAGTTACAAGATACACTACAAAGATTACTAGGTTACGACTTTCCCAGCGGTGTATTTCTAGGTGAGTGACATCAGCAGCCCTGCCAAAGTTGAGTATATGAACTGTATGGAGTGTGAGTAGCCTAAAAAGCATTGCTGTCTACTCAGTCAGACACATTCACACTGAAACACATACACACACACACACTTGCCAGGTCTAGGTTTAGGTTGCCAGGTCTGGGCTTAGAACACCTACCTAACTACAGCAATATGCAGTTCCAGGATGTGCTATGGAGATTACTGGGCTATGATTTTCCCAGAGGTGCATTCTTAGGTGATTGACATCAGCGGCCTTGCCAAAGTTCAGTATATGAATTGTACCGAGCTTGAGTATCCTAAAAAGCATTGCTCTCTACAGTCAGAGACAGACACACACACAAACACACACTCATACAGTTGCCAAGTCTGGGGTTTGGACTACTACCTAACTGGTTTATCACTACAGCAGTATGCAGTTATGGGATGCATCATCGTGATTCCTGAGCTACGGCTCTCACAAAGGTGTATTTCACATTGGATGACCTCAGCAGGCTTGTCATAATACTACTATGAGGTAGGCGGTGTGTGCATGGGTCATAACCCATACATGTAGCGGTTGACATGCCACATGTGGGCACACACGGGGTCATATGTCACAGGTACGTGTATACAGCTACTAGATGACTGCTTCCTTGTACAGTCATGTTGCACAGTTGGCACGAGTGCCACATAGTCTGTCATGCTGACAGATGCTGATGGCTAGTATCTGCAGTGAGTGCATCTGCACCTCATGTGGTTGTGGGCCTTTGACTGTGTGCTGGGTGGGGCAGTCCTGGATGGGTCCTTGTCATGGTGACCCTCTTCCACACATCTATGTCTGTCTACCTTTGGCTTATTATAATGTGTTGTCCTTACATATATGTCTGTATTCCTATCCACTGTATGTGCAAGGCAGGAGTGGTGCATACTTACATGTGTCTGTACTAAGAACTGCGACTGCCAGATATGTCTGGTCCACTGGTGTTTGCAGAGATGGCCTTCATGTGTTTAAGTGTGTGAGCATGCCCAGTATGATCTTTCAGTATGTTGTTGACTGACATTGCCTTCCTTTCTCTGTATGTGAGCATGCCCAGTATGGCCATCTGTATTGCATGTGTGGAGCATGTCCAGTTTGTTTGTACTATGGTACTGACCTCTGTGTTGTACACCGACAGGTAGCATACTGTTGCTACATTTCTGCATAGCGGGGGGGACACCTGACTGTTTCTACATTTCTACACAGGAGTGGGGGAGGCAAACCTGACTGTTACTTTTAGTGTACGTAGGATGGGGGGGGGTGGGACCTGACACTTCTACACATTTGCTAAGACTGTACTGGTATGTCGGGTACTCCATTTCAGTCCGTAGTCTTGCCTATCGTGCTGGCTAGAGGCATACCAGTGTACTACAGATCCTAGCTTTCACTGCCTACATATTAATTTCAGACTTCCTAGCCTTAACATCTTACATCCAACTGCCTGGCCTGCTGTAGTCTGGCTGTGTAGGCCTGGGGGGGGTGTTACACATAGGGCCCATTCAGAGGCCATAGTGCAGCATTTGTTTGTATTTGTCTACAGCTATCATACTGGCTGTAACAGTTGTTGGGTATGTGACCCCCCCAACTGGCATGTGTGAGTCACTTACCATGTGGGTGTCCTAGTATTCAGTGTGCTGCTGCAGGGCTGTCTATGCCAGATGCACCAATTACACTCCCTATACATGGTTGAGCACAGGTAGTGTTATGTTTGACATCCCTTTTACTGTATGTGCGAGTTGGAGAGAGAAGTGACATTCCCCTGGGTCCCTACTATGTCAGTGCATGTGCGATGCGTTGCCTCTTTGCCAGGGCCAGGGCATACTGGGCACGCCTCCTTCTGCCTACTGTGGCTGGCTCAGGTTGTTCCTCCTCCGAGTCACTCTGTATCTGTGCAGGCCTTGGCAATGGTGGAGGGTTGTGTGGCCCTGCCCCATGCTGTTCCTGCTGCAGCTGTTTCCACAGGATCATATTGTGTAGCATGGCACATACAAGGACAATTTGGGTACATGTAGATGGTGAGTACTGCAAGGCTCCACCAGATGTGTCCAGACACCATAACCATGACTTGAGCATCCAAACACACACTCTATAATGATTCGTGTTTGTGCGTGTGCCTCATTATGGAGTTCTTGTTTGGGTGTGTGTGCATTTCTGATGGGTGCCATCAGCCATGGCTCCAGTGCATATCCAGCATCCCCCACTAGGTGACCATGTGGGATGTCCCCATTGGCAAATCTGTGGTACAGCTGCATCAGATGTCAGATGTGGGAATCATGGTAGTTTCCAGGGCAGCCAGCACACACATTCATTATTATGCCCTGGGCATCACACACAACCTGGCAGTTGATAGATGGGAAGCTCTTGCGGTTGATTTAGACCCTAACTCGCTCACTGGGTGGTGCTTTGATGCATATATGCATGCAGTCTATTGCACCCACTACCTCAGGGTATTCTGCTATTTGATGAAAAAGCTGCATATTGCTGGCCAATGCCTCACAGGTGATTGGGAGATATACATGCTCACCGACATGTGCTGACATGGCATCCAGGAACTGGTGGAGTATGCTGGATACTGATGCTTGTGATATCCCCATAATATCCCCAGTTGACCTTTACAAGGTACCTATAGCTAGTATCCGTAGGCCTATACATACCTTGGTATCCACTGGGATGGGTTCCCCACTGTTAGTTCTGTGTGTGAGATGTGTCCGGCACAGCTCAACAATCTGCTGTAGGAGGTCCCTCTCCACCCTATAGTGCTCCACTTTCTCCAGCTCATGTAGCCCTTGGTAGGTTACCCTGGGTCTGTACACTCTTCTCCATCTTCTCACTGTGGGTTGCTCAGCAGCATTCACATCCTCACCATCCTCACCCTCTTGAACATGCTGGTTTATGATAGCAAATGCAGCCCCTAACATTATTTTTCTTGCTTTGATTTTCTAAAATTTCCCCGTTTGTATACACCGGTGGTGCAGAGTTATTGGGAATATCAAGGGGGAAAGGTGTTTGATTAGTTTATAGTGGTGTGCTGGGCTAGGCTGGGCTGCTGCCTGTGTGATTGGTTGTTTCTGATACATTTCACCTGCCAGCTAAGATAGTTCTCCTTGATTACCTTCCTACTGCTGTTTTCCCTTCCCATTGACTCCCTGTTTAAGCCTGTGTGTGCACCACGCAAACAGAGTGCTCAAATGTGCACAGAACTGCTATTTCCTGGTTTAACTTCCTTTTTCTTCCTGTGAAACCCAGTGCATGGCACGCACACCCACTTACACTTTGTAAGGAGTGCTAGGCAGCTTGGATACATCTCTAGCTTAGCTGTGCTAAGCTAGGAGCAGTCCTGAGCCACAGGGCTCAATCCACTTACAGTACTCCTGACACACACATCCATAATGTCACCTATATCCTAGTCTTGCACCCAGCTATTTATACTCACTCTTGGGATCTGCCTCACACCTTGAGGAAATCTGAGATTCACTATTCTTCCCCTCATTTGCATAGGATTGCCTGCTAATACATAGTTACATGTCCCACACTGACTTCCCCCCTTAGCAACCATTGCACACTGTCTTATGGCTGCTATTGACTTGCATGGCTGAATACTGCTTTTAGTTAGAAGGCTTATTTTAGTATTGTTTTATTATTGTCATCCTGATCCCATTTGTACTCCGCTGCCCTATGCTTAAACAGGCATGATCGGCGAAAAAAAATTAAAAGTTGTTTTTTTTTATTTTTTACACATTTTGCAATGCCATTAGCCTTCTACTTGGCCATTGGCATGCTTCATCAATGATAGCTCCATTTTCTAGATTGCAGAGATGTACTCGGTTACTAACCAAGTACATTTCTGCAGACTGCACTCGTCCTGCACTGACAGCTGCCTGCTTCCTGGATCACAAATTACCCTCATTTGCATGGTTTTCACTTGCAAATGAGGGTAATTTGCATACAGTTGCTTGGTCCATGCAGGATTAGCCTAAGAGCTCACATGCACGTCTGGGAGCTCGTTCCTGGATCGCATGTCGGCCATATTTCTGAAAATAGCTCGCTATAAAGGGCTTCATAAATCTGGGGGAATGTCTCCATTAGTGGATATCTTGTGTTGCATCCTAACAAGTAACTGCAACCTTCCACTACCCTATGGTGACAAATGCAGACATATTAGCATGCATAATGTTCATCAGTATGCTCATAAGTGACACAGACACCATGCACTTTTGATACTGGAGAGTACTGGACCTGGTACTTTACCTATCTTGCTGTCCGGATGCTGCAGCTGCAGGGAGGTTTAGCAAATTCCACATCATTCTGACAGTTTCACAAGACTAGAGGAGTATCAGTTTCCTGGCAAAAGTCAATGCATAGTTGATTTGACAGGAACAATGTAACAGAGATAGAGTAAAAAGAACTTACATAACTGAAGATTTTTTTTAATGATTGTGTCACTTTACTGCTTTTTTAATTTTTATTTTTTGTTTGTTATGTGTGGCTTGTGCCTCTCCCAAAGCCCAGACTCTTCATCTCAAAGAAAATTCTATGTGCAGAGGGTAAAGGGGTTGATAGTGGGGGACTTGAATGCTTATATCAGGAGAGGCAGAACACCTTTTGAGGACTACCTGGGTCCACCTAGGTAGGCATCAGGAAGAAAGAAGAAGAAGCCAGTCTGGCAAATGGCTTGATGTTGGTTGACACGCAGCTCAGGTAAACTTCTTCCAAAAAAATGACATTAAAAATAAAAAGTAGCCAACATAGGTTCATAGGTTCATAGGTTCATACTAGGCTATCTGCCCAAGGGCATTTATAAGCCTAGCCCATAGTTATGTGGCTTTCGCCACCCCTTTAGTTTGAATAAAACTATGCCTATTATTTTGCTGTGCCTCTGTCAAGCAGTGACACTGAAGTAATCCCTGGGGTATATCTGCAATCTCCCATCCATTGGTCAAGATTCCTCTTGAACAAGGCCAGCGAGGTGCTCTGCCTCACATGTACCGGGATTTTGTTCCACAGCATAGGGAGTCTCTGGGTGATGAATCTGTCCCTCCAGCATGTTCTATTAATAACTGTGTCAAGGTTTAAGTCTCCCGCCCTTGTGGTTCTGAGGGATCTAGATTTTTTGAGGTGAAGCATATTCATCAAATCTGGGTTTGACATGGCCTTATATGTCAGGCACAGGTCACCTCTGAGCAAGCGGTATGAGACTGAATAGAGCTGGAGTTCTTTCAGTCGGGCAGCATAAGACATATTTTTGAGACCCTTTATCCTTTTGGTGATGAACTTTTGGGGCCTTTCCAGCTGCTGCAGGTGTCGGGTCAGATACATTCCGAATGGGGCATTGTACTCAATCATAGTTCTAATGAGTGATGAGTACAGGGGGACAATGACCTCCCTTGATCTAGATGTGAATCCCTTCATGATCAGGTGGGCAACGTAGAAGGTTTTCCTAACTACTTTAGCAACATGAGTGTCAAACGAAAGGCTGCTGTCAACCTGGGTCCCCAGATCCCTGATGACTTCTTCTGTGCTCAGTGGATTGCCACCTATATGGTAGCTAGGGGTAACCTTGTTTTTTCCGAAGGATATGACTATGCATTTCTTGGCATTTAACTTTAGGCCATGGCTCTGGTACCAGTTATCCGTTTCTGTGAGGCCCTTCTGAAGGATATCTGTGTCAGATGTGTTTTCGACTATGGCACCCAGTTTGCAGTCATCTGCAAACTTTGTCAGCCATAACCCTCCTGTGTTTGCTTGTACTTCAGAAAAGTAGATGCCAAACAAGAGTGGACCCAGGACTGAGCCCTGTGGGACACCACTTGTGACAGGCTTTGAGTCTGACATGGCTCCAGCAACTCTGACCCTGTGGGTTCTGTCACTTAGCCAGTTTGCAACCCATCTTGTGATGTATGGGTTTACATTCAAGCTGATGAGTTTTTCGATGATACCTGAGTGGGGTATTCTGTTGAAGGCCTTTGCCAGGTCGAGGTAGGCTGTATGGACTGCCTTTCCCTCATCAATGGCCTTGGTGACTGTCTCGAAAAAGTCAACCAAGTTTAAAAGGCATGATCTGCCTTTGACAAAGCCAAACTGGGTTGGATCCAAAGTCTGCAAGTTCCCTATGTCTTTATTTATGAGTTCCATTATGATCCTCTCCATGGCTTTGCAGATAAGGCTTGTCAAGCTAATGGGATGGTAATTTCCAGGGTCGGTGGAGGCACCGCCCTTGTGAAGTGGGACCACAGTCGCCGTCGCCACTCCTTGGGCGTATCCTGAGGTGAGGCTAAGATTAAACAGCTGTCCTAACTGCGGGTTTAATTCCTCATTGAGTTCATGGAGCACACAGCCAGGGACACCATCCGGTCCCATGGATGCTGTGTTTTTTGCCTTGGAGAGAGCAGTTCTCACCTGGGCGTTGGAGATGTTTGGGGGGCTACAATCCTCTGGTATAGATATCTCTCCTTTTGGGGGGAGAAGTTTGCACTGAACCTGTCAGCCAGTATGTTGGCAATGTGTGTAGGTTCAGTAATCTTCACATCATTTTGAACTAATTCTGAGCATATCTGGGAGTTTCCTCCTAGGTTTCTAACATAGCTAAAGAAGGCCTTATGATTGTCTTTTGAGTCCTTGGCGATTTTTCTCTCAAAATTTGCCTTGGATGATTTTATGAGAGCTCTTAGTTTTTTACTTATAATGATCAAAGGTGTCTTACCTTTCAAGGATTTTGCTCTATCTTGTAGTAGCTTCCTCCTTTTGTTGTAGAGCTTGTTTATGGCTGGGGTCCACCAGACTGGACGCTTGCCTTTGGTACAAAGAGTCTTAGTTTTGTTTGGGATTGCCTGATCCATGCAGTCCTGTAGGTGCTGGTAGAAGGCATTTGTAAGTGATTCAGCGGTTTGAGTAATGTTTACCACTGGCTCAGGGGCCTTAAAGGAAACCACACTAGTTTTTAGAAGTGTGAAGTCGGCTTTTGAGAAGTTTTTCACTGTGGTCTTTTTTATTTCAGGTGGGGGCGGGATGAGGACCTCCAGCGAGATTAGTTTATGATCTGATCTCACCAGTGAGGGGTATACTTCCGTTGTTGAACATTGTGATCCCATGTTCGTGATGATGAGATCAAGTATGTTTTCTCCTCTTGTGGGGATGGTGACTAGTTGTTCCATGGAATTTGAGTTTATGAACTCCAGGAACCTTTGGGCTAGAGTGTTTGGGCTTGAGTAGTGTTCCCAGTCTATATTAGGGTAGTTGAAGTCACCTAGTATGATGGTGTTTGGAGATACATTTATCCCCTACAATGTTTTCAGGAAGACCATGTGAGGTTCCTGAGTTTGAGAGGGTGGCCTGTAATATGCTACAAATTGCAGTGCAGTCTTGCCTATGGTTAATTGCACCTGGATGGTCTCCGATGCATCGTGCGTTGCCACCAACCTTGAGGTGTGGGTGTCCTTTATGAATATGGACACCCCCCTCCTTTCTTGGTGTTGTCCGGATTTTGGGGCCAGAACACATGATATGAGGTGAAACCTGATAGTGCTGGGGTGCTCTCAGGAGCCTTGAACCAGGTTTCTGTCACAGCACAGACATCGATGTTCTCCATACTGAGAAGGGCCTCGAGTGCGTGCATCTTGAGATTGAGACTTCTGGCATTGAGCAGCATTACCCTTAGTTTTTTTTCCTTTTTTGTGTTCTAGGGTGGTAGGTTTAGAATTTGAGCCTTGCCTAAAAAAGGCACTATGGGGGTGGCAAGAGTCTTTGCCAATATCCGGAAGCCTATTTTATATCTCCTACTTTTTTCTACATTCCTTCTTTATTTTGACAATTTCTTGAGGTAGACTTCTTCCAGTTAAGGAAGGGGCATTGTTTAGGATCAGAGATTGCATAGTCTTCTCCAGTGAAATATTAAGCCCATTACATAAATCACTGGTGGTCACAATCATGACTGAAAGAGCAAGATTTCCAGAAAGCACTCAGGGTGCCAGCACCTCAAGAAGAAACATAAACATGTAGAGTGGAAGTAGAATGTCAGCATCTGAAAACAGTATACATAAAGACTACAGAATAGGTGTGTGGCCTAGCCAGATATGGAAATAAGTTACATAAGGAAAGCTGGTGGTGGAATGCAGAAATTCAAGAAATTGTCAAAATAAAGAAGGAATGTACAAAAAAGTTGGAGATATAAAAGATAGGCCAGGCAAATGAGAAATACTAGTTGGCTACTAAAGAAGCTAATAGAGCAGCCACAGTAACAATGAACCATGCATCAGAGGCACTCCACCCGCTTCTGGAAAAAGACTCTGTTGTTTCAGAAATTTGCAAGGGGATGGAACTTCGTACATGTTGCTAGTAGTCCAGAATATCCACAGTCAAATGGACTAGCTGAAGGTGCAGTACAGAGTGCAAAGGAATTATTTGAAAGTGCAAAGTGTGACAATACTGATGTCTTTTTGAATTTACTCAATCTCAGAAACATAAACGATGATGATATACTTGGCTCGACTGCTCAGACACTTCTGTCCAGGCAAATCAGAACAACACTGCCTATCAGTGCCAGTTTGTTGAGGCTTAAAGCTAAGAACAACAGAACCATTAGAGCCCTATTATTCAGAAGCTTTCTTTCCAGAAGTCCAGCTATGATAAATCAAGAAGATTTCTTCGTCCACTGTAAGAATGGGAGACAGTGAGGATACAAATGGCAAAAGGTTTCAACCAGATTGGTCAAGTAAAAGGTATATGTACCGAGCTGAGATCCTGTTTCATAGAATCTGAAGGTGTGGAATACAGGAGAAATCACAGACATCTTCTTCTTATACTAGAATCAATATCACAGCACTGTTCCTGTGATACAGACTCTAGCAATCCAGACAAGGTTCCTGTTGCAGAACGTCTTAACTTCTACTTCAATTCCTGATGATGTACCTGATGTTCCTAAGGTAGAATATTCAGCAGAGGCAGTTCCAGT
Organism: Protopterus annectens; assembly: GCF_019279795.1. Taxonomy (NCBI): domain Eukaryota; kingdom Metazoa; phylum Chordata; order Ceratodontiformes; family Protopteridae; genus Protopterus; species Protopterus annectens. The sequence continues at coordinate 616,661,084 of NC_056751.1, read as the reverse complement.
TGTGAAATTTGATTCTAAATTTTGTCACACATTTTATATGTATCTAGTTCTATATAATTGCATGACAAAGAATTATTTGTATTGATTGCATGTCAACTGATATTTCACCAGATTCATGAAGCTTGCACCAGGCTCCGGAGTAGCGTCGGTGATCAAGCGCCAAATATGGCCCTGAGCGATTCAGGTATAAGCTGTTATCTACATGCACTACCAGTGTACGCCAGAGCTGCACAGCTCCCGGTGCATGTATGCTAATTACCACATGCGCAGCACTGTAGCATGCAAATGAAGGTATATAACATTTCACACTGAACTGATCAAAGGAAGGAAACTGAGGAAACTCGGAGCTATAATATATAACATTAAGTATCCTGTTTTTTGTTTATTTTGTTCTTTATTTCTTTGTTATTTATAGCACTTTGAGTACTGTGTATTTTTCTAGCTAGTTTCACTGTGTGTGAGGTATTAACTGGAAATTGTCCACTTTTATTAAGCATCTGTTGGGTTGTTTGTTTCTGATAACTTGTTGCAGTTAAACTCTTTTTCTAGAGGCTCCTTTAGCTGTTTAAAACTTTCATTTAAAGGCTCACTGCTGCTTTTCAGCTGTGAGAAACATTTCTGCAGTTTGTTCTAAGTAGTGGGGATATTTGTAGAATTTCCATATTCAGGCTTGTATTTGGGCCTAATGTTTGTGGAGGCTGTGTGTCTGAGCACATATTCAGGGACATCTTGGTTTAGCCAAAGCCATCAGGCATTTCAGAGAGAGAGAATTGTTTGAGGTTATTGGCTGACTGAGGTCACCTGGACTACAGCTTAGACTAAGCACCTCAATGGTTCTTTTGAGATTTCTTTCTTAAAAGCTGTCTCAGGTTTCAACTTTCTGTTACCTAAGAAATTCAGTTGTGAGTGTTCTGCCATTTCACACTGAACTGAATGAAGGAAGGACACTGAGGAAACTCAGAGCTATAATATATAACATTATGTATCCTGTTTTTTGTTTATTTTGTTCTTTATTTCTTTGTTGTTTATAGCACTTTGTGTACTGTGTATTTCTCTAGCTAGTTTCACTGTGTGTGAGGTATTAACTGGAAATTGTCCACTTTTATTAAGCATCTGTTGGGTTGTTTGTTTCTGATAACTTGTTGCAGTTAAACTCTTTTTTCTAGAGGCTCCTTTAGCTGTTTAAAACTTTCATTTAAAGGCTCACTGCTGCTTTTCAGCTGTGAGAAACATTTCTGCAGTTTGTTTCCCACCTTCCCTCCCTGTTGGTATAGTGTTTTTATAGTTGGTGGCTTTGCAGTTGCCCGCCCCTAGTGTAAATTTGATCTGGGACCCTCCTCCCAGTCTAGTGTCATTACCTCATTCTACCCAGTACAGGGATAACATTTGAGAAGGCCAATCAGCTTAGTTTCTGCTACTCCTTTCTCTCTTTCCACTTAAAAAAAATGTATCTGCTTTTACTTTATTTGTGTTTCTTCCTACTTTATTTTGCTTTTGCGTCATCTTAAAAGTACTCAGTTGTATTTATTACTGCTTGGTGAAACTCATTCTAAGCCTTTTAGTTTAAGCACTTGGGCTTCAAACCAGTTGTTTTACATTAAGAAGGTTTGTGGTCTGCACTGTAATGGCAGAACAGGTAGCTTACATCCTTCTAACTTGGGAACTGCTGATTGAGGGCTCAGTGTCTGTTATTATAAAAGTGTATTAATTCTGGTTTAAGCACTTGGACTTCAGGCCAGTTATTTTACATTAAGGGGGTTCATGGTCTGCACTCTTGTGGGAGGAGAGGCTGGACTCTGCCCTTCTGAGCTGGGAATTTCTGGTTAAAGGCTTATAGTGCCTGCATATTTGAACTGCTTCTTACTGAAATTGGTACACCTTGTTTGCTGTAGCATAGACTAGATCCAGGCCTGCTGAATCTAGCTTTGTTTGTATAACTTGAGCACTAATCCAGGCATTCTTTAAAGTATTCAATTGTATTTATTACTGCTTGGTAGTAACTTGATTAAATTGTAGCTATCATGCTAAGTCTTTTGGATTAAGCACTTGGGATTCAGACCAGTTGTTTTACATTAGGAAGGTTTGTGGCCTGCACTGTAGTGGCAGGACAGGTAGCTTACATACTTCTAAGTTGTGAACTGCTGATTGAGGGCTCAGTGTCTGCTATTCTAAAAGTGTATTAGTTCTGGTTTAAGCACTTGGGCTTCAGGCCAGTTATTTTACATTAAGAAGGTTTGTGGTTTGCACTCTTGTGGGAGGAGAAGCTGGACTCTGCCCTTCTGAGCTGGGAATTTCTGGTTAAAGGCTTATAGTGCCTGCATATTTGAACTGTTTCTTACTGAAATTGGTACACCTTGTTTGCTGTAGCATAGACTAGATCCAGGCCCGCTGAAGCTAGCTTTGTTTGTATGCTTGTTGTTTGTTTGCTTGTTATTTCCCTGAAACGCTAATTCCACCTAAATTGCGGCTTTTCAGCGCTTCTGTGGATCCCTAGTGATATCTGCATTGCTTACTGTACTTATTTCCTTGTTTCACTTGAAAGAAAGGTACTGTTTGTCATTTTTGCATTTAAGTTACCTGTAACACATTGCATTTAAGTTACCTGGCACTTGCTCACTAAAGCAATTATATACGTCAGCACTAAAAAATTAAAAGCACTACACCCTCACAAACTCCCCTTGAGTGCCTTGTTCGCACATTGGCCCTTTTTCTCAATTATAAAGGAATTCTCAATACTATTCTAGCATGTCCAAAGATCAGTTGTCAATCTCCTCTCTGGTCCAGCTGGTGAATCTGGGAATCTTGAGGCAATGTTACAGCTGCCTCATGTACACAGACAACCCTCTCTTCCTCCCAACAAATTCCAACACATGTGAGAGATGCAACCATATAGCCAAACTGGAGGCTAATCTCTCTCAACTCAGTACTGGCGTAACCAGTCAGGAGGAGAAGGAAACCACACTCACTACAATTCCAGTCTCACATAGACTTACCATGACAGCAAACCAAACACATAAACAGTGAAAAACATATTCGGAGGCTCTAAATAAAAATCTGCTTAAGCAGCAGAGACCTCCAAAGCAGACACCCAAGCAACCGCTACCCCAAAACAAAACACGTGCAACACAAAGCTCACAAAGCCAGTGGGCCGAACAGTCACAGCCCTTAAGGCTAAACAACACACCTGATACACTTGTAATAGGTGACTCTATCATCAGGCACACTGACGTCCCGCTCACCAGGCTGAACAAGGAGAAGGTCACAGTGAGCTGCCTGTCGGGCACTAGGATCCGCCACATAACACAAGCACTCAGGTCACTCCAAGGCAAGTACAAATATGACTCAGGCTTTGTCCGTGCTGGTGTGAATGACCTGAGACGTACCTCCCTGGACTACATGAAAAGAGACATAGAGGAGCTCTCTGAGCATGTAGCCCAGGCCGGTATGACCCTGACCTTGAGTAGCATCTTACCCTCACCAAGAATGATGCCACAATATGAAGACAAGATGATCAATTTCAAAAATTGGCTTAAGTATTGGTGTCATTCAAAGGGGATCCAATGCCTATCAGCCTGGGATGACATGCTCGACAAGCCACGATGCTTTGCTAGGGATGGCTTACACCTGTAACCTCTGGGCTTTCGGATATTGGCAAAGGCTCTTGCTACCCCCATAGTGCCTTTTTTAGGCAAGGCTCAAAGACAAACCCACCTCCATAGGTATCACAAGGGATAAGAAATTAAGAGTAATGCTACTCAACGCCAGAAGTCTAAACCTCAAGATTCACGCACTCAAAACTCTCCTTAGCATGGAGAACATCGATATCTGTGCAGTAACAGAAACCTGGTTCAAGGCTCCCGAGAGCACCGCAGCACTACCAGGTTATACCTCATACCATGCTTTTCGGCCCCAAAACTTGGACCGAACCACAAAAGGAGGGGGAGTATCAATATTCGTCAAAGATACCCACACCTCCAAGTTGGTGGCACAGCACGAAGCATCAGAGACTATCCATGTGCAACTAACAGTGGGTAAAACTGCCTTTCAGTTTATAGCCTACTACAGACCACTCTCCCAAACCCAGGAACCCCACTCGGCCTTCCTGAGAACAATGGAAAATATGAAGGTCTCTCCAAACACCATTATATTGGGCGACTTCAACTACCCAAACATAGACTGGGAGCATTACTCTAGCTCCAACACCCTAGCCCAAAGGTTCCTAGAATTTATAAACTCAAATGCTATGGAACAACATGTTACCACTCCCACAAGAGGGGAAAACATACTGGACCTGATCATCACCAACATGGGGACTCTATGCTCCAGACTGGAAGTGTATCCCTCACTGGTAAGATCAGACCATAAACTAATCTCACTGGATATTCACATCCCGACCCCACCCCCTGCCCAGAAAACCACAGTGAAAAACTTCTCTAAAGCAAATTTCACACTCCTCAAAACTGAGGTGGAATCCTTCAAAGCCCACGGGCCTGTGGAAAATACGGCCCAGACTGCAGAATCCTTTATAAACGCATTCTATGAACACCTTCAGGAATGCATGGATCATGCAATCCCAAATAATACCAAGACCCAATCCTCCAAAGGCAGACGTCCTGTCTGGTGGACCCCAGCCATAAACAAACTATACAATAGAAGGAGGAAGCTACTACATGATAGAGCAAAATCCCAAAAAGGGAAAGCATCTCTAATCAGTATTAGCAAAAAACTACGGGCACTCATAAAATCGTCTAAGGCCAGCTTTGAGAGAAAAATTGCACAGGACACTAAGGATAATCACAAGGCTTTCTTTAGTTATGTTAGGAACCTGGATGGGAATTCCCAGATATGCTCAGATTTAGTTCAAAATGGCAAATAATACACCGAACCCAGAGACATTGCCAACATCCTAGCTGACAGGTTCAGCACAAACTTCTCCCCCCCTCCCCACCAAAAGGGAAAATATCTATCTCAGCAGAGTGCTGCCCCCCCTGAAATCTCAGATGCTCAGGTAAGAGCCGCCCCCTCCAAAGCAAACAACACAGCATCAATGGGACCAGACAGTGTCCCAGGCTGTGTCTTACATGAACTCCAAGAAGAGCTAAACCCAAACATAAAACTACTGTTCAATCTCAGCCTTAGTACAGGATATGTACCCAAAGAGTGGCGTACAGCAACAGTGGTCCCTCTCCACAAAGGTGGTGCCTCAACGGATCCTGGAAACTATTGCCCCATAAGCCTGACTAGCTTGGTCTACAAAGCTATGGAAAGGATCATCATGTACCTCATAAATAAAGATATTGGGGACGTACAGACACGGGATCCTACCCAGTTCGGCTTTGTTAAGGGCAGATCCTGCCTCTTAAACCTGGTCAATTTCTTTGAAACAGTCACCAAGGCCATTGATGAGGGGAAGGTGGTCCACACAGCCTACCTGGACCTCACAAAAGCCTTCGATACAATACCCCACTCGGGCATTATAGATAAGCTCACCAGCTTAAATATAAACCCCTATGTCACTAGATGGGTTGCAAACTGGCTCAAGGACAGAACCCGCATGGTTAGAATTTCTGGATCCATGTCAGACTCCAAACCAGTTACAAGTGGCATCCCACAAGGCTCAGTCCTGGGACCTCTCTTGTTCGGTATATATTTCTAAAAGGTACAGGCCAACAGGGAAGGACTGTGGCTGACCAAGTTCACAGATGACTGCAAACTGGGTGCCATAATCGACTCTCCAGCTGACACAAGCATCCTCCAAAAGGGCCTCATAGAAACAGACAACTGGTGCCAGAGCCATGGCCTCAAGCTAAATGCCAAAAAGTGTATAGTCATCCCCTCTGGCAAAAACAAAGTGCCCACAAATTACCACATAGGTGGTAATCCATTAAGTACAGAAGAAGTAATAAGGGACCTGGGGACCCAAGTTGATAGCAATCTCTCATTTGACAACCATGTGGCCAAAGTGGTTAGAAAAACATTTTATATAGCCCACCTAATCATGAAGGGATTTACATCTAGATCAGGGGAGGTCATCATGCCTCTTTACTCATGCCTCATCAGGCCCATAATTGAGTACAATGCCCCTTTTGGGATGTACCTTACCAGACACCTGCAGCAACTGGAAAGACCCCAAAAGTACCTCACCAAGAGGATCAAAAGGCTCAAACAGATGCCATATGCTGCCCGGTTAAAGAAACTCCAGCTCTACTCAGTGGCATAACGCCGGCTCAGAGGCGATCTGTGCCTGATGTATAAAGCCATGTCCAACCCGGAATTAATGGACATGCTGCACCTCAGAAAATCCAAATCACATCGAGCTACGCGCTCGAGAGACTTGAACCTCAGCACTGAAATAAATAGGACATGCTGGAGGGACAGATTCATAACCCAGAGGCTCCCTTCACTCTGGAATAAAATCCCAGTCCAGGTTAGGCAGAGTCCCTCATTGACTTTCTTCAAGAGGAATCTTGATGAGTGGATGGGAGATCGTAGGTTTACCCCAGGTATTACTTCTGTGTCACTTGTAGACAGAGGCACAGTATACTAACCTCGAAAAAGGGCATAGCAAAGTTAATTTAAAATGGGTGGCGAAAGCTAAACACACTCTGGCCAGGCTTATAAATGCCTAGGGCAGATAGCCTAGTATGAACCTATAAACCTATGAACCTATTCATGAAGTGGGCAGGTGTAGCCTAAGCATGCAGAAATGTAAGCCAAAAAAAGGTTTACATTTTTTCAAACATAAAATCAGAGCCAGGAAAGTGGACCAAACTTACGTATTATAATGTTAATATATGCCAATCGCTAAATATTTAGCCAATGGCATAAAAAACATGCACAACACATAAAAAATAACATTTAATGTCATGACCACACTAACGCAAATTAAAACCGCAGTGCATTGATGCACAAACGGGATCACAAGGAAAATATATTTAGATGTCATAAAACTGCAATGTAACACAATTCATGAATTACCCATAATAGTCAATGGCATGCATGCTACACCAAAACCATGGCGCAAGGCTTGTTAAGGGTCTGTGACAGTGTTCTGCATGGTAACTAGGAATTAGTAGTCAATGCCATGCGAATGAGTCAAGTAGTACTGAATCACAAATGCCCCACCGTCGTAAGGATTTACCACATGGCGTAGTGGTACAACACCAAAGAGCGGCCTGGAGGTAAACATGACATCAAGAGAGGGGTGCGCCACCGTAGCTGTAAGCACATTGGAGCATTGCTAATCTGGGTTGCCTGTTGCTAATCAAAGCTGCAGGATAGGGGTGTGGAAGTAGCCATAGCTTTGCTTAGCTCTGAGCACACAAGGTGACCGAAAGTGCATGTGAACGTGCATGAAAACGCACTCGAAACCCGATAAATAGCTGCGAGTGGCATGCACCACAGGTGAAACAGGAAGGTTATGGGAAAACAATAAGAAAATGCTGCAGCATGGTAATTGCAGTGCAAATGAGTAATTAACACCTAGGAACTCACAGTGGGCCACTGACGACAGCTAACAAGGCTGCTAGCGGCTACCTGCAGAACAGGAAAGGGGAGGTGCCGTACTGCAAAGAAAAGAGAATTGTCACAGCAGAACAAAGCAAACCTGCAGTAGATCAGCTACATAACACATTTCGCAACACAATCCTGGGTTGGGAAAATGCAAAACAAGAAAGCAGGCAGCTGGATGCATGCCTGACAATGGGAGGGGAATAGGGTTGAAAAGTGAAGTAAAGGGCAATAGAAGAATCATGGCAGCAAAATGTAATTCAACACCAAAGGCCTCACAATAGCAGTACCTGCTGTAAAACCCATAATTAAGATACCCTGCAGCTGGAATTGCACACACACCAAATGACATCAGCAGCTTCCAAAGCACAATAGTATAAATTGTGAAAGCACCTCACACACACACTTGTGTATTCCCAAACACTCTGCACCATCGGTGTAAACTAATGGGGAACTTTTAAAATGTACATGTTAGGGGCTGCCATAGCTTTGATTCATCAGCATGTGTTGCAGACTAAAGGTGGTGTGGAGGATGATGCTGACAACCACCTCAGGCACCGGAGGAGGAGAAGAGTTTTCAGACCAAGGATAACCTACCAGGGGCTAAATGATCTGGAGATAGTATAGCATTACAGGGTGGACAGGGACACCATACAGCAAATTTCTGAGCTGTGCTGTCCATGCCTCAGAGCGAGAAATAACAGAGGGGAACCCATTCCAGTGGACACAAAGGTATGTGTAAGCTTGAGAATACTAGCCGCAGGTACATTCCAAAGGCCAGCTGAGGATATCCAGGGGGTCTCACATGCATCAGCATCCAGGGTACTCTACCAGTTCCTGAATCCCATGTTACCACATGCCAATGAGCAGATATATTTCCCCTGAATGCAGGAGAAGTTAGCCAGCAATATGCATCTCTTCCACCATGTGACAGACTACCTGGAGGTACTGGGTGCAATAGACTGCATGCACATGCACATAAAGTCACCACCTGGTGAGCAGGGTAGGCACTACATAAACTGCAAGGGATACCCCTCCATCAACTGCCAGGTTGTGTGCAATGCTCAAGGCATTATCATGGATGTGTGTGCTCGCAGCCCAGGAAGCTACCATGACTCCCACATCTGGCATGCCTCACAGCTGTATCAGATATTTGCCAGGGGGGGACACCCATATGGCCACCTGGTGGGGGATAATGGCTATGCACTGGAACTGTGGATGATGACTCCCATCAGAAATGCACACACATCCATGCAAGAACACCATAATGAGGCACACGCACAAACAAGAATCATCATAGAACATGTGTTTGGGATGCTGAAATCACAGTTCCGTTGCATGGACATATCTGGTGGAGCCTTGCAGTACTTTCCAGGCACATGTGTCCACATCTACATGGTATGTGCCATGCTACACAATATGATCCTACAGAAACAGCTGCAGCAGAGACAGAATGGTGAAGGCCCTCACAGCCCACCACCATTGGCAAGGGCACCACAGGCGCAGAGGTACTCAGACCATGAACACCCTGTGCCAGCCCCAGTAGGCAGAAAGAGGCATGCCCAGTATGCCTATGCCTTGGCAAAGAGGGAATGTATAGCATACACACTGAAAGTGTAGGCCCCTACGAACTGACCCTTCTGCACCTGCACACACAGTAAACATGGATGGCACACACACACGACCACCTGTAAATTGTCATGTATAGGTGGTCTACTGTGTGCATCCTACATAGGCAGCCCTCAACTATTATACACACAACTGCCATTGGTGCAAGAAACAGTAAATTAAGCTATCAGCATGTGTCGATACTGTATGTATAGGTTCATAGGTACATAGGTAGGTACATGCCTAACTGCCTGAGGCCATTCATATGCCTAGCCAAAATGTGTCTGCTGTCTCCACCCCATTGATTAACTAACTATCCCTCTGTGGAGCAGAGCCAATTGCAGGATCCCTGGGGTGTACCCACTGTTCCCCATCCAGTCTGCAAGGTGTCCCTGGAGTGTTAGTGAGGGGCACCGTATAATGTAATCAGGGATGTAGTTCCAAAGCATGGGGAGTACCTGTGACAGGAATCTGTCACTCCAGAATCTTCCAGTTATGGTTGTGGCAAGGTTTAGCTCATTACAGTGCATGGCTCACTGTGACATGGATTCCCATAGGTGGAGCATATCAATTAAGCCTGACTTAGACATGGCTTTGTTAGGCAGCAAAGATCATCTCTGAGTAAACGATATGCCACTGAGTAATGCAAGAGTTCATGCAGTCTGGCAGCATAGGACACATGTCTGAGGCCAGTAATGCTCTTGGCAAGGTATGTTCCTGGACCCTCCAGCTGTTGGATGTGTCTTCTGAGGTACATCCCAAATGGGTTATCATACTCGATGATGGGATTGATAAGTGATGAGTAAAGGGGCACAATAACCTCAGTATGTCTAGATGCAAACCCTTAAGTAATCAGATGGCCTACATAGATGGATGGCCTAATTACTGTGGAGATATTATTGTCAAAGGAGAGTTCACTATTTCCCCACATACCCATTCCCCCGTCTGTATTAAAGTGGCTGCCACTCATGTGTTACCATGTGGGTTATTAGTTTTCCCAACATGGAATGACCATGCAGTTCATAGCCTTCAGCTGGAGGCCATGACTGTGACATTCTGTGCTGGTCTATGTGAGGCCCATTGAAGGATGTCTGTGACAGCTGGACTTTCAGTTATGCCCCCCAGTTTGCAGTAATTGCCAAACACGGTCTGCTGTAGTCCACCTGTGTTTGCCTGTACCTCTGAGAAGTATATGGCAAACAGTAGGGGTCCCAGAACTGAGTCTTGTGGGACACCACTTGTGACTGGTTAAGAGTTGGACCTGGAGGCTGCTTGGCTTACCATTTGGGTTCTGTGTGTAAGCCTGTTGGCAACCCAACCTGTGATGTATGGGTGTATGTACTGGCTGGTGAGTTTATGAACAATACCTGAGTGGGGAATGGTGTCATAATCCTTAGCGAGGTCCAGGTAGTATGTGTGAACTACCACACCCCACACCTAAAGTCTAAGTGACTGTAAGACATCAAACAGGTTCAGTAGGCATGATCTGCACTCATCAAGCTGACCTGGGTTGGGTAGAGTATCTGGAGGTACCCAATGTCTCTGTTAATGAGTTCCATGATGATGCGCTCCAAAGCCTTGCAGACCAGGCTAGTCAGGCTTATAGGGCAATAGTTCTCGGGGTCCGTTGTGGTGCCACCATTGTGGATTGGGATCACTGTTGCTGTGCACCACTCTGTGGGTATGTAGCCTGTAGAGAGTCTGTATTTGAACACTGTGTTTAGGTGAGGGGATAGTTCATTTGTAGCTCATGTAAGACACAGCCTGGGACACTGTCCGGTCTCATTGAGGCTGTATTTGTGGCTTTGGACAGGGCTGTTTTATCCTGTGTGTCGGTGGTTGCCGGGACCATATATTCATCTGGTATGGTTAAGGGTTGTTTAGGGGTTGAGAGGGGTGTGAAGTTTGCACTGAACATGTCTGCCAAAATGCTAGCAATATCATTTGGTTCAGTGTATTTTGTGCCAGTCTGCACCAACTCTGAGCAGATCTGAGAGTTCCCACTTAGGTTCTTGACATAGCTAAAGGATGCTTTGTGGTTGTCTGTAGGGTCCTTAGGAAATTGTCTTTTGAAGCTAGCCTTGGATGATTTTATGAGGGATCATAGTTTCTGGCTGATACTGATCAGGGATGTCTGTCCTTCTAGGGATTTCGCTCTTACCTGTACTTGTTACCTCCTACTATTGTAGAGCCTGAGTATGGCAGGGGTCCACCAGACCTGTTCCCTGTTCTTGGAGGAGTGAGTCTAGGTTAGACTTGGGATAGCATGATCCATGCATTCTTGCAGATGATCATAGAGTGCCTTTATATAGGTTTCAGCATCTTGGACAGCATTGTCCATTGGTGTGGGGGCTGTGAACCGTTCCACCTCGGGCATAAGCAACATGAAGTCTGCTTTGGAAGTGATTTCCACGGTGGTTTCCTTGTTTGGGGTTGAGGGCGGAATGTGAATATCCAGAGTGATTAGTCTATGGTCTGATCTAACCAGCGGGGGGTTGACGTCGGGTGTGGAACACTGGTCACCCATGTTGGTGATGACCAGGACTAATAGGTTGTTCCCTCTGGTGGGGGTGTAGACCAGTTGTTCCAGGGTGTTTGAGTGGAGAAATCCTAGGAAGCGCTGGGCAAGGGAGTTAGTACCTGAGTAGTCCTCCCAGTTAATGTTTGGATAGTTGACATCACCCAGTAGTAGGGTGTTTGGTAGGACTCGCATATTTCCCAGTGTCCCTGGAAATGCGGAATGTGGGTCCTGGGCATGGTGGGTGATCTGTAGCATTCTACAATTCAGATTGTAGTGCTGCCCATTGTCAGTTGCACTTGGATGATCTCTGATGCATCGTGCTGCACCACTAACCTGAAGGTGTGAGTATCCTTGATGAATATGGATACACCCCCGCCTGTTATGTTCCGGTCTGGGTTCTGTGGCCAAAAGGTGTGGTATGAGTTATAGCCTGGTGGTGCTGTGGTGCTCTTTGGAGGCTTAAACCGGGTGTCTGATACTGCACAGATATCGATGTTCTTCATACTGAGGAGTGCCTCGAGTGTGTGCAATGTGAGGTTTAGACATCTGGCTTTGAGTAGAAATACCCTCAGTCTCTGGTTACATGTGCTATGTACGGTGGTGGGTTTGTCTTATGAGCCTTGCCTAAAAGTCCGCCTTGCCTAATATCCACCTCTCTACTATTGTTTGCAATCAATGACAGCTGTGCATGTGTACATGTTCTGCAAATGTATACTGACCCTTGTTAGAGGGCAGTGCCAAATGGCTATGTGCACACCTACATAGAGTGGATATTGACAGTAGAGACACACTGGTTGAACGTGTAGATTTGTGTAGCCTAACCTCTCATTGTCAGACTACAGCTGCTTGGAAATATGTTGACAGCACTAGTAATGAAACAGGGTGCATATCGTCTTTAACTCCAGTGTGACATCTGCAGTAGGCATGTAAGAAGTAGGAAACTGCTGCCCATGTGTAATAGCAGCTTCATAGGTGATGGCATACACTATCTGATTATATCCTGATCATGTCGATAGTGGCAACAGAGTCTATTGATATTTGACTCTGTGTGGGGAGTGGGTGTCTGTGCCCAACAGAGCTCATGGTTTTGCTGGGTATGTGAGTTTATACCCAGACAAGGATACAACCCTGTTCACACTTGCATCATCTGTAATCAACTATCAGGATGTAATGTGGCCCTCAGAGGGGGATTGCTACTAAAGGTAGCTACCATGTTCCTGTAATAGCTAGTGTTGCCATGTCCATACCTCAAATGTTTACATGTGAGCATCACTGTCTAAAACATCTTCATAAGCAGTAAGTATACTAAATACATTGCATCGTACTTGTAGTACTGAATGCTCATACAGGCATGTCCACTACTCAGCTACTGGTGTTTACTAATGTCAGCTTTGTGTATGTGGCCATCCTGGGGGAATGCATTCTCTATGCCATGTACACTGCCAAATCTGCCTAACACCACACCCCACACATTGTCTGGGATGCAGCTACAGGGGTGATCCTGGAGGCAGTCCATACTACACCCATGACTGGACTACACTGTCAAGTGGTGTAAGTTAACACATGCATCTCATTACTACACATACCCTTTCCAGAACACAGTAAGGACATGCACACACATTCCATCAGATATCACACACATCCACAGAGGCCTCTAAGTATCTGGCCAAGCAAGAGGCCTTCCAAGTTGGAATAGACAGACAGCAGAATACAAAGACTGTACGACATAGTTCGCATAATTGTGTCACACCTCAGAACACGTGGCTGGAAACATGACCAACAGTACTCATTTGTGAATGTAAATCCTAGCACTATGTTACACTCCAAGCTATATGAGGACAAATATACTGTCAACTGCCTGTCTGCCATGACTAGCCACATACCCATACACTCTAACCACCTTTAGAACTATGCACATGTCTCTGGCATATGCTATTTTGTTGTGCAGGACCGGTGATGCAGTAGCCTGGACTGAATGGAAACACATGTAGGAACTGTCAGGTCATGTAGCCAATGCGGGTATGCCCCAAGGCCTGGGTAGCATTCTGCCAGTGGCCAGAATGATGCAGCAGTACAGGGACAAGGATTGTATTCCACAATCGTGACATTTACTGGAATAATTAAAAGTGTACCCAGCATCTCTCTGCCTGGGATAACATGGTTGATAGACCATGATGCTGTGCCAGACAGGGTCTGCACCTGTCACCCCTGATAATCTGGATACTGGCAACAGCCCATGCATCCACTATAGTGCCTTCATCATGCCAGGTTCAAGTGAAAGTTCACTGGTACAACAGGGACACCCAAGAAATAAACTGTGGGTCTTGCTACTCAATGATACAAATCAAGTACTCAATATGGACTCACTTACAGCAATCTGAAACATGGAGAACATAACTGTGCAGTGAGTGATATATGGTTCAATGTTTTGGAGAGCACCCCTGCATGACCATGTTATAACACATACCTCACCTCTTGGCCAGCATCCTTTATTGGAACACATGGGCCACAGGTGTGTCAAACTTCCTGAGGGATATGTACACCCACACGCAAGTTGCACTTGCACAATGTAATATGCATTATGCTGAGCAACTACCTTTGTACCGAAGTGTAATCCAAATTGCACCTTGTGATAGATCATTCACCATGCCTCAGAAATCACAACTGTCATTGTGCTGTAATGGGGAATACCGGTTGTGAGACAGGTCACCATAATCATGGCCACTCAGCTATCCCATTATGAACCGGGAAGACTCATCATGTACCAACACATGTGCTCAATGCATGTTGGATGTCATCAACACCAATGACCTAGATCACCATAGTCACACCAACAGGGCTAACAGTATGCCACACTTGGTCAGTCTTCAAAGCCAATGTTATGCTCCTTAAGAGTGAAGTGGTGACTGTCATGGCACCCATGCAGATGTACAATGCATGTGCAAATGCTGGGTCCTACACAAATACACTTTATGAACTCACATATGTGCAGTCATCGTGCCATTGAAACAGAAACAGGATTCAAACAAACACAACCACGAAGGCAAACCGGTGGTACCCTGCCTTAAACTGTACCACAGAAGGTAGTAACAGTTGCAAGGGTCAACACACATGAGTGGCAGTTGATCCATGGTCAGCCTCAGTAAGATGCAGATACACTATATAATGCCATGCAACGCTACTGTGAAACTACTCATCCACATATTATGAGGCCAGACACAGAGGATTCTATAGCTGTGTCATGAAACATAATGGCAACAACAAGACCTGCTGTGCTTCACAAAACTATGGTATGAGAGGTACTGAACCTATGGAAATAGCACCTGTTGAGCCAGATAGGGTCTTGGATAACATAAACACACTGTCTCCCCCTCAAAAGGTACACATTCATATATCCATGTACACTACAGAGCCCCTGTAATAACAACTATGCAGGTACAAGCTGCACTCTCTAATGCCATACATACAGGCTGCATGGGACCTGGCCACATTCCAGGTTATATCCTACACAAATGTCAAAACAATCTGCCCCCCCCCCACATAAACATCTCGTACAATCATAGCTGCATGTCAGGCTGTGTACACACTCAATGGTGCACAGCAACAGACATCTGTTAATGCTGTCAACATCTGAGGGACCCTGGTATGTGTACAGCTGACCTGGTTACAAACAGTGGTATCATTGCATTGCATAACACATAATGTAACTGTATCAGCACATGGGTACTCTGCACAGTTGTTGTAGGGCTAGGTACAGTCCACCAGTCAAAGGTTACTTGGTGTTGTTCCATTACATTTCATACCACATGTATGGATGTGTGTTGGTGGTCTGAGGACATGGTGGTGTCTGAGGATTACATCCTAAAATGCAGCTTTTGACACTGTGACCTGCACCTGGCTCATCTGTGATGATATATGTTGGAGTACTGGTCTGTACATGTGAGTAGCCATTATGAATGTAGGGACACCACCACCTGGAGTGGTCTGTACAAGTGTTATGGCCCACATGTCTGGTTCTGAGTTATATGGTGGTGGTGCTATTGTGCACAACAGAACCGTCAGCCAGGTGTTCCTCACTGCACAGATGTCAGTATTCCCCATTGTAGGTTCAACAGTGAATAGCTGTGATTATGACAGCAACACATCTAGCACTGGTTAGCATAAGCATACAATGCAATTGTCTTCTATGTGTCAGGATGTTATCCTGTGTTTAGGTCATATGCTTTGGAATGGCACTACATGGGGAAATGCGAATGAGGTATTGTCAACACTCCCTAGAATCATGGATGTATGTGATCTGTGACAAAGGCTTGCCTTCTGTCAGTCATGTCATCCCAGACTGACAGACACTGGACAACCTTGTAATTACAGCAGGACATTGGATCATTGTGTCAGTCAAGCAGTTGCCATTCCCAGCATGAAATCACTGCGAGTGGCTGTATTGTGCTTGTTATAGGCTGATACATCTAAGGTGTCGGACAGCAGCAGGTGTTGTGTATATGACCAGTGTCAGATACATGTAGTGCAGCATTCCTGCTAACAATGACAACTACTAACACCGGAGACCATTACAGCATGTTCTGTACATCTAACTGTATGAGCATGGCCACTGTGGCCTTCCATGTTCAGAATTTGAGTGCATCCTAAACAGACCTGTGCTATTAAGTGTATGAGCATGCCCAGTATAACCCTGTGTATGTGGACTCATAGTGCATTCCAAACAGCACTGTGCTACTAAGTGTGTGAGCATGCCCACTGACACCTTGTGTAAGTTATGTGCTACTATGTGTATGAGCATGGCGAGTGCAACCCTGTATAGTGATAGAAGGCGTCCATTACACAGAAGGGCATACTTCTGTTTGGGATGGACTCCTACGGTAAACACACAGGTTCACAGCTATGTACAATGTAACTGTCAGCATCCCTGTTGATGTCCGCAATCCAAGAAGGTCATGATGAGTGCCTTGGAATGTGTAATCTCTGTGGCGCAACTTGTAACTGCATAGTACTGTAATAGTGGCCTGTAGATAGGCAGGTGTTCTGATCCCATTACTGGTGTGTGTCTGTCTACCAGTGGGCAGGACAATGCTTTTTAGAGCACTCACACATACGGTTCCTATACTCAGCTTTGGCAAGGCTGATGATGTCACCCACCTAGGAATACTCCTCTGGGATTGCTGTGACCCACTAATCTCATAATGTGTACTATAGCTGCGTAATGCTATAGTGTGATAAAGTAGTTAAGTCGGTGTTCTAATCCCAGACATGCCAACTGTGTATGTGTGTGTCGGTCTGCTGCTGGACAAAACAATGCTTTTTAGAGTACTCACACTCTGTATGATTCCTATACTCAGCTTTGGCAAGGCTGATGATGTCACCCACCTAGGAATACTCCTCTGGGATTACTGTGATCCAGAAATCTCGATAGCATGTTCTGTAACTGCATACTGCTGTAGTGTAATAAAGTAATTAGGTTGGTGTTCTAATCCCAGATATGCCAACAATGTGTGTCCATCTGTCAGTCAACAGAACGATGCTTTTTAGAGTACTCACAATCTGCACGATTCCTATACTCAGCTTTGGCAAGGCTGATGATGTCACCCACCTAGGAATACTCCTCTGGGATTGCTGTGACCCAGTAATCTCAATAGCGTGTTCTGTAGCTACATACTGCTATAGTGTGATAAAGTAGTTAGGTCGGTGTTCTAATCCCAGACATGCTAACTTTGTGTGTGTGTGTGTGTGTGTGTGTGTGTGTGTGTGTGTGTGTGTGTGTGTGTGTGTGTGTGTGTGCATGCCTCTCAACTGTACCTCATTTGGGGTCTTAAAAAGTTCATGTTCCACATTGAAAGGGTCTGTAACACATTCAGTGTTGAGAATTTTTTTAAGTGAAATCCATGGCAAATAGAAATAAATCATATTAATTCATTAAAAGATCTTCTTTATAAGTAAAATCAGCATATTTTAACCATCCCATCACCTTGCTAGCTGAAGTTGTTAGTAAGCCATTAGTACATGTTCGACATTTTGCCCATTTGTTCCATATTATGAGGGCTAATGTTCCTCATTTTGGAGATGGAAGGGTGAGAGGTGTGTGTGTGTGTGTGTGTGTGTGTGTGTGTGTGTGTGTGTGTGTGTGTGTGTGTGTGTGTGTCCTTCTGCCGGTGGACAGAACAATGCTTTTTAGAGTACTCACACTCTGTATGATTCCTATACTCAGCTTTGGCAAGGCTGATGATGTCACCCACCTAGGAATACTCCTCTGGGATTTCTTTGACAGTAATTTTGAGAGCGCATTCTGTAACTGCGTACTGCTATAGTGTGATAAAGTAGTCAGGTCGGTGTTCTTATCCCAGACATGCCAACTGTGTGTGTGTGAGTGTGTCTGTCTGTCGGTAGACAGAACAATGCTTTTTAGAGTACTCACATGCTGTACAATTCCTATACTCAGCTTTGGCAAGGCTGATCATGTCACCCACCTAGGAATACTCCTCTGGGATTGCTGTGACCCAATAGTCATGCTAGCGCATTCTGTTACTGTGTAATGCTGTAGTGTGATAAAGTAGTCAGGTAGGTGCTCTATTCCAAGGCATAGCAGGTGTGTGTGTTTGCCAGTCATATCCTATGTGTTGGTGGCTGTGAGTGGCTAGCCACTGGATGTGTTGAGGACCGTGTTTTGTTGTTTCCCTATGTAGTGCCCATATCTGTCACAATCAACCAAGAGACTGGGTTGGCAAGAAATACCCATACATTTGGCAATAGGCCTGGTGAGTAAAGTCAGCAACCCTAATATTACCCTGAATAAAGTCTGAACCCATGTGTCGCACAAGAACACACTTGCTTTGGGATTAACACCAGTACATAATACAGGAGGCGCTGGTGGTTTCCTTTTCATTCTTGTCAAATGCTTTGGTGTTACGAGGTTCGTTCTTGAGATATATATTCTATATCTATGTATGTGTGTGTATATATATATATATATATATATATATATATATATATATATATATATATGGACATCAATACACATACATCTATGTGATGGAATACATGTCCTATACTGTTGAATGCCTGTGCTGGATGATCTGTACGTGATAACCTCTGATGTATGCATATCTGCCATGGATTAGTGGTAAAGCACATCGTCTGTGGTGTGTGCAGGGTCCTGGTTTTGAGCCTTGCAGAAGCCGGTTGTTTTGTTGCTGGGCAGAACAAGGGCCACTGAATACAGTGTGAGTAAGGCACTTTTAAGCAGTTGTGTGTGGGTCTGCGCAATGGTAAGCAGTGGTTAGTTTTGGGGACGCTCAGTATGGGTCATGTAACTATGCATTATAAGACAATACTATGCAAATGAGGTAAAGGATAGTGCATCCCGGTTATCCCCAGGGTGTGAAGCAGATCCCAAGAGAGTATGTGTAGAGATAGCCGGGTGCAGGACACGGATATAGGTGACATCATGGGGGTGTGTGTGTCAGGCATACTGTACGTGGATTGGAGCCCTGTGGCTCAGGATTTCTCCTAGCTTAGCATGGCTAAGCTAGAGGTGTGTCTATACCTGCCTAGTGCAATTGGGAGGGACAACAGCAGTAGGAGAGTAATCAAGGTAAACTAGCTGAGCTGACCGGTGATATGTATCAGAATCAGCCGATTACAGAGGCAGCAGACCAGCCCAACCCAGAACACTACTATAAAATAAGCAAATGCCTTCTCCTCTTGTTTTTCCATGCTCTACACCACCGGTGTATACATGCGGGGAAATTTTAACAAACAAACCTATGAAATGAGAAGGGCTACAGCAGGCAACATAGACCAACATGTGCAAGAGGCTGAGGGTGGTGAAGATGTGAATGCTGCCAAACAACCCTCAGTGAGGAGACAGAGAAGAGTGTACAGACCCAGGGTAACCTACTAGGGGCTACATGAGCTGGAGATAGTGAAGCACTATAGGGTGGACAGAGACCTCCTACAGCAGATTGTTGAGCTGTGCCAGCCACACCTGACATCGAACAGGCAGAGGGGAACCCATCCCAGTGGATACCAAGGCATGTGTAGGCCTAACTATACTAGCCACAGGTACCTCCCAAAGCACAACTGGGGATATCATGGGGATCTCACAGGCATCAGCATCCAGGATATTCCACCAGTTTCTGGATGCCATGTCAGCATATGCCAGTGAGCACGTACATTTCCTCAACACACGTGAGATGTTGACCAGCAATATGCGTCTCTTCCACCAAATGGCAGATTACCTTGCGGTAGTGGGTGCTATAGCCTGCATGCACATATGCATCAAAGCACTACCCGGTGAGCAACGTAGGGCCTACATCAACCGCAGTGGCATACCCTCCATGAACTGCCAGGTCATATGTGATTCCCAGGGCATTAAAATGAATGTGTGTGCTGGCTCCCCTGGAAACTATGACAATTCAGAAATATGGCATCTGATGCAGCTGTACCACAGCTTTGCCAATATGGATATCCCCTATGGTCACCTAGTAGGGGATTCTGGGTACCCACTGGAGCCGTGGCTGATGACACCCATCAGAAATGCACACACACATGAACAATGGTGCCATAATGAGGCACATGCACAGGCCAGACATATAATAGTGCATGTGTTTGGGATGCTCAGGTCACGGTTCCGGTGTCTGGATACATACGGTGGAGCCTTGCAGTTTTCACCAGCTACATGCACCCAAATTTTTATGGTATGTGCTATGCTACACAATATCATCCTGTGGAAACAGCTGCAGCAGGAACAGCATGGGGCAGGGCCACACAGCCCCCCACCAATGCCAAGGCCTGTACAGGCACAGAGTGAATTGGAGGAGGAACAACCTGAGCCTGACCAAATAGGTGGAAAGAGGCATGCCCAGTATGACCTGGCCTTGGCAAAGAGGCAATGCATAGCATATGCACTGAAACAGTAGGGACCCAGGGAATGTCACCCTTTCTGACTCGCACAGACAGTAAAAGGGATGCCAAACATGACACTACCTGTGCTCATCCATGTATAGGGAGTGTACTATGTGCATCTGACATAGGCAGCCCTCCAGCGCCATCCTCAAGTCTGGCACACCCTCAAGGTAAGTCACTCATCCTACCAATTGCCAGATGTAGTAGAATGAGTTGGTACCTGTAGCGATGGTATGGATGTGAGAATGCAAGGGAACTGGGTGGCCGAATGTTAAGGCAGCAGACAGTAGATGCCCATAGTGGCACCATGACATCTGTAACACATACTGGAATCACCATAGCAGCCAGTACTACACAGGGTGACAAAACCCACTGCGGGTATTGGGCTGAGCATCATGTGTGTCCATACAGCCCACACAAGTCTCATCCAGCTGGACAGGTGTAGACCGACACAAACAAATGCTGTACTATGGCCTCTAAATGTGCCCTATGGGTAACCCCTCCCACAGACCCACACAGACAGACTACAGCAGGCCAGGCAGCTGGATGTAGGTTGTGAAAGTTAGGAAGTCAGAAACTAATATGTTGGTAATTAAAGCTAAGATCTGTAGTACACTGGTATGCCTCTAGCCAGCACAATAGGTAGGTCTACACACTGAAATGGAGTACCTGACATACCAGTACAGTACTAGCAAATGTGTACAAGTGTCAGGTGTGCCCCCCATCCAATGTACACATATAGCAACAGTCAGGTGTGCCCCCCCCGCTCCTGTGTAGGACTGTAGATACAGTCAGGTGCCCCCCCTGCTATGCAGAAATGTAGCAACAGTCAATGCCACATGACCGATGGATACCCTGCAGACACAGCATGCCACCTGTCAGTGTACATTGCAAAGGTCAGCACCACAGTACAGCTTACCTGGACATGTAACACATGCAATACAGTTGCCCATACTGGACATGCTCACACACTTGAAGGTTTGAAGGTAATGTCAGTCGACAACAAACTGAATGGTCATACTGGGCATGCTCACACGCTTAAACACATGAAGGCCATGTTTGCATACACCAGTGGTCCGGACATATCTGCCGGTCTCAGTTCTTAGTTTAGAAACATGTCAATATGCACCACGCCTGCCTTGGACACACAGTGGATAGGAATACAGGCATATATGTAAGGACAACACGCTATAATACAGCAAAGGTAGTTAGACATAGATGTGTGGAAGAGGGTCACCATGACAAGGAGCCATCCGGGCCTGTCCCATCCAGCACACAGCCAAAGGGCCCCAAAACATGAGGTGCATATGTCATTCACTGCAGATACTAGCCACCTGTATCTGTCAGCATGTCAGACTATGTGGTGCATGTGCCAGCTGTGCAACATGACTGTACAGGGAAGTAGTCATCTAGTAGCTGTATACATGTACCTGTGACATATGACTCCGTGTGCACCTGCATGTGGCATGTCAACCCCCACATGACTGGGTTATGGCCCATGCACACACTGCCCTCCCCATAGCAGTATTATGACAAGCCTGATGAGGTCATCCATTGTGAAATACACCTTTGGGAGAGCTGTAGCTCAGTAACCTCCATGGCGTGTCCCATTACTGCATACTGCTGTAGTGTTATACTAGTTAGGTAGGAGTTCTATCCCCAGACTTGCCATTTGTGTGTGCGAATGTGTGAGCATCTGTCTGTCTCAGACTGTGTAGAGAGAAATGGTTTATAGTCTACCCACAGTCCATACAAATCATATACTCACCTTTGGCAATCCTGCTGATGTCACACACCTAGACATACACCTCTAGGACTGCTATAACCCGTTATTCTACATAGCGCATTCTGTAAATGCATATTGCTGCAGTGTGATCCACTAGATAGGTAGGGGTTTGAATCCTGGATATGGCAGGTGTGTTTGTTTGACTGTCCGAGCCTATGTGGGGGTCGCTGTGAGTGTCTAACCACTGGACATGTTGGGGAGTGGATTTTGTAGTTTTCCTATATGATGTCCATCTTAGGACACAATGCCCACCTCACGAGGTGTACAGATGTCAGTCAACCATGAGACTGTGTTGGCAAGCCGTACCCCTACATCTGGCAAAAGGCCTGGTGAACAAAGTATGCAACCCTACTAGTACCCGGTATATGTCCTGAACCCATGCATCATACACAAACACACTTGCCTAGGATATCCTTCTTTGTTGCTAGTACCATGTACATTGATGGCAGATAGTAGGCATTGTGTGATTGCAGTGAGCTGCAGAGGACATGGCACCCTGTACAGCTGAACAATAGGCACATAATTGTGGACAATGTGCCTTCACTTTGTTCCCCACTGGATATCTGCAACATATGTGGTGCCATCAAATGTGATCCACAGAGGCCATACAATGCAGTACACATGGATAACAGTCTGTGTACACAACATGTGCCTGCCATACCAGGTTCACCTGTACATGTCACTGTACAGTATTGTGGGACATGCACATCCCAGGCAATGTCCATTTCAAGGACTATCAAACTCAGACATGGCATGCATTGCAAAGCTATGGCCATACACAATGGTAACCAGGATGTCAGGGCAGTTCATGCAGTACCCATCTGTGTGGGACATTGCAGACACTACACCCATGTACCACACTGCACACCCTTGTCAGTTGGCGTGATGCCAAGGAGTACCCCTCACCCAGCCTTGTACAGCCATCTTGCACAGCCAAACACTACACACCCATAAAGCAATGCATAAATGTATGTCAGTATTGGCACCTTGTGTCTGCATGTGAGTTATGATGCTTCCAACCACAGTCACTCCCAGTATAACCCCCATTGGCATACCAACAGATGTCAAACACGTTCACATGCCCTAGCCCATAGAACCTCCAGATATCTCCTGTGGTGCATGTAGTACCTGTGCATTACTGCAGTGTGGTAAACTAAGTAGTTAGGGAGTGTATTTGTGGCCCTGACAAAAAGTGTCAATGTGAGTCCATTAGATAGTGTGGTTGTGGTGACAATGGCATCCGTTCACATGGACAGCCATGTGTACTACACCTAATGTATGTCTACTATATCTCTGTTGCACATGTCTCTCACCAACACACATATATATTCTTACAGCACAGCTACATGTCGGCTTTGTGGCACATGTAGTAACTGCATGCACTTGTACTAGTAATGACTAGTCGGTCAGGGGTTTGACCCCTGTACTGGTAGGTGTGTGACAGACGATGTTTAGGTTATAGTCTCCAAGCCCTTCTCTGATGTACTTTGTCTGTCCCTCCCACACACTCTCTGGATGTGGAGGTGTACACCTGCTCAGCAGCAGCATGTGTATTGTAAGTGATGGACATGATCAGGTGATGGCCTCTGCACCTATTGCAGTCCTCCTCTAGCTGATTGCATGTGGAACAGCTGTGATGATGTTCCCATAGCCATCCGCATGATAAACACAGTACAATATCTAGGAACATCATGTTGGTGTTTGGCCATGACAGTTGTTGTGAATAGTACCTGGATGTGGTATTTTGAAACAGCATCACAGATGATATCTGGATGTTCCTCAAACATCATACATAGTGGGAAATAGCCTAAAGACAGGAGGGTGATGTGCCAGACATAGCTACAGCATGTAAGTGTAGCTATGCTTCATTGAGTCTACTGCCTGTTTAACATGTTATGTGTGGTAATGGCTATTCTGCATGTTCTATAACAGACATGACAGTGCTCTGTTCATGAGGGACACCTATCTGTAGGGCCATCTGTGGACTGATCAGTGTGTGTAACCATTTGTTTCCTGTGTTACACACTGAATGTACATATGTGCACAGCAGGACTATAGTGTGAGGATTGCTGCCAGTACATGGTGATAGGGATGTGTTACTGCCGTTACATCCCTGACTGGACATATGGCACATGAACAGTGGCATGACAGATGTCTGGGGTTCTCAGTGGCAGGCCAATAATGGGCCACTGTTCATAGCTGCAGTCACACGTCTTCTACACTTTGTACAGATGTCATGCAGTATATATGCATGTGTTGTGCTCCTTCTGCAAATGTATACCATCTGTTGCGTTGGGATGATGGTCATACCTATGCATACTGTTGTTAGTAATCCTGAATGCTGTTGTCTATTACTAAACCATATCTGTGTTTAAACTGCAACACCATAGGTTGTATGTGTTTGGAGGTTGCAGCAGAACCTCCTGTCCCACTTCAGCTGGCCATGGCACCAGGCACCAGCACATCAGGGGCCCAGCCTTGGACTTCAACCTCTGTTGGCTCTGCACCACCTTCTGGTGGTACTGCCAGTGAGGATGGGGCTTGTCCTCCCAGGAGCAGGGCCAGACAGGAACTTGTCTGCTGTCATACGATCCCAGACATGGTGCATTGGGGGCTCAATAAGGGGTTCTGAGGCCAGATACGCCTGCTCAAGGGCAGTGTGTCACATTTACAGGGTGTGGCTGCCCCTCCTGGACAGCCCCAACACTGCATTATTTGCAGCTGTTTTGGTGCAGTGGTGGCTGCCCATGGAGGGGTACCTCCATCCCACTGTTCCCATGGGCTTGTGAATGCCGAACACCCCTTCCCGTCCAAGGTGTATCCCCCCACATGTGTCATATACCAACCCTGTATGCTGTCTTGTCTGTGATCCTACCGTACCTATCCTCCACGGGCATAACTACTCTCCTTCTCCCACAAGGCCAATCGGTTACTAGGAAAATATTTGCCCCATACATAGCTGTCCATTTCACACACGTGTCACTGGACACATGTAACCCTTTTAATATGCATCACAACACACTCCTGTTATCCTCACCCCTGTATCTCAGGCACACAATCCTTGTATGCACATCACTCCTAAATGTTCCAGGTACACGTGATGTGGATGACTCTATTGTTCACACAGCACTAATGGTCCCTCTATGGTTACTTCATTTACCTTTATCATGATGATGATGTTGCACACAGCACCTCGCTAGAGTACTGTACTCAAATAATGATTGGACAGGAACTGTTGTGTTAATGTACATTACATGCACAGAGTGATGTATATGGCCAATGTACAACTGTTTGTGTGTATGAATGACACATGTCTGTCTGAGGGAGTCTTGATATTACATAGAACAACAACTCTACATAATACAGGCATCGCTGGTGTTTCCCTTTTCATTCATTTGTAATGCTTTGTTGTCACATGGTATGTTCCTGATATCTCTATATATGTATGTACCTATATGCTGGACATAAACACTCACACATACATCTACATGATGGAATACATTTCCTATACTGTTGAATGACTGTGCTGTCTGCTATGTTTGTGATAACATCAGAGTTAGGAATAACTGCCATGGCTTAGTGGTAAGTCACATTGGTTGTGGTGTGTAGGGTCCTGGCGTCGAGCCTGGCCGAGGCAGTTTATTGTGTTGCTGGGCAGAACAAGGCTCATTGGACAAAGGGTGAGTACTACACTTTTCAGCAGCAGTTTTCCATTTCACCATGTTTAACCACCATTTCCCATCATGCAAACACCTTCTGCATTCTTACTGTGATAAGTCACCCCAGTTCACATTTCAATGGTATTATATCATTATACAGCATAAAATTATCAGGATATGCTCGTATACGGATTACACATTGTAACTGGTATGTGCTGCAGTCGAACTGCCAACGTCTGCTCGAGAGACGGATGCTCTAACCACTACACTATTGCTGTGCTGCTTCATTTGCATGTATACCCATGGTTCATAGTTACCAGAACAAACACAGGAAAACATCACTAACACAGCAGTCATCCATTCTCTGGTCGGAAATAAACTACACCACTACACATGCATCACTCCCTACTGCTCTAGACACATCCTGTATGTTGGCTCACTCCATTCAGACGTCCCAAGCTTATAGTCCTGGGACATACATTCATATAATGGTCTTCCAATTTTCGGCTTGTCCGAATGGAGACTGGGACTGCCCTGTACCTGTTTGAAAGTCAGACTTAGCACGTGGACAAAGTTAGTTCCACTGTTATCATCCTACCTGTGGTTGGAGACACAGCAGGTTTTCTCACCTCTGGCCTGCTTGATATGACAGTACTAAATAGCACGGGGGGTTCCACTGCTGTTTACCTTCGCATTCATTATGACTGCTTTATTGTGACCATGTTCATTCTTCATGGATATATCTATATATATATATATATATATATATATATATATATGTATATATATATATATATATATATATATATATATCTGTACATGCAAATGCATATACACCTACATACTTATTTACATTTCCCATTCTCTTGAATGACAGCCACTTACCGCCACGCATACCCGCTTACGTCAGGTTGTAAGTTACTTAATCACCCTATATCCAATGGCCATTATTCTGGGCATCATATAAAATTAGCAGCCCTTGCATGGTTTGGACCCAAAAACAAAAACACCTTAGTCTCCGGTTTGACCACTACACCATCCGTGGTACATTCTGTATGGATGGTAGGATATATGGCTTTACTACAGGCATTCCACACTACTGGCAACAAATATGACAGTCGGATGGTGTACATATGTATAGTTCATGTTAATGTTCATGTGTTTCTGAGACATATGTATACTTTTGCAAGTATACATATTTATAAATAGGACACATACTTGACAACTACTTATATGCAAGTATGTGTGATGTGTAGCTGTAGCTATGCGTATATAGGTATGTACATTTATAGATGTATGACTGCATGTCTGGGGTTGTACATGGCCATGTATATGAACAAATGCATCTGGGAGGGATATGTACCATGTGTATGCAGGGGTTGTGTGCATCATTACGACGTGGAACATGGACAGGGTATACAATTAGTGGACGTGTACTATTTGGACGATGGCTATGGGGAAGCTTCTAGGGAACATGTGGAGGGTATATATTCCCAATAAGGCACATGGGGAGATATGCATCACGGTCAGGTGTTTAATCCTGGGTCATAGGTTATGCAGGACTGGCTTGAGGCTGAGCAGGAGTGTGGACAACTACTGCTAATGCAACTTGTGTCTGGATGCCTATGGAGCTGGACATCGTGTTGTGCCACCACGTCTAATCTTTAGAACAGACACTTATCCCATGAGGGATGTCTGAAAATTGTGGACGCCAGTGAACCCTATTCTTTTGGCTTTATGAAAATGAGGGAGGATTATATATGCATGTGATACCTAGTTTGCAAGCCTGAGACTGCCTAGGGTGAGACTACCTACTAGATGTGGGTAGGGGGCACTACGTGCAGCTATCACTGGCCCAAGCTAGCAGCCCAAGTATGGGTGGTTTTGGTGGATGTTTAGCAAGGGGGGTGTGCTGTGGAGGGGATGATGGGTATTCAATTATGTATCCAGGTGTGTAGGGGTTGGATGTCTCGGTTCAGACCAGACCATTATGTGGGTGAGAGCAGGTACCGTTTCTGTACATGTATATCGCACATTTTAATGTTCATATTTTTGTGGGATTGTGTTCTGCAGTATGGCCTGTCAGGGTGTATTGGGAATGGGAATTTATGTTCTATGGTTTCCTTTTTGATTCACCCACTGCTCCCTCGTACACCTCCAGTTCACCTATTGTACATCCGACCTAGTCTCCCCTTGGCAAATTATTACATTACCCATCACCCCCCCAGATTCCATAAACACACCATCCATCCCTTCTCTGGTTGCTGGCCCATGGCACAGACAGCAGTACACATTGCGTACACTACATATCTCTGGTACCAATATGGTTGTGAGGACAACCCTAGCATATTTTGTCTTCCACATGCTGTACTTCAGGCACATAGATACACGCAAATACTTATCTTTCATGGCATGGTAGGTTGACCCGGGTAATACACATTCATCTTTGGGCCATCCAGACAAGAACGACTAGGACCACAAATGGGCAGATATTGAACGAATGCTCTGACCATTGGTAGGGTTGCCACCTTTTCAAATGGCCTAAGTTGAACATTTTCGGGACAAACATCAGATTTTACAGGCCAACACATACCCACGGTCAGTACAAAGGATATAACTTACCATTTTTGCCTAAATAAAAGCTTATTGTTGTAGCATTTTAGTTGCTTATTCTGTTTCTTATAATATTTAGGTATTTTAGATACAGAATAACTGTTTTATGCAACTATTGCATAACATATATGAAATAATTTTGTCCTAACATCTCAAGACATTTGCCATTTTTAAAGTTGTTTGCCAGGACACAACTGCCCAACAAGGGACTGTCCTTCAGGTGGTAACCCTAACCATTGGGCTAGGCTTAGCAAAGGGCAGTGGCACTCTAACATGCTGCATTTCACTTCCACTTGGTATATCAATCAACACTACAATGGAATACGGGCACAGGGTTTTAAATGTCATTTGTTTGAGGGACGGGGACTCAATATTCAGCTATGTGCCTTTGTGTTTACTTTTTATTTTGGTGTTCACAAAACTGTCTTGTATGCTTTGCATACACTTCAGTGTCCACGGACAGTGACAAGAGTGATTATTATTAGAGGCAGGCTGTACTAGTCAGCATTGTAGGGTGTGCATCTGCAGCTGACATGTTCACGCCTCTGTGAAGTGCTTAGACACACCCCCTGCACTCGTGTACGTTTTCTATGCATGTGGATGTTGCGGCAGTGCACCTTCATTAATATGCATGTGGTGCTGCTGCGCCATCTCAATGCCGCATGGTCGGCACACAGCTAATGCTGTCCTTGCGCCGAGTTTCATGAATCCCAGGGATTGTCAATATTGCATAACCTATTTCTCAAAGAGGGAGGATGTTGAACAGAGTGTGTGTGCTGTATCTTTAAGAAGTGTTTCAAGGACTGAACATGCATATAAATAGCAAGCATGTGCTATCTTCAGTGCCATTTTGAGAGTGCAGTCAGAGAGTGAGCATGTATGAGTGTCATAGCTATTTTGTATATAAGTTACCTAAGTTAAAGTTATAAAGTCTCTGTCCTGATGTGTTTGTACATAACAAAGCTGCTTGAACAGAACCTACAAAGTCTCATCTATTACATCCTGACTAGGCGAGTGACAGGCTATTTCCCAGACTTAGTCTCTGGTCCTTTTCAGCATTGTGGGGTGCCATTTTAATGGTTTAACAACTCATTTACATTTCCCTTATTTTTATTGAAGTAAGCCAGTTGCACTAATACATGTACATTTCTTTTCATTCCAGCAGGGTGCACTGTTGATATATTTTAACACAAGCAAACCTCACAAATACATTTTCAGCACATGCATCTGTACAAATCAGTTTGATATACAAATGACATACAGTTCTAATATATTTGTATCACAAGCATCTTGTATAAATCAGTTTGTTATTCAAAGGACAAATCATTCTTTACAAAACTCCAGCTGGCTATGCTGGCACTTGCCCATATCATCACATATTTAAACATCCAATCTTGTTCAGAGCTTTTGAACTATTTTGTGACTTTTACTGTGGACCATTGTTTTACATGACCACACTAAGGTATGTCTTTTCTTGAAGAGTATAGATGTTATTGCACTTCCTATCCTGGAATGTGTAACTAACAGCTTGATTACTTCAGAATATGTGGACTAAAGATTCACATATATTATATGATAGTTTTTTGGATCTGAAACAAATTTGTGCCTGCTCTGCAGAAAACCTAGTAATGTAAAAGTTAACATTTGTTTTTTGGACTGTTCTTGTACTACAAACTGCATACAGATATGTAGCTGATGCTCTCTCTGTGATGACATCTCTGACCAGATCATTATATATCTGCATATTTTTTGTTATTTTGCATTTTGGTACTCCAATATTTTGACTTGCAGTCTCTCAACCATGATTCTCAACTGACTAGTTGCTATAGTTTTGTCAGCTGTGTAAATTAAGCCTTTCAGGCAACTCATTTCCTCCTCAGATGAAAACAAAAGATTGGATTTATTTTCTGAATGATGGTTTATGTCTGGCCAGAATCTCTGTGTGAATTTTCATTAAATGCATTTCTAAGCCAACACAGTACTCACTGAAATTCTTTTACTTTTTCTTTTGGTGCTAGAAACTGAAGTAGTACCCAAGGATTCTCTATTTTTTCTTCTAGAAATTTTTCATTTTATACTTATAAATATGCTCTAGTCAGCATATCTGCTTTATGTTCCTCATTGTCTTATCTGTATTCCACTTTCAGGTCATACATCTTCTGTTTAAGTAACATCCTTTGGCTTGCTCAGGGCATAGCAACTTGGCATGTCTTTACATACTGCTGAATAATCAAAGTCAATAGGTGCATAGGTTCATAGAGGATTACTAGGCTAATGGCTTAAGGACCTTTTCAAGCCTAGCCAATAAAATACAATCTTACCCAATATGTGGCCCCAAGAGCAAGAGGATGGCATGGATTTGTGCCTGTGTATTGAGTATCTTACAGATTGCCCCATCCATAAGGGATATAGCAACTACCTCAGGTGTAAATTTGCGATTCTCCATCCATTGATCCAAACTGCATTTGAAGAGGGCCAGGGGATTGTTCTACTTACGGTAAAAAGGAAGCCTTTTCCAAAGAAGGTGCAATCTCTGAGACTCATATTTGTCTCTCTAGCATCTTTTGTTTCAGTTGCTGACTAAGGTTAGATCCCTAGATCTGGTGGGAAAATCCAGCAATAACCACACTCACATGTGGATAATTGAAAGGGTGCCAGAAGCATAGGGCAAGGGGGGGGGGCGAGCACCCCTGCTCATTTTAGATAAGGTCACAAATTGTGCCCCCATCTCCTGGCTCAGATTTTTTTAAATAAATAAAGCTATGCCAGAGAAAAGAGAAAAGGGACATCAGAGAAACAGAAAGTGTGTCTGTTTGGGTGCGCTCATGCGTGCGCACACACGTGTGTGTGTGTGTGTGTGTGTGTGTGTGTGTGTGTGTGTGTGTGTGTGTGTGTGTGTGTGTGTGTGTGTGTGTGTGTGTGTGTGTGTGTGTGTGTGTGTGTGTTTGTGTGTGTGCGCGTGTGTGTCCGTTTGTCTTCAAGTATCTGTGAGTGCATGTATGTCAGTGTTTGCAAGTGCGTCTATGTTACTGTACCTGAGTGTATGTGTATATGCGGGTATGTGGGAGTGTGCGAGTGCATGTGTATATGCAAGTTTATGTGAGTGCATGTATGCGAGTGTGCACGAATGCATGCATGCATGTATGAGTACACGTATATGATTGTACGTGAATACATGTATATGCAAGTGTGTAATTACATGTATATGACTGTGTGCAAGTGCATGTGTATATCTGAGTGTAATCAAGTGTCTGTATGTGAGTATGTGTGAGTACTAGTGGGCATGCATGAATGCATAGAGGGTTCAGAATCAGACTCCTATATAAGGGAGTTTGCTGCAGAGAACATTCCACGAGAATGCGCCAGGTGCAGGCGTAGCATCGGCATTCCACCACCAAATATGGCTGCCGAGCGATCCAGGTACGAGCTGCTCCCACATGCACTACCTGCATACACTGCGCCCGCACAGCTCCCGAGCTCTGTATGCTAATTATCCCATGTGCAACAATGTAGCATGCAGATGAAGGTATGTAGCAATCCAGGAAGTGGTGCAGGCTTAGTGTAAGCATGCAGAAATGTAAACCGTAGAAAACAGTTTACATTTTTGCAAACATAAAATCGGAGCCATGACAGCCGACCAAACACATGTATTATATTGTTAATATATGCCAATGGCTAAATATATAGCTACTGGCATAAAAAAAATGTACAAAATATAAAATTAACATTTAATATATGTAGTCGCACTATCGTGACGTGGAAGAGCAGGGCAGCGGCGCGCAAAGGGGATTGCAAGGAAAATATAAAAATATAGAATAAAACTGCAATGTAACACATATCATGATTTCCCCATAATAGTCAATGACAGGCATGCTACACCATATTATGGCGTGAGGGTTACTACGGGGCTGTGACAGTATTATGCATGGTAGCTAGTAATTAGTAAGCAATGCCATGCAAATGAGAGGAGTAATAGTGAATCACAGGTTCCCCGCTGGTGTAAGGATGCACCTCACAGAGTAGCATTATAACACCGAGGTGTACCCTTGAGATAAAGATGACATCAAGTGAGGGTTGTGCATTGGAGCATTGCTAAACTGGTTGGTCCCTAGCTAGGCAAAGCTGCAGGATAGGGGTGTGTTGAACTGGCCATAGTTTTGCTTAGCTGAGAGTGCACAAGGTAACCAAGTATGCATGTGAATGGAGATGAAAACACGCGTAAACCTGGTAAACGGGTTTGCACGGCATGCACTGCAGCCGAAACAGGAAGGATATAGGAAAGAAATAAGGAAATGCTGCAGCAGGGAAATTGGAGTACAAATGACTAATTAACACCTAGGAGCCTACAGTGGGCCATTGACAACAGCTAACAAGGCTGCAAGCCACTACCTGCAGAACAGGAAAGGGGAGGGTCTGTACTGCAAAGAAAACAGTAAAGTGTCAAAGCAGAACAAAGCCGATTTGCAGTATATCAGCTACAAGACACATTTTGCCATGGCTGGGTAGGGAAAGTACAAAACAAGAAAGACAGCAGGTGGATGCATGCCTGATAATGGGAGGGGATCCAGGTTTAAAAGTGAATTAAAGGGCAACAGATTAATCAAGGCAGGCAAGCATAACTCCACAGTAAAGGCCCCACACTTGCAGTACTCATTGTAAAACCCATAATTAAGATATTCTGCATCTGGAATAGCTCATACACACCCAATGATATCAGCAGCATCTATAGCACAATAGTATAAAATGTGAAAGCACCTCACACACATTTGTGTATTCCCATACACTCTGCACCAGTGGTGTAGTATACAGACAGGGAACCTTTAGTATAGACATGCTAGGGGCTGCCATAGCTTTGATCCACCAGCAAGTGCTGGAGACTGAAGGTGGTGTGGAGGAGGACGCGCACGACCACCTCAGGCACCAGAGGAAGGGAGAGTGTTCAGAGCCAGGGTAACCTACCAGGGGCTACATGATCTGGAGATAATAGAGTATTACAGGGTGGACAGGGACATCCTACAGTAACTTGTAGAGCTGTGCCAGCCACATCTCAGAGCCAGAACAAATAGAGGGGACCCCATCCCAGTGGATACGAAGGTATGTGTAAGCCTGAGAATACTAGCTACAGGTACCTTTCAAAGACCAACTGGGGATATCATGAGTATCTCACAGGCATCAGCATCCAGGGTGCTACACCAGTTCCTAGATGCCATGTTAACACATGCAAATGAGCATATATACTTCCCCCGAATGCAGGAGAAGTTGGCCAGCAGTATGCGTCTCTTCCACAGTGTGGCAGAATACCCAGAGGTACTGGGTGCAATGGATTGCATGCACATACACATCAAGTCATCAGCCATTGAGCAGGGTAGGCGCTACATAAACTGCAAGGGATACCCCTCAATCAACTGCCAGGTCATGTGCAATGCCCAAGGCATTATCACAGATGTGTGTGCTGGCAGCCCTGGAAGCTATCACAGCTCCCACATCTGGCATGCCTCACAGCTGTATCAGCCATTTGCCAAGGGGGACATCCCAAATGGCCACCTGATGGGGGATGCTGGCTATGCACTGGAACCGTGTATGATGATTCCCATCAGAAATGCACACACACCCATATAGGAATGCCATAAATGAGGCACACGCATAAACCAGAATCATCACAGAGCGTGTGTTTGGGATGCTGAAATCATGGTTCCATTGCTTGGACATATCTGGTGGAGCCTTGCAGTACACTCCAGGCATGTGTGCCCACAAATTCATAGTATGTGCCATGCTACACAATAAAATCCTGTGGAAACAGCTGCAGCAGGGACAGAATGATGAGGGCCGTCACAGCCCACCACCATTGCCAAGTGCCCCACAGGCACAGAGGTACTCAGACCATGAACACCCTGAACCAGCCCCAGTAGGCAGACGGAAACATGCCCAGTATGCCTATGCCTTGACAAGGAGGGAACATATAGCACACACACTGACAGTTTAGGCAGCTAGGGACTGACACCTTTCTCCACCTGCACACACAGTAAAATGGATGGCACACACACAAGACTACCTGTAAATTGTCATGTATAGGCAGTCTACTGTGTGCATCCAACAAGGGCAGCCCACAACTATTGCACAAACAACTGCCATTGGCACAAGGTAAGTCAACACCTGAACAGTAAATTAAGCTATCAGCATGTGCTGATACTGTATGCATAGGTTCATAGGTAGGTACTTGGCCAACTGCCAGAGGCCATTCATAAGCCTAGCCAGAATGTGTCAGCTTTTGCCACCCACTGAATGAACAAACTCTTTAAAAACAAACAAGCGAGAAAGAAACACGATAAGAACCAGTAACTGCAAATAAATTCTTATTTAATGAGCGCTTTCAGTGGAGACAATGCTTCACCTTCATCAGATACCATAAAATCAATTAACTGTGTTTTTATATATTTAGCTAGACTAATTGATTAATTAGTTAATTGCAGATAATAAAACCACTTATCAAAGAAGGGGAAAGAAAAAGCACATATATAAAACACCAAGCTGTATAGTAATGTCGTACAAAACCACAGTCTGACAAAATGTAAAAATACTAACCATAACTTAAAAAACAACTTTTAAAACAGCAGCAACTAAAAACTAAACTAGCTAGTCAAGAAATTGAGTAATACAAATCCCATTAAGATCTTCCAGTACCGTTTAGTTCATTTGTGAAACTAGTACTTCAAAAATGTCCACAAAAAACAAAAAAAAAAAGTTATATAATAAACGAAAGAATATCTATGTTATACAAAAAATATATACATATGTATAAGAACTTAAAAATAAAAATATATATTTATATGTATATAAGTAAACCAGCATTAATTTTGTTTTATTTCATCTTCTCAAAGCTAACCATTTAAGAATACATTTAACAGACAAATATTCATTAATGCCATGATATATATATGCTGTTGTTCTTATTTGCCACATTAATTCATCTATCTCAAGTAGAAGTTGCCAAGGGCCACCTCTTGGATCACTTTGCCTTTGATGTAAAATAACAAATTTAAAATGATGATCCGGGCATTCTATGATGTATTTTGCCAAAGCGTTATTCGTGTCTTTTTTACTAATGGTATAACAGTGCTCATAAATACGTTGTTTAATTTTTCTTTCTGTTTTGCCTATATAAAAGGCCTTGCAATGATCACATAATGCGGCATAAACAACACCCTTAGTCTCACAATTATATCTCATATTAATGTTGAAAAGGCTATCATTAATGACAACTTCCTTTACTACTAAGATGAATTTACATTGTGGACAAGCTCCACATTTAAACATACCATGAAATCTATTAACATGTCATTTCTTCCTCCTTTCAAGTAATGCTTTGAGGTAAAGGTTCCTTCTATATGTCATTTTTGGTTTCAACCCTAACATTTTACATAGGGTTGGATCCTCAGTAATAATTTTCCAATTTGTATTCAAAATTTGCCTAATTACTTGGTGATCTATAGAAAAAGTACAAAGGAAGCTAATCTTATATGTGTTTTTTCCAGTAAGTAGTGGGGCATCACCATATTCAAAAAAATGGTGGGCTGGTATACTCTACTTGCCCACTCATCAATGGTTTAAAATGTCCATTATGAAGTTTACATAAAACCTTGGTCTTAATATTAGCCACTAGGTTAATAGAATAACCTCTATTGATAAACATATTTTCTAAGTTGTCACATTCTTTCTCAAAATCAGAAAATTCAGTAATCATTCTAGCCGTCCTTACCATCTGTCCTTTAACAACTGCTTTCTTTTGATGGTAAGGGTGGCTACTACTGAAGTGTAAGAAAGCATTAGAATAAGGGGGTTTCCTATATATTCTACTTTTATACTTAGAGTTGACTCTGTCCTTGATTAATAAAATATCAAGGAAATTAGTAGAATTTTCATCTAAATTATAGGTGAATTCCAAAAAATCTGTCAACTCAGTAATACTTGCTATGAAAGAAGGTACTGAAAACTTTGGCCCGTTCCAAATAATAAACATGTCATCCTGGTACCTAGTGTACCAGGTGACATGCTCTTGAAAGAGTGGGTGGGTAAAGAACAGCGTGTTTTCCCAATGGGCCATGATGGCATTTGCAAAGCTACCACCACATGGCGAGCCCATAGCCACACCATATTTTTGTAAGTATATATCACACTCAAAGGCCATGAAAATATTAGATAAAATTATCTCCAATAGTGTTTCAATTAGATAAATAGTTTCATCTGGGACACTCCTAGATAACAAAAAGTCTCTAATCCATTTGAGCCCTAAGCTCTGAGGTATGATGGTATAAAGGTCCTTAACATCTATTGTCAAGAAGCATGCTTCAGCCTGATATTCTAAGTCATTAATGTTATGTAAAAAACTCCATGAATCCTTACAAATTTGTGGTTCAGATTCAATAAGGGGTTTTAATATACTGTCAACATTTTTAGCGCATGCATACATCACAGACCCCCGCCCGTCTACTATTGGTCTAAATGGTGGATTGTTAATTGACTTTTGTAATTTAGGAGTACCGAAAAAGGCTGGTACCTTAGGTGCTAACATCAATAAATATTGATGTAAGTCTATGTCAATGTAGGCTTCTAGGAATAAATCTTCTAAGATGTTTTTAATACTCCTATAAGCCACATTGACCTCATTTATAGAGACTTTCTTATAAACATCTGTGTCTAAATGTTTCCTCATGCATTCAACATATGCATTATAATCCAAGAAAACCAGGCCCCCTCCCTTGTTGGGCTTCATTACACGAATATTACATGCATTCAATAAATGAATAAATTCATGTTCAGATGGTTTAATATTCATGTTGCTAATACGCTGGTTATTGCTATCCTTGGGCATTGCTCTGAAATCCATCTCGCACATTCTTTCAAAAAGGCCAAGACTTGGATGTAAAGGCAGATGAAAAATACAAAAAACTCTTCTAGAGCTGACTAAAGATGTATTATCACCTATTAAGATATCCAAATTTAGCTTACGGACAAACATTTTTAAATCTATTATGGTCTTAACTAAATCCATTTTCCTACTGGGTACAAAAGATAAGCCCTTTGAGAAAAAACGGTACTGGAAGATCTCAATGGGATTTGTACTACTCAATTTCTTGACTAGCTAGTTCAGTTTTTAGTTGCTGCTGTTTTTAAAGTTGTTTTTTAAGTTATGGTTAGTATTTTTACATTTTTCAGACTCTGGTTTTTTACGACATTACTATATAGCTTGGTGTTTTATATATATGTGCTTTTTCTTTCCCCTTCTTTGATAAGTGGTTTTATTATCTGCAATTAACTAATTAATCAATTAGTCTAGCTAAATGTATAAAAACACAGTTAATTGATTTTATGGTATCTGATGAAGGTGAAGCATTGTCTCCACCGAAAGCGCTCATTAAATAAGAATTTATTTGCAGTTACCGGCTCTTATCGTATTTCTTTCTCCCTTGTTTGTTTTTAAAGAGTTTGTTCATTCAGTTTGTGGTTCTATATTGTTTTTTTATGGTGAGTGAAACTGGAGTGGCAACTCAAGTCCTTTTTACTCAGGATGAAGCTAACAATTTGAACGCTTCTAACCAAGAGAATGGAATCGGTAACCTAACAGCTCTTGTTCAGGTCTTGTTAGGGCGAGTTGATGCCCTAACTCAATGGTTAAATACTCCGCTTCCTAACGGTGTGAATATACAGCAGCAAAGCCAACTGGTAACTAATGCTAGTCAACAAAATTTTATAGGCGCAAGAACAACATTAGCTCCTAATCCTGTTATGTCAGTCCCTAATTCTACTGTTCCAGCTGTCAATCACTCTGGTTTAGCGGCATCACAACCAGATGGGAGGGACTTGTTAAACAACGAAATAACAGCACAGCAAAGTGTGTTTCATTCTATGGCTAGTTTCCTCAGTAATAATAATTTTTTTGGTTCCGAAAACAATGTGGATAGCCGACAGGACAACAAACCTATGGTGAGTGCCTTATCTACCAGCATTAATGACTTTGACTTTAAACTAT
This sequence comes from Protopterus annectens, assembly GCF_019279795.1. Taxonomy (NCBI): domain Eukaryota; kingdom Metazoa; phylum Chordata; order Ceratodontiformes; family Protopteridae; genus Protopterus; species Protopterus annectens. The sequence goes on along the minus strand of NC_056751.1, from coordinate 616,622,445 downwards.
ACAAATGTAGGAAACTGCAACTTGAATTTGCATATTTACAAGAATGCATAGACAAAAAAATAATACCTAAAGGGTTACGTCAGTGGCGCTATCCCATGGGAATGGGGGAAGACCCTCTCTTTTATCGAGAACTTTTGGCATTATTTGATAGACAGGGTTTTGAGTTTTTGTGGGCTCTGATTCATTTTTATAAAACGGAAATTGGTGACTTGAAGGCCGAATTGGAGATTTTAGAACATCTAATTAAAAACCATAATGAGTTTCCAAGATACAAGTATGAATATGCTCAGATTTTTACGAGCATAGAGGCCACAATGACCAAGTTGCTAGTAACAAAAAAGAAAAAAATAGCACGAGATGTACATGACTATTCAATTAATAAAGCATATCCTAGACCCCCTGTTAATGTTTCTACTATCTCCAATGTCTCCAATCAGTCTTTTGGTTTGAACAACATCAATAGACCTAAAACATTGGATAACCATACTAATGGAGACTCTTTGTCTGGTGAGGTAGAAACACAACCTCTGAGGCGTAGTGAAAGGCTTAATAACAACAATGTCTCTAGGAATGACAATATAGCTTTTAACAGCAATCAATACAGAGGTTCAAATAACAATAACAACAACATTGATGTGACAGCTACATCGAATCAGCAGGGTTTTCACAGGAACCCAATGGGCAACAGAACAACCGTGAATCGAAGAGGAAACAACCTCTACCACGAAACAGACGAAGGCAGCGGAGGAGATAGTACATGAATTAAGTCACAATTCCAACCCCTGTATACACAAAATTTCTGAAGGAGACTTTAACATTTATAACTTTACAGAGTTGGACATCACTCAAGAATTGGTTGATTTTTTCTCAAAGGGCTTATCTTTTGTACCCAGTAGGAAAATGGATTTAGTTAAGACCATAATAGATTTAAAATTATTTGTCCGTAAGCTAAATTTGGATATCTTAATAGGTGATAATACATCTTTAGTCAGCTCTAGAAGAGTTTCTAGTATTTTTCATCCGCCTTTACATCCAAGTCTTGGCCTTTTTGAAAGAATGTGTGAGATAGATTTCAGAGCAATGCCCAAGGATAGCAATAACCAGCTTATTAGCAACATGAATATTAAACCATCTGAACATGAATTTATTCATTTATTGAATGTATGTAATTTTCGTGTAATGAAGCCCGACAAGGGACAGGGCCTGGTTTTCATGGATTATAATGCATATGTTGAACGCATGAGGAAACATTTAGACACATATGTTTATAAGAAAGTCTCTATAAATGAGGTCAATGTAGCTTATAGGAGTATTAAAAACATCTTAGAAGATTTATTCCTAGAAGCCTACATTGACATAGACTTACATCAATATTTATTGATGTTAGCACCTAAGGTACCAGCCTTTTTCGGTACTCCTAAATTACATAAGTCAATTAACAATCCACCATTTAGACCAATAGTAGACAGGCGGGGATCTGTGACGTATGCATGTGCTAAATATGTTGACAGTATATTAAAATCCCTTATTGAATCTGAACCACAAATTTGTAAGGATTCATGGGTTTTTTTACATAACATAAATGGCTTAGAATAGCAGGCTGAAGCATGCTTCTTGACAATAGATGTTAAGGACCTTTATACCGTCATACCTCACAGCTTAGGGCTCGAATGGATTAGAGACTTTTTGTTATCTAGGATTGTTCCAGATGAAACTATTTATCTAATTGAAACACTATTGGAGATAGTTTTATCTAATAATTTCATGGCCTATGAGTGTGATATATACTTACAAAAATATGGTGTGGCTATGGGCTCGCCATGTGGTGGTAGATTTGCAAATGCCATCATGGCCCATTGGGAAAACATGCTGTTCATTACCCACCCACTCTTTCAAGAGCATGTCACCTGGTACACTAGGTACCAGGATGACATGTTTATTATTTGGAATGGGCCAAAATCTTCAGTACCTTCTTTCATCACAAGTATTACTGAGTTGACAGATTTTTTGGAGTTCACCTATAATTTAGATGAAAATTCTACTAATTTCCTTGATATTTTATTAATCAAAGACAGAGTCAACTCTAAGTATAAAAGTAGAATATATAAGAAACCCACTTATTCTAATGCACTTCAGTAGTAGCCACCCTTACCATCAAAAGAAAACAGTCATTAAAGGACAGATGGTAAGGGTGGCTAGAATGATTACTGAATTTTCTGATTTTGAGAAAGAATGTGACAACTTAGAAAATATGTTTATCAATAGAGGTTATCCTATTAACCTAGTGGCTAATATTAAGACCGAGGTTTTATGTAAACGTCATAATGGACATTTTAAAACATTGTTGAGTGGGCAAGTAGAGTATACCAGCCCACCATTTTTTGAATATGGTGATGCCCCACTACTTACTGGAAAACACACATATAAGATTAGCTTCCTTTGTACTTTTTCTATAGATCACCAAGTAATTAGGCGAATTTTGAATAAAAATTGGAAAATTATTACTGAGGATCCAACCCTATGTAAAAAGTTAGGGTTGCAACCAAAAATTCCATATAGAAGGAACCTTAACCTCAAAGCATTACTTGAAAGGAGGAAGAAATGACATGTTAATAGATTTCATGGTATGTTTAAATGTGGAGCTTGTCCGCAATGTAAATTCATCTTAGTTGTAAAAGAAGTTGTCATTAATGATAGGCTTTACAACTTTAATATGAGATATAATTGTGAGACTAAGGGTGTTGTTTATGCCGCATTATGTGATCATTGCAAGGTCTTTTATATAGGCAAATCAGAAAGAAAAATTAAACAACGTATTTATGAGCACTGTTATGCCATTAGTAAAAAAGACACGAATAACGCTTTGGTAAAACACATCATAGAATGCCCGGACCATCATTTTAAATTTGTTATTTTACATCAAAGGCAAAGTGATCCAAGAGAGGGCCTTTGGCAACTTCTACTTGAGATAGATGAATTAATGTGGCAAATAAGAACAACAGCATATATACATCCTGGCATTAATGAATATCTGTCTATTAAATGTATTCTTAAATGGTTAGCTTTGAGAAGATGAAATAAAACAAAATTAATGCTGGTTTACTTATATACATATAAATATATATTTTTATTTTTAAGTTCTTATACATATGTATATATGTTTTGTATAACATAGATATTCTTTAGTTTATTATATAACTTTTTTTGTTTTTTGTCAATATACATAGACATTTTTGAAGTACTAGTTTCACAAATGAACTAATCGGCACTGGAAGATCTTAATGGGATTTGTATTACTCAATTTCTTGACTAGCTAGTTTAGTTTTTAGTTGCTGCTGTTTTTAAAGTTGTTTGTTAAGTTATGGTTAGTATTTTTACATTTTTTCAGACTGTGGTTTTGTACGACATTACTATATAGCTTGGTGTTTCATATATGTGCTTTTTCTTTCCCCTTCTTTGATAAGTGGTTTTATTATCTGCAATTAACTAATTAATCAATTAGTCTAGCTAAATGTATAAAAACACAGTTAATTGATTTTATGGTATATGATGAAGATGAAGCATTGTCTCCACCGAAAGCGCTTATTAAATAAGAATTTATTTGCAGTTTCTGGCTCTTATCATGTTTCTTTCTCACTTGTTTGTTTTTAAAAAGCTTTTGCCACCCCACTGATTGATTAACTGTCCCTCTGTGGACCAGAGCCAATGGCGGGATCCCTGGGGTGTATCTACTGTTCCCCATTCACTCTTCAAGGTTTCTCTTGAAGAGTGTTAATGAGGGGCTCTGTATAATGTAGTTAGGGATGTTGTTCCAAAGTATGGGGAGTGTCTGTGACAGGAATCTGTTCCTCCAGCATCTTCCAGTTATTGTTGTGGCAAGGTTCAGCTCACTACAGTGTGTGGCTCACTGTGACATGGATTCCCATAGGTGGAGCATATCCATTAAGCCTGAGTTTGACATGGTTGTGTTGGCCAGCAGAGATCATCTCTGGGTAAACTAGATGCCACTGAGTGAAGCAGGAGTTTATTCAGTCTGGCTGCACAGGGCATATGTTTGAGGCCAGTAATCCCCTTGGCGAGGTACATTCGTGGAACTTCCAGCTGTTGGAAGTGTCTTCTGAGGTACATCCTAAATGGGTTATTATACCCTATGATGGGACTGATGAGTGATGAGTAAAGGGGCACTATAACCCCAGTATGTTTAGATGGAAACCCTTTAGTAATCAGATGGCCTACATAGAAGGATGTCCTAACTACTTTGCAGATATGATTGTCAAAGGAGAGATCACTATCTACCTTAGTCTCCAGATACCCCATTACCTCGTCCATATTAAAGTGGCTGCCACTTATGTGTTAATATCTGGGTGCTTAATATTCCACAAAGGAATGACCATGCAGTTAGTGGCACTTAGCTGGAGGCCATGACTTTTACATCCTGTGTCGGTCTCTGTGAGGCCCCTTGTGGGATGTCTGTGTCAGCTGGACTATCAAACATGGCTCCCAGTTCGTAGTCATTGCCAAACATGGTCTGCCGTAGTCCACCTGAGTTTGCCTGTACCTCTGAGAAGTATATGTCAAACAGTAGGGCTCCCAGGACTGAGTCCTATGGGACACCAGTCGTGACTGGACAAGAGTTGGACCTGGAGACCGCTAGATGTACCATGTGGGTTTTGTGTGTAAGCCCATTGGCAACCCAACCTGTGATGTATGGGTGTATGTGCAGACTGGTGTGTTTATCAATAATACCTGAGTGGGGTATGGTGTCAAAAGCCTAGGCGAGGTCCAGGTAGTATGAGTGAACCACCTCTCCCCTAATCTAATGTCTTGGTGACTGTATGTAAGATGTCAAACAGGTTCAGTAGGCATGAACTGCACTCAACCAAGCTGACCTGGGTTGGGTCATGTGTTTGGAGGTTACCAATGTCTTTGTTAATGAGTACCATGAGGATGTGCTCCATACCATTGCAGACCAGACTAGTCAGGCTTACAGGCTGGTAGTTTCCTTGGTCAGTTGTGATTCCACCTTGGTGGAGTGGAATAACCATTGCCACATGCCATTGTATGGGAATGTAGCCTGTGGAGAGGCTGAGGCTGAAAAGTTTAATTAGGTGGGGGGTCAGGTTGTCTTGTTCTGTTTGCAAGATGCAGTCTGGGACAACATTTGCCTCCATTGACACTGTGTTCTGCTGTTAGAGAGGCCCATTTCCACCTGTGTGTCTCTGATGTGTGGGATACTATACCTTTTGGGTAGTGTTGTGGGCTCTTTAGGGGGTGAAGTATGCACTGAATGTATCTGCAAGGATGTTGGTGATATCAGTAGTGTCAGCATATTTTGTGCTATATTTGATGGGCACAGTGCAAATCTGTGTGTCACCACTTAGATGCTTGACATAGCCAAATAAGGTTTTGTGGTGATCTTTCGAATCCTTGCGTATTTTCCTGTTGATGTTAGCCTTGGATGATTTCATGAGGGACCTACATATCATACTAATAGTGGCCACAGATGTCTGCCCTTTGTGGGATTTGCAGTTTGTCTGGAACACTGTCCTACTTCTGTAGTATAGCCTGTTTATTGCAGGAGTCCACCAGACTGGTGTCCTTGTCTATGAGGAGTGAGTCTTGGTTTACCAGTGATGGCACAATCCATGCATGCATGTAGGTGCTTATAGATTGCATTTGTAAATCTGTCTGTATCTTGAGCAGTGTTTCCCCTTAGCGTGGGGGCTGTGAAACCCCCCACCCATCACTAGTAGTGTAAATTTAGCTGTAGGAAAGGTATACACTGTGGCTTCTGTGGGTGGGGGAGATGTTTGTGTGTGGAAACAGTGAATAGTTCATGGTCGGATCTAACCAGTGACTGGTTAACCTCTGCTGTGGTACACCTGTTGCCCATGTTGGTGAAGACACTTCTAGTATGTTTCCACCCCTCGTTAGGGAGGTTACCACCTGATACAGGGCATATGAGGTGATAAATTCCACAAAGCGCTGAGCCTGGAAGTGAGTACTTGAGTACGTTTCCCAGTTAATGGTAGGGTAGTTGACATTGACCAATGCCAGGGTGTGCGGTAGGACTGTCATGTTCTCCACTGTCTCCAGGTAGGTGGTGTGGTGGTCCTGGGTCATGGAGGGTGATCTGTAGCAGGCCACACTTTACATTGCAGTTGTGGCTGATGTTAGCTGCACATGGATGATCTCAGAGGTATCATGCTGCCCCACTAGCCTGGAGGTGTAGGTATCCCTGATGAATATGGATACACCCCCTCCATGTCTGTGTCAATCCATATTCTGTGGCCAAAATGTGTGGTATGGGTAGTAGTCTGGTAGTGCTGGTGTGCTCTCAGGAGCCTTAAGACAGGTTTCAGTTACTGCACAGATGTTGATGTTGTCCATTCTGAGGAGTGCTGTGAGTGCATGCATGTTGTGATCACAACCCCTGGTGTTGAGTAGCATAACCCTCACTGACTCTGCTATTGTGCTGTTTACAGAGCTGGTATTCACCTTTGAGACTCTCCAAAAAAGGCACCATTGGGGTGCCAATAGCCTTGGCCAGTATTCCAAAGCCTAAGGCTGACACATAAGCCGGTATGGCATTGTTGCATGCATGTATCCCATCTGTGCTTGTTTCTCATCTCTCCTGTAGGTAAGCTACTTGCAAGCAATAGAAAGCCTTAAACTTATACAAGTCTTCTAGCTTCCAATATAGGCTTTTGGAGTTATTAAGTATTAGTGTTCTGTATGTTCTTGCTGTACTTAACTGTTTCCTGAGTACATGGTGATTTCTCTCTCTATATTGTGATCTGAAAGTCTGTTTATTCACATATTATGGTTGTGATGGTCTGCACTTTGGAGGTTCACAGATAGCCTACTACCTATCTGCCCAAGGACAATTAGAAGCATAGCTACAGTGTGTTGGCTTTCTCTGCACCATTGAAGTAACTGAGCCTCTGACAAGCATAACCAATGAAGGAATTCCAGGCAGAGATTCTGGAAGCTGTTGAAGACTGGGGTGGTGGAGGGTGATAGGGACACGTAGTGATCTAAAGTGGGCATGTTAATGTGAAAATTCAACACCATTCAATTTCCCCAACAGGTCTTGCAGCTATCAAACTGGATGGGCTCCCCCATCCCCTGGCTGTATGGTTCTGAGACACATGATCCCAGGGGTGTATATTCTGTTACCCATTAACACAACAAGGTTTCCCTTGAAGTGTGTCAGTGAGAGGCTATGCCTAATGTAGTTAGGAAAGTAATGTATTGTCTCACACTACATTTGTTATATGTTGTTATTTCAAGAGTAAGTGAAGCTCAGTGGGTTTGGGGGCCACCACCCTTTGCTTAGCCTAGCTTACACATAGAAATCATCTAAATAGGAAATTGGTGGAAGCAATGTTAATGTCAATAGTGTAATGGTTACAGCATCTACATAGTATCTGTGCATTTGAGGTCCCAATCCCAATAAAGTCAGGGATGTTTATCATGTTAAAAAGTATACCTTAACCACAGCTTGCTTATATAGGTAGTAATCGTCTGTATTATAAACATTCGAAACACCCATATAAACCCATGTGTGCTGGAGAGTAAAGTCAACAGAGAATGTAATGTTATATAAGCACATAGTGAGATGTTACTTCACTGAAATGTATATATCCTGAGTAGTCAGCAGATGTGGCCGTGTTTGCACGCACAGGTTATGTTACAAAGTTTGTTTAACTGTGTTTAACTGCTGATATAATGTCACACAAACACTTTTAAATATGCTTACAACTGCTTAAATGAGCCTTATTCTGGAGTAAAAAAACATTTTTAAAACATCACAGGTGTTGAACCCTGGACCAGGCACACTACAGTCATGGAACATACCACTAAGCCATCTGAGGTGTACACATATTTCATGGTCTTTAGACTACACCTTATACCATATGCATTCCACTGTAATGACCACAAATGGGACAGTCACTTTGTGTACATATGTAGAGTACATTGTAATGTACTGCAGTTTGTGACCCAACACATATAAGTCTACATATGTATTACTGTTACAAGTTAATATGAAATATATATACATATATATATATATATATATATATATATATATATATATATACATACATGTCAGTGATGTCTGCACGTAGATATAAATATAAAGATATATATATATATATATATATATATATATATATATACACAGTTACATCAATAGCCATATATATAAACATCTATGAACACACTTTGTGACATAGAAGCAATCCAAAGGAACTGAAGTGTACACAAAACACATGCAGCTCTGGTATAATAACTATTAATATTAACCTGATTCACCATAGAAGGGATGGTTGTTGTGTATGTGAAGATTGGGGTGGGGGAGGAATGATGGGTAATTAAATCATGCATCAAGGAGAGCCTGTGTCGGATGTTCAATAAGTGCACTGGAGGGGTATACATGTAGTATGGGGACAATATAAAAAGGACACAAAACAAGAACCTTACTCATTCATAATACACCCTGTCATATCACATTGCAACACCTAATTTCACAAACATATGAACATTAACATGTATCAGACATATGTACACCAAATGACTGTCACATTTGTTTTCAGTAGTGAGGAATGTCTGTAGCAAAATGTGTATTCTAAACACCATAACATTTGTGCATATCTCAGATCCCTTAGTGGTAAAGTCAGTGACTGTGGTGTTCATGGTCCCGGGTTCAAGACCTGCAAGGGCTGTTAAGTTGTTTTGAGGGCCAGAATAAGGGCTGTTGGATGCAGATGGATTAAATCCCTTGTAAGCGGGTTTGCACGACGGTAAGCGGCGGTTAAACAGAGAAGTGCTTCACAGGTTTAACCTTTGTTTAACGTCGGGCAGACCATGGGCAAACCTGCTTACAACCACTTAAATGTGCATTAGTCACACTTTCCCTACCAGTGCCTACTCTGAGAGGTAAAATAATAACACCTTCCAGGATTAGAACCACCAACCATGTACTCTATCCTCAGAGTAACCTACCACTAAACTACCAGAGATGTACCTATGCCAGCTGTGTATGCAGACAGGTTAAAACACAAAAGGGAGGAATTTGTTGAAATAGGACAACCCACCATATACCCAATGAAAGGTGTATGCTTATATATATATATATATATATATATATATATATATATATATATATATATAGATTTATATATATATAGATATAGATATATATATAGAGAGAGATACATAGAGACTTGTCAATATATGCAGATATACATATATATGTAGATATATAGACAGGATAAAAACATCTACACATCTATGGAGGTACAGATAAACATATGCAATAGTATATATTATATATTATATATATATACATATACACATATAATATATATATATATATATATATATATATATATATATATATATATATATATATATATATATATATATATATATATATATATATATATATATATATATATATATATATATATATATATATATATATATATATATATATATATATATATACACACACACACACACATACATACATGTGTATAGACATCATCCGAAGTGTTCATACCTGAGTATAACATGGACCATAGCAATCACACATTCCGCCCCCCCCCCAAACAATACGAACATAACATATGAAGAGTATATGCCAATACACTATCACAAATATGTTCTATGGACACAGTCACCAACACATCTGCAATGACTGCAAATATCCATGACAGAAATACACAGACAGCTTTCATTTAGCAAAATTTGACTACATTCCGATGTATTGCCAAAAGGATTTAAGGACTAACAGTACCTGCATGCTCTTCAGGAAGCATTTAACAGTGCCTTAATGAATCAGCCTGCAATTACCATAGTATTAGTCCACTAAGGGATAGGTGTTCACATAAGGAAATAACACCCACATACATACAGAAGTTGCATAAAAGGGGTTCCTACACACCTGCATCTGCTATGTACATCCACCAACATCTCCCCCACACCCAAAATAATTACATCAATACATACTGTCATACCATAACCAAGTATTCAACTACTGTACAACATCTGCTGAAACCTTAACATACATAGACACAGTCACACTAACATGGCCCTATGTGAAATAGTTGCTGTTATACAATTGAACAGCTGCTGATGTTACAGAGTTTGTATGAACTAATCCCGTTTCAAAGGGTTGAAAGGTTCGTACACCAGAAAGTGTTACCAAGTACTAATTATCAGTACAGTATGATACACATTAACACCAAACTAAAGATGTCTGGTAAGCACACTGTAAACCCCCTAACATTATATGCATAGCTATGCAGCCTTGAGCTGGTCAAACATCCTGGCCAGACTGAAACATATGCAGAAGTATTGCACAAGTAGCAATGTTCAGAAATATAACAGCAGTACTCATAGTTAGACCCAATCCTCTAGGCATTATACACAATATATTAGTGTTCATCTCCATGCAGCTGTTGCAATAGATTTCAAACAACATTTCCAGGCTGTATTGCTCACAAGTGAGGCAAAGGGACAACGCCCAAGTGGAGTACTCAGTTATACTTCACTGTTGCCACGGTATTGGCTAAGGCTGTAGCAGCTGATGTGCATGTAATTAGCTACTTAAGAACACCAGTTGGTTATCGGGATAGCACATGTTACTGATCTGTAACTATAAAAGGTTGCCTTGTCGCACATTCAAAACATCTGTATCTACCTGTAGAACAGTACAAACTCTGAAAGACAAACCGAAAATGAGTATTATACTAGTCAAGAACACCTCCAATTACTAAGAAGGTATGTATAACATTTGTATGTCTGTGTATGTAGTACCTGTTCTGTAAGAATTACAGTGTAATCAGTGCATATAGTGGAAATAGCTATCTTGTAGCGATGTATTGTTGAGCAGTAGTAATGCTTGTAGTATTCTATGTGTGTACTGCTGTAGGTCACAAGGCAAACTCCTCATACACCACAAGGGATGATATGAGCTTGGAACTCACCAATTCGCTTTCAGCCACTGTCAGTGTCAGGGGTGGTCCAACAAGTATGTGCTATAACAGGGGATAGTATATGTCAATATATTGTAACAGTAGACATATGTATGGGTGTATAAGTAAGTTGAACATGTCAATGGTGGGCTTACTGTGCAAATATGGTTTGCATTGTGGGATATTGTGCCAATAACTGTGTATTGTACAGTGTTTTAGGCAAATCTGTATTCCATTCTACATAGTATTTCTGTTATGTTAAGCAAACAGTAGTTATGTCTATTGGCAATTACAATACTCAATAACAGGATACATATCACTTGTATTCATCTGACAGTTTAGCAGCATAATAGCAAAGATAATTGGAAGAGCTAGGCAACTATCCATGCACATAACACATGTAATATCCACCTCTCCAGTATAGTTTGCAAGCAATCACAGCTGTGCATGTGTACATGTTATGCAAATGTGTAGTGACCCTTGTTACAGGGTTGGACCTCTCTAGTATAATTTGCAAGCAATAACAGCAGTGCATGTGTACATGTTATGCAAATGTGTAGTGACCCTTGTTACAGGGCTGGGCCAAATGGCTATGTGCACACCTACATAGAGTGGATATTGAGAGCAGAGACACACTGGTTGAACTACCAGGTTTGTGTAGCCTAACCTCTCATTGCCAACCTAACAGCCACTTGCACATAGTATACAAGGTAGTGCACAGTACTGATAACGAAACAGGTTGCATATCATCTTTAACTCCAGTGTAACATATGCAGTAGGAGTGTAAGATGTAGGAGACTGTTGCCCATGTGTAATAGCCACTTCATAGGTGATGGCTTACACTATCTGATTATATCCTGATAATTTTGATAGTGGCATCAGAGTCTATTGATACATGACTCTGTTTGGGGAGTGGGTGTCTGTGCCCAACAGAGCTCATGGTCCTGGTGGATATGTCAGTATATACCCAGAAAAGGAAACAAACCTGTAGACACTTGCATCACCTGTAATCAACTATCAGGATGTGATGTGCTCCTCAGAGGAGGATTGCTGCTAAAGGTAGCTACAATGTTTCCATAATAGCCAGTGTTGTCACGTCCATAACACAAATATTTACATGTGAGCATCACTGTCTAAAACATCTTCATAAGCAATAAGTAACCTAAATACAGTACTTGGTACTTGTAGTACTGAATGCTCATACAGGCATGTTCACTAGTCAGCTACTGGTGTTTACTAATGTCATCTTTGTGTATGTGGCCATCCTGGGGGAATGTAATATCTATGTCATGTACAATGCCAGATCCACTAACACCATGCCCCACACATTGTTTGGGATGCAGCTACAGGGGTAAGCTGGAAGGCAGTCCAGTCTACAGCCATGACTGGACTGGATAGTCATGAGGTGTAGTTTAACACGTGTATCTCATCATCACAACCAACACATACCTTACCAGAACACAGTAAGGACACCCACACACACTACCAGAAATCACACACATTCACAGACACTTCTAAGTATCTGGCCAAACAAGTGACTTCCCGAGGTGGAATAGACAGACAATGAAATACACAAACTGTATGACATAGTTTGCATAATTGTGTCACACCTCAGAACATGTGGCCGGAAACATGCCCAACAGTACTTATTTGTGAATGCAAACTCTAGCGCTATGTTACACACCAGCCTATACGAAGGCATACATACTGTCAGCTGCCCGTCTGACATGATTAGCCACATACCCATACACTCAGAACACCTTTTGAACTATATACATGGCTCTGGCATATTCCATGTTGTTGTGCAGGACCTGTGATGCAGTAGCCTGGACTGCATGGAAACACATGTAGGAACTGTCAGGTCTTGTAGCCCATGCAGGTATGTCACAAGGCCTGTGTAGCATTCTGCCATTGTCCAGAATTATACTGCAGTACAGGGACAAAAGGATTGTATTCCAAAATTGTCTAATGTAGTGGTGCAAGTCAAAGGGTATCCAGTATCTGTCTGCCTGGGATAACATGGTTGACAAACCATGAGGGCCTGCACCTGTCACCCCTGGGAATCTGGATACTGGCTAGGGCTCATGCTTCCCCTATAGTGCCTTCATCATGCACAGTTCAAGTGAAGGTCCACTGCTGTTACAGGGACAGGCAAGCAATAAACTGCGGGTCTTACTACTCAATGATGCATGACAGAAACACTGTATGGACTCACATATGTCAATCCCTAACATGGAGAACATATTTGTGCAGTGGCTGGGACATGTTTCAACCCTCCAGAGAGCACACCTGCATGACCATGTTATAACACATACCTCACCTCTTGCCCATTATCCTTTATTGGAACACACGGGCTGCAGGTGTGTCCATATTCCTGAAGGATATGTAGACCCCCACACTAGTTGCACTTGCATAACTTCAGATGCATTATGCTGAGCAATTACCTTTGTACCAAAGTGGAATTCAGATTGCACCTTGCGACAGATCACCCACTATGCTGCAGATTTCCCAACTGTCATAATGTGCTGTAGTGGGGAAGATTAGGTTTGAGACAGAAAACCATAATAATGGCTACTCTCAACTATTCCATTATGAACTGGGAAGACTCCTCATGTACCAACACCTGTGCTCAATGCATGTTGGATTCCATCAACCCCAATGACCTGGATCACAATAGTCAAACAAACAGGGTTAAGAGTATACTATACATAGTCAGTCTCCAAAGCCAATGTTATGCTTCCTAAGAGCAAATTGGTGACTGTCATGGCACGCATGCAGATGGACAATGCATGTGCAAATGCTGAATCCTAGACAAATGAACTTTAAGCAGTCACATACGTGCAGTGACTGTGCCATTGAAACAGAACCAAGATTCAACCAAACACAAAAAAGAAGGCAAACTGGTGGTACCATTCTTTAAACTGTACCACAGACGGTAGTAACTGTTGCAAGAGTGAACACACATGAGTGTAGGTGATCTCTGGTCAGCCTCAGAAAGATGCAGCTACACCATATAAAACCACACAAACCTACTGTGAAACTAATCAGCCAAATATTATGAGGCCATCCACAAAGCATACTATAGCTGTGTCATTAATCATAATGGCAACAACAAGACCTGCCGTGCTGCACAGCACTATGGCATGGGAAGTACTGCACCTACAGAAATAGCACCTGTTCATCCAGATAGGGTCTTGGAGAACCTAAACCCACTCCCACCTCCCCCCCAACAGGTACACATAGTTATATAGCCATGTACACTACAGAGCCCCTGTAATAACAACTATGCAGGTACAAGCTGCACTCCTTAAAGCCATACATACAGCTTTCATGGGGCCTGTCAACATCCCAGGGTGTATCCTACACAAATGTAAGAACAATCAGCTCTCCACATACACATCATGTCCAATCATAGCTCCATGTCCGGCTGTGTACACACTGAATGGGGCACAGCAACAGTTATCACACCCCACAAAGGGGGAGACACCATAGATAATGGGAAATAGTGCACTATTACCCTGCTGAGTCTGGTCTGTAAGGCCATGAACCATGATCAACGTATTTCATGTACTCAGTACAGATGTAGATGACAGTAAGGTTGATTCACACAGCATATCATGACCTTGCCAGGTCTTAGGACATCATCACCCATACTGTGTTCCAGCTACACTCAGTAAACAAGGTGTATATTCCTATGTCACAGGAGTGGTTGGCAACTGGACTGCTGGCAGAACCAACATTACAGAAGGTGTCTGACTAATACACACACATCAAACCACTGCTAGCCACAGTAATACAGGGTTGATTCCTGGTACTCCCCCTCTTTCCTATCTATACCACACAGACTAACATAGAAGGCATCTGCCTATTGATGTTTGCAAATGACAATGAATTAGGAGCAGTAGTTGACTCAATGTGTGCTGTGTTCAACATACAGAAGGGCCTTTGTGTGTCAGATGTGTGGTGTGTGATGTATGGCCACAATCTGACAGATAAGTATTGCATTGTCATCCCCTATGTTAAAAACCCTGTACCCATGAACTACCACCTAGGCAGCAGTCAATATAATGGCAACTGTGTGTGTATGTGATGCAGCTAGACAGTATTCTTTCCTTTGATAGTTACTTCACCACACCAGTCAGGTAGTCATATGTGGCACCCCTAATCATGACAGGGTGCCATCCATGAACACAGGGATAACTGTTCAGCCATACTCAACACTCATGTGACCCATAATAGATCACATATTTCCTTTAAGGGTTATAGCCCATGTGTAGATGGCCTACACTGTCCTTCCCAATCCCTAGCTCCACTAGACATGCTACACTTAACACATCCTGATTCCAAATAAGCACATACTTCATGGACATCCACCTTTCTAGTACAAGGATCACAACATGCCTGACAGATCTCTGTCCTATACACTTTACATACTCTTGCCATACTATGCACCCCTGTCCAGCGAAGCTGCACATCACCCCTCTCTGTGACATGGTGTGATGACCACATGCCAAATATATCAGTAACCCTGTGGATCAGTTCTGTGGCACTGCTTGAACTGGCCACTGAAACTTACCTGTCTGTTGGCTACAGCTAAGTAACCTTTCTGCCTAGGCCCATAAATGGCTCAGGGCATATAGCCTACTAGTTCACTATGATCATACATGCTATAGTTTGCATCCAACCCTGCAAATGCCATCAGGCTAGCTATTGTCCCATGTGTTTCACATGTGCAACACAGGCAATACATTGCAGGATGCTACACAGCTGTACAGTGTCATGTAGATGTATATGGCAAAACACATAAATGTAAAACATTCTGTGAGCAAGTCTGCATGGTCACAGGTCACATCCCTAAAGGCTGTGTATGACTATATATGTGACATATACACAGCATTAAGGTCTATTGCATTAATGTGAACACATCCAGGCATGTGCTGATAGGTAAAGACACCAGTACAGGCAAACAGACATGCCAACATCAAGACAACATCCACATGGAGTATGAGCAATGTCATCACATGACACACACATATATGGTGATAACATCACATCACCAGTAAGTGTCAAATGTGTGTGACTTAAACATGTCAGTGGTGTTAGTGTCATATAGATTTGCAAAGACTTATTTGTAATCTTAATAAATGTGATACACATGTATGTTCAGCTGTACATCTGTACTTCTCTGTGAGTTACTGTGACCTGTCTCCATCATTATGTCTTCCAGGTATGCTACGTGGCAGGCTGCCAGCACACACCCGCTTGGAGGATGAGGTCCTCATCCCATACCCCCCGACAACCATTTAACACTCTTCAGCAATGTGCCACAGGATGCACAGCAGCAGGATGCCCTGTGGGAGGAACTCCACAGGAGGGCAAATGATGTCGGCAGTCACAATCGCACCTATCAGCAGGTGCGCTGACACTGCATCAACCTCATAAGATGGGCAAAACAGAGTACTAATGCAATCGCCAGGGAACAAAGTGCAACAGGTGGAGGGCCACTCACCCAGCCCTCACTCACACGTACCGAGGAGCTACTGGCCAACCTGGGGACACCTGCAGACCTCCATCCACAAGCTGTAGCTGGTATTCTGGAAGTGGGTGTCTCTCAACCAACGAGTCTGGAGTTGCCTGGTAAGACAGTACTGCACATATAACACAACTATATTTCACATAGTTACATGTGTTACTTTACAATATGTAATGTAACACCATATGCAAGGCATGTATGCACACATGCCACATACTATAGTCTGCTACTCTATGTATGCACAGATGTGCATACTCCATAGTATAGTGTATTGTACTGGCGTATGTGCTAACATGGACATTGCACCATGTAGCTATCACACAGGTGTGGATAATGATCTTACTGCTGTGACACTCCTGTTTAGGTACCTCTGCCATTTTGCAGTGACAGCAGCCTGTGTCAGGTGAGATTGTTATTATTTACCAGGCTTTTTAATGCACAGATCATATTAATTGCATGTTATCTGCCATAACACATGTACACATAATGTATGGTGGTCCTGTTAATAGACAATGGTCAGACCTGCAATGCATCATAGTGGTTACCCATGTGAAACAATTGAAAACTACATGAAACACCTCCAATAAACCTTCCAAACTGTCATTGCCAGATGTGTGGACAACTGTGAATACAAAGGTGGAGGTGTGGTTCACTGTAGGGACAGGTACTACAGATCAGCATTACACATGTTGGGAATACAAACAGTACTGTACAGAGAGCATATGTGTGCACACACTCTAAATGTGTTGGAGCCAGTATGATCAACCAACAGGATACACCCTTGTGGATTATACCCTTGCTATGAATGTCACACAATGTCATGTGCTATCTGACATGTCCATGACATGTAGTGGTCTGATGGCAACACTGCTCAACTATCCTTCAAAACATGATATCTCACATCCCATACATATCACCCTTTGTCTGCATAACCCTTTCCTCAGTGGAGCATATGACATCTATGGGTGTATGTTATATGGGATAACACTGACATGTGAAATAGATGGCCATCACAACAATTGGACAGAACATGTGTACACATGGCCATGGAGTATGGCCAGAGACATGAAGCAACACACACATAGAAGTGATGTACATGTGTGTACACCCTGTTGTATATTGACTTGACACAATACAACTATGGCTTTTGTGTAATGGTGATATTGCAGATGTGAAACACTAAACATCATACAGGCCTGTGCACAGCTTGTGTAGGCATAACATGAAACCACTACATAACATGTCTTGAATATCTTGAGTGTGTCACAACACGAAAGCATTCACCTATACAGTATCCAAATACATACATGTGTTGCACAACATACACATACAACCACATTAGGTGGCAGATACAGTACATTCACCTTGCTGGTGTCAGACATCACTGTCATGCCTGCTCCTTGTGTGTGAGGTACACAGATGGCATATGGGACATAGAGTACTGCTAAGTTAGCCATGTGTGTGCATAGTTGCCAGGCATCAGTAATATGGTTGCAGATGTACAGGGGTGTCATCTGTATACCCTTCTGTGACCTGTGTCACAGATTCCACATTAGGGTTTAGTGTGCATACACCTTAGTGACGTGGGTCACATTCCACATTAGATATGTATTGTATATGAACACAGTCATGGCTATGATCTGTGTCAGTAACTCACACTGTATAGCAATATTGAAGCCACATGATGCCCTGCAATGGCTATGCACATCAGCTCAATGTGCAGTATGTCACTGCATATTTGTAGGGCAGACAGACAACATTGCATCAGCTGAAGGCCCATGTTAATATAACATGTCCCTGCATTGGGACACCATTACCATACTGTAGATTGGAGAGGACACCATTGTGTTACACATGTATGTATGTCATTCAACATGTCAGCAGAAGACATGTCATACTACATGTGATTGGCAAGGTCGTACACCACACATCAGGCCAGTGTACTGTAAACACGTGCTGGTCTGTGGCACCATTGCAAAGTAGGGACAGCTATGTCAAACGTGTGTCCAGCCACATGCACAATGTCTGTTAACTCAGCTCAGGGGAAGGCGGAATAATGTTGAACAGATATGCACTGCTTTAAGGGAGATATGCAAGCTAGGGCTCAGGCAAGCATAGTATTAATTCGACATACCCTTCCGCTCATGTCCTCACACCTAGAGGCAGTGGCCAACGCAAAACTTCAGTGGCAGATGTACAAAGGTCAGCAATGGTCTGTTAACATGTGGTGCATGTTGCACACACCATGGCAGTGCGGTGCAATGATGCATTGTGCATGCATTGTGTTGCAGGTATGGGGCATAAGCTACTAACAGAAATGGTGCAATACAGGTATGTATGCTATCCACCACTATAATTGTGTAAGGTGCATGCCATCTGCAATAACACATGCATGCTGTTGTATGCAACTCAAGGATGTATGATAACTACCACTATAATTGTCTAAGCTGAATGCCATCTGCCCTATCACCTGCATGTTGCCTGGTGTTGGGTGCCATAGCATGTGTCTGTGTGTCTGTCTGTATGTCTGTGTTGTATAACTTGTAATGTACAGTTCTTGTCTGCCCCCTCACAGGTGTTGATGTAGGTGCGTTGCCCTCCTGCTGTCCACCTGATGTTAGTGTCCCCACAGACTCTAGCAGTGATGATGAAAGTATGACTGAGGCACAGGCAGGTTTGTCAGGGGCTGAATCTGTGCTATTTGTTGCCATTCCACCTGTACCCCCCTCATTCTCACACACAGTTGCCCTGCCTACACATACCCCATCACCACTGTGGCGGGTGGTAGCATGCAACAGGGAATTGTGGAGATTATGGAAGGTGTGCCTGCACACTATGATCCCAGTCAGCTGACTAGTGATGTCCCACACAGGCATGTGCCCAGTACTGCTCATAGAAGGACCACTGGCCAACATGCTCCTGTGAGACAATGCACATCAGCTGAGGTCAGCAGACGCATGTTTTGGGCTGTAATGGAGGCACAGGCACATGCTAAATGGCACAACAGAGAAGGTCTGAGGCATCAGAGGACTGCTGTCCATTCATTAACTGACAACATCCAGGCAATTGCAAATGCTCACCATCATCTTGCAGATGTTTTGGATAAATGACTGGGTGACATGGTAGGAGTCCTTGACCGTGGCATGTCAATCCTCACGCGTGGAATGTCTGGGCTGGAACATCTGGTGGGAGTGAGGCATTGAGCACATGGACGTAGTTCAACTACATCACCTGTTGAAGGTCTACGTGAACATGCTACTGCACATGCCCGCTCCCATAGTGGCGGTAGCAGCAGCAGTGCGGTTGGTGCTGTGCAGTCCACACCAGGACACAGCAGGCCACATGCACATGGTCCTGGATGGTCCCAACAGGGACACCGTTCCAGTGGACATGTGTCATCAAACAGTACCCAATCTGGACCTCTGCCTGGTAGTGCCCGTGTAACCCCTGGCAGGCACAGGTCACGTGGTCATGGCTGGACACCGTGCACTGTGAAACCTGCCTTGTACAGTCTGCAGGTGTCAATAATACCCCTGTGTAGGCCAGCCACATGCCAGACCTGTGTGCGTACATACACACACACACACCAGAAACAAATGTAGGGCACCTCAACACACACACACGCATAACATCCATGCACGTCCAATATCACAGGCCCTAACACACACACATGATGCCATCCAATGGCGCAGCCTAGGAAAACATTATCACCCTGTATATATGATGATGCCTGTGCTGCATCTCTGTCATCCACACCATCGGTGCAGGGACATGCTCATATGGTCTGGTGCACAGGGTGAACATACTAGGTAGACAATTTCAGATTAATATTGAGTAGTGTTGACAGGCAGCAGACATACCATGTATTACAGATTTAGAATGCATTTTGTACGTTTGACAGTATGTATCATGTGTAACAACATTAACAGCGTGTTGAACTTGATGTTCTGCCTTCGTCTTTCAGGTGTAATTGCATATGCTGGGGGATGTCAGTGTTTGTGGTTAGTGTGCCATATGTACATGTTGACTACTGACAATATCTGCATGCACTTTGTAGCTTCCACATCACAGTTATAATCTCCCATGTTTCAATTATGTTTACTGTTCTAATGATCCAAGAGCACGATAGCTGTGTAGTAAGCTACTGTGTTCAGAGCCATCACATCCATAGTGGGTAACATCACAGGTATAGTTACCCGGAGTGGGGAAGAGGTAAAAGAATGGTATAGCAGATGAGAAGGGTAAAGGCCAGTGGAAATAGTGGCTTCTCATTGGGAAGCAGTAATACCCGCTGCTATGACAGGATGCAAACACAGAAATTCACAGACACAGTAACACACACTCTAACACGCACACACACACAGTTGCCAGTGTTGGGATGAGAAGCCCTGCCTATGTGCAAATCATCATTATAGTACTGCACAATTACAAGACACACCACAGAGATTACACATGTATAAGTAGTCGGAATGGCCTGAGATCAAGGACATCGACAGGGATACTACAGTGCAGTGAGTGTATGTGGGGAGGGGGGTTCATCAGTAGGCTATGTAACAACAAGCCACACCCCCAGGGTGTACATGTTAACAGGCAGTTAAAATGCCCGTATAAGATTGATGATATCAACAGGGATACTAGATTGCATTGAGTGGATGGGGGAGGGGGCATTAACATTTAACTATGGTAAAATAGAGCCTCACTCCAGGGACCGGACAGTCCCACATACACACACACACACACACACACACACACACACACACACACACACACACACACAAACACACACACACACACACACACGCTGTGGTATTCACAAAGATATACACCTATGTCACACACATACAGACAGTTGACATGTGTGAGGTGCAACCACCTGCCTATGCCTTTCTTTCTACACTTCACTCTGTACTGATGTCAACAACAGTGTTCAGGAGAGTGAAAAACATGTGGGATGTATTCTCAACCATACGTGACATATTTGGACACACACAAACACACACACACACACACACACACACACACACACACACACACACACACACACACACACACACACACACACACACACACACACACACACACACACACACACACACATGTGCGAGTGCCGTGAATCAAACACCTGCCTATCTCATGATAGGTATTACAGAGGTACAGCACTATCGCATTTGCTGCAAAGTGTACTGACACTTTCCATTGCCAACTCTGCTGATAGATGCACAATATATGCACAGGGGAGGTATTACTGTTACATGTGTCAAGAGGTTTGCCTTCAGTGTCACCCTTAATGCATTTTACATTGTCTGTCTTCCACTTCAATTAACAAAACCAGACCTTAGCAGTTACACAGGTTATTGTAAGAATGGCTGTAACATACCTGTGAGCTGTCCTCAGTAATCATTCATCTGCAAAGTAGCCCCACCACTTAGTAGTTATGTCGAAACATCTGTCCATACCTCATGTACAGCTTACTGTACTTTGAGCATATCATCATATATAGTTGGCAATGTTGAGGCTGTATTGCAACAGCATGATGTACTAAGACAACAGTCACCTTCAAACATCAGACACTGCACATGCATGGAATCTAAACAAATATCAATACATGTAGACATATGCGGTCTACATTAGTGAGTGGACTAGCAGGTCATGACGATACATTCCACACCTTCCCCACACCATGTGTGAAACATAGCTGAGCATTACACCATAATGGATGTTGTATTCATATACTGGTAGGACACAACCACCTTCACTGAGTAGCCAAGTGTACATATATGGCAACAGCACATATCAGCAAGACACACACAGCATTATTCCATGTTATGCTCCTAAAAACTGTTACTTGACAATTCCATGGTGAAGCCAGGGCATTTTAATGGTCAACAGTGAGCACATCATAGTTGCCACACAGCTCATGTTTACTGGAAGAGTGCCAGCAATGTGCTCTGTTAGAGCTAGGCAGTACATTCATTCAAGCATGTGCGAGGTCTATGGCTTGTAAACATCTCACCCCAGCATGTACTAGCTATTGTGGTACTAAGGCTAATGCCCAGACAGCACACAGCATATGTGGCTTGCAATTGTTGACATGGGGTATATGTAGGAGCTGTGGGCACACATGGCTGTACATGTCATTGACATATCACCTGTGACTACTCAGGAACATACAGAGCAGAGCTGGATTTCCCTGAGTCTGTCAATACAGGCCTTGTGTAGGTCCTATGATCCTGTTATTTGGGGTATGTTTGTAGGCATTGCATTAGGTGGACATGTCTAATGACATACATGCCACATGGGTTGTTGCATGATATGATAGGTGTCATGGGTGACCAGTAAAGAGGGAATATTACCTCTTTTAAAATAGATGTCAAACCTTATGTACTGTTAGCATGCTATTTGCCATGTGCATGTGTGTAATGAATGTAGCCACCTGTATGTAGAAAGGATAACAAAAGCTATGGTAATGTCATTTATGTTGTATGAGTGTGGGATGTACATATCCAGGGCAGGTACAGTTAGGTCATATACAACCATGAGGGTGTTGTTTACTGGTGTACAGCAACAGTCAACTGTATTCATGCTGACAACATCCAAGGGACCCTTGTTTGTGGACAACTGCCCTGGTTACAAACGGTGGTATTATTACATTGCATATCGCATTATGCAACTGTGTCTGTACATGGGTACTTTGCACAGCTAATGTAGGTCTAGGTACAGTCCACCAATCAAAGGTTATCTGGTGGTCTACCATACTATGCTATACCACATATGGATGTGTGTTGGTAGTCTGGGGACAAGGTGGTGGATGTATATGAGGATACAACCTAGAATGCAGCATTTGCCACTGTCACCTGTACCTGACTCATCTGTGATGAGTTATGTCAGAGTAGTGGTCTTTAAATGTGAGTAGCCTTTATGAATATGTGGACACATCACCTAGAATGGTCCATGCCAGTGTTATGGCCCACATGTCTGAATCTGAGTTATATGGTGGTAGTGCAATTGTGCACTACAGAGCCTTCATCCAGGTGTTCCTCACTGCACAGATGTCAGTATTCCCCATTGTAGGTTCTACATTGAGCAAATGGATTACGAAAGCCACACATCTAGTACTGGTTAGCATAAGCATCCAATGCAATTGTCTTGTAGGTATCAGGGTGTTACTTCTGTGTGTAGGACTTTTGCCTTGGAATGTGACTATATGGGTAAATGTGACCTAGGTATTATCCACACTCACTTGAAACATGGATGCATGTGCTCTGTGTTGAAGGCTTGTCGTTCAGTCATGACAGCCCAGAATGACTGACACTGGACAACCTCATAATAACAGCAGGACACTGGCTCATTGTTTTGGTCTAGCAGTTGCCACTCATACCATGACATCACTGCGAGTGGCAGTAATGTGCTTGGTAGCAAATGCCACATCTAAGGTGATGGACAGCAGCAGACATTGTGTATATGACCAATGTGAAATATACTTAGTGTATTAGTCCTGCTAATAATGACAACTACTAACACAGCCGGGAGAGGTCATCTTGACACCTGCATCTCAGTACCATTACACAATGGGGATCACATATTATGCTTGCACATGCCACTGTTCCAAGTATAATGTCACTGTCCACAACCTGCTATCAATGTATGCCTTTCAGGGCAGCAAGGTGTGTGACATATGCTGTAGGTAGCATCCACCTGTGTGTCCAAGTTAACCTTTTGTCTGTCACGTCCACACATGCATGATTGTGTATACTTAACATATATATGTCAGTACTTCATGTATCACACAGCACAGACACAGATATATAATGTACGGGCCACATACAGGTATCTGGTAGTAAACCAGTATGATGTGCATATATGCTGACAGGTAAGATGTACATAGCTGTAAACCTGTGTGTTTACAATAGGAGTCCATTACAACATGTTCTGTACATGTAAGTGTATGATCATGCACACTGTGGCCTTCTGTGGTTAGAATTGGAGTGCATCCTAAACAGCCCTGTGCTACTAAGTGTATGAGCGTACCCACTGCCACCTTGTGTAATTTGAGTCAGTGCATCCAAACAAGCCTTTTGTTTCTAAGTGTATGAGCATGCCCAGTATAACCTTGTGTAGTTGTAGTCACAGTGCATCCCAAACGGCCCTGTGCTACTAGGTGTATGAACATGCCCACTGTCACCTTGTGTAATTGGAGTCAATGAATCCAAACAAGTTCTGTGATTCTTTATGTATGAGCATGACCACTGTAACCCTGTATATTGATACTAGTTGTCCATTCCACAGATGGGCATACTCCAGTTCAGGGCTTGTTGTGATACAACTATACCTCTCAGGTCTACCTTTGTCTTACATGCAGATGATATGTCTTGCTTGTGCATACATGTTGTAATGGACTCCTACTTTAAACACACAGGTTTACAGCTATGTACATCTTGACTGTCAGTATCCCTGTTGTTGTCCTCAATCTTAGAAGGGCTTTCTGACTGCCTTGGAATGTGCAATCTCTGTAGTGTGTCTCATAACTCCAAAGTACTGTAATAGTGATCTGTAAATAGGCAGGAGCTCTGATCCCACCACTGGCAACTGTATATTTGTGTACATCTGTCAGCAAATGGCTGAGTGTGGTTGTGTGCATTTGTGTCTGCATCCTGTCATGAGAGTTGGTTTTGCTGCATTCCAAAGAGAAACCACCTTTTGCACTGGCCTTTATCCTTGTCAACTGCTAAACCTCCCCCCCCCTCCCCACTGCAAGTAATCAGTCCTGTGATGTCACCCAGCTCAGAAGTGGAATCAGAATAAGTGTAATTGTATGTGTTCTGTGGCACATACCCCAACTGCATACCACTGTACTAGTTACCTTTACATAGGCAAGACGTGTATGCACAATACTGGCAAGTGTGTGCTTGTCTGTGTGTGTGACTACCCTGTAGCCAGGCATACACATGTGTATTGTCTTTTAACATGCTGCACACCATGGTAGTCATCTGTGGTGACTGGAGTCTGCAAAGTATTGCATAGTTAGGAATGGAAAAGAATACACAGTCAAGAACGACTACAGTTGGGTATGTTATTTTCCTGTGCCACTGTCAAGCAGTGACAGAGAAGTGGTCACCAGGGTGTAAGTCCATACCCATCATTCCCCCACCCAAACTCCACAATCCCCAGGATAGATTATATTAGCCATCATTCCCCACCCCAAACTCCACATACACAACAACCATCCCTTCTCTGGTGAACCGATTAAGTTTTAAATGTTATAAAACAAGAGATGCCTCTGTTTTGTGTACATGTCAGTTCCTTTGGTACCCTTCTGTGTCACAAAGGGTGTTCAGACATGTGTATACATATATATATATATATATATATATATATATATATATATATATATATTCTAAAGACATGATTCTGGAGCATTTCTCCCCGGGCGTCTGCTGAAAACAGGATCGGTGGAACCTAGTCGGACTTTCCTGGTCAACAAATGTTAAATAAAATAAATAAATAAAATAAAATAAATATACATGTGGCTATAGCTGTGTCTGTGTATATGTGTATATATATATATATATATATATATATATATATATATATATATATATATATATTTAGTTATGACAGTTGTACAGATGTAGACTTGTCTTTGTTGTTTCACAGAGTACAGAATATTCAAGGGTACTGTACATATGTACACAAAGTGACTGCCCTATTTGTTTTCAGTACTGTGGAATACCTGTGGTAAGATGTGCATTATAAAATAATCCATAAAACACATATACAACTCTGATGGTTCACTGGTAAGTCCAGTGACCTCAATGTGCATGCTCCAGGGTTCAAGATCTGTAAGGCTTGTTGATACTGTCAATTAAGACTGAATAAGACACTTGTAAGCAGGTTTAAATGTGTTTTCACGACAGTAAGCAGTGGGTACACACAGGTAACAGACATGTACAACTCGCAGTACACTTGAAATGCCTTTCTTTGGCAATCCTGCTGATGTCACCCACCTACGAATACACCTCTGGGACTGTTGTAACCCAGTAATCTCTGTAGTGCCTGCTGTAGCTATGTAATGCTGTAGTGTGATAAACTAGTTTGGTAGGTGTTTTAATCCCAGACAGGTGAAGTGTTTGTGTCTGTCTGCCTGAGAAAAGAATAATGTTTTTAGAGCATGCACACTCTTTACAATTCACATACACACCTTTGGCAATCCTGCTGATGTCACCCACCTAGAAATACACCTCTGGGACTACTGTAACACAGTAATCTCTGTAGCGTGTGCTGTAACTGTGTAATGCTGTAGTATGATAAACTAGTTTGGTAGGTGTTCTAATCCCAGACAGGCCACCTGTGTGTGCCTGTCTGCCTGTGAAAAAAAATGCTTTTTAGAGAATGCACACTCTTTACAATTCACATACTCACCTTTGGCAATCCTGCTGATGTCACCCACTTAGAAATACACTTCTGGGACTACTGCAACCCAGTAATCTCTGTAGCATGTGCTATAACTGTGTCTTGCTGTAGTGTGATAAACAAGTTAGGTAGGGGTTCTAGTCTAAGACATGACAAGTGTGTGTATTTGACAGTCAGAGCCTGTGTGGAAGTGGTTGTGAGTGTTGGAGAGTGTTTTTTGTAGTTTTTCTATATGGTGTCCATATTATATGTCACAATGTCCACCTCATGAGGAGTACAGATGTCAATCAGCCAAGGGACTGAGTTGGCAAGTCATACCCCTACATCTGGCAAAAGGCCTGGTTGTCAAAGAATGCAACACTACTGTTACCGGGAATAAGTTCTGAACCCATGTGTCATACACAAACACTTGTCTAGAATATCCCGCTATGTTGTTAGTACCCTGCACATTGATGACAGATAGTAGGCATGGTGTGATTGCTGTGGGCTGCAGAGGGCATGGCACCTTGTCCAACAGTACAATAGGCACATAATTGCGGACAATGTGCCTTCACTATGTTCCCCACTGGATGCCTGCAACATATGTGGTGCCATCAAATGTGATCCACAAAAAACATACAATGCCTTACACACATACCCTGTATGGACAAATGCCACTGACACCAGGGAATATCTGCATCATTCTATCAATGCAGGTGCAGGGTCAACCTGCTGTCTATTAGCAGGTCCTGCCACACCAGGCCAGTATTAGCATATCTGATGATAACAGTCTGTGTACACAACATGTACCAGCCAAACCAGGTACACTTGTACATGTCACTGTACACTATTGTGGGACGTGCACATCCCAGGCAATGTCCATGTCAAGGACTATCAAACACAGACATGGTATGCATTGTAAAGCAATGGCCATACACAATGGTAACCAGGATGACAGGACAGTTCATACAATACCGATCTGTGTGGGACATGGCAGACACTACACCGCTGAACCACACTGCACACCATTGTCAGGTGGCATGATTCTTACCCCTCACCCAGCCTTGTACAACCATCTTGTACAGCCAACCACTACACACCCATGAAGCAATGTACATATGCATGTCAGTACTGGCACCTTGTGTCTGTGTGTGGGTATGATGCTCCTACCCACAGTCATACCCAGTATAACTCCCATTGGCATACCAACTGATATCAGACACGTTCACATGCCCTAGCCCATAGAACCTCAGGATATCCCCTGTGGTGCATGTAATACCTGTGCATTACTGCAGTGTGGCAAACTAGTTAGGAAGATATTTGTTAGCCTGACAAAGTGTGGCAATGTATCTGAGTCCCTTAGAGAGTGTGGTTGTGTTGACAATAACATCTGTTCATGTGGATAGCCATGTGTGCTACACCTAATACACAAACTTCAATAATATTATGATTTTTATGACATTGGCTTAGTATATACAATCCAATAGGTTTTTTGGCTATATCTCTTTAAATGAGGGTCTATATAAGACCAGGATGTTGGAAGCTGGGTAACTACTTATTGAACTTTGTTTCAGCACTGAAGAAGGCTGTTTTTTCAGCCGAAACCGGTTTGCTTACTATTAATTTTGTTTAATGGTATTTAATTTATAATAAACATTATTTGCCTGCATCCTTGTGCTGGTCCGTTCTTTGGTTTCTTCGCATGGTTGGTTTGGACCTTGCACTCTGTCTCACGTGCGTGCTTTTTGGTTTGTTCCTGTGGTTTGCTGTTTCACACTGGGGACACCTGAGGTGCAGGCAACATCGTTTTCGACAGCTTCCGAGTTTTTTTGGATTATTTTCAGCTACAACGAATCCTTCTTTCGATATTGTGTATGGGAATTCTTGATTTTATTTGCCAAACTTTGGATTGTCTATTATCTTGGTCGGGTGTTCCAACTCTGGAGGATTATTTCTTCTATTACTGACATTGGGCCTATTTTGGTGTCTTTCGTACATATTTGTGCAACGGGAAGACGTCAAAGGCTGTGGCATAATTCTGTTCGTTTCTGGCTGGATTTTTTATCATTTATCTGGTTTCCGGGTAACAACTTTCACAATAATACAAGGTACTGTGGACTAGGGCATTTGGGCTAAATTTTATTTTGCCACCGTGTCTGCTTGGATCACTGCAGGTTTATTTATTTAAACGTTAACATCATATGTGAACAACATTCTTTGTCGCATTACGCCTTGGGGTTATAAGAACAGTTTCCAGAGTTCTTCTCTAATTTTGTACCGTGAACTTGGGCGCAACCAAAAGGAGATTGTGATGCTCTAATGAACACAGCTTTTTTCTTTACCTACTAACATTTACTACCATTTTGTAACAAGGTACTGTGGACCAGGATATACTTGTGCTTATGTTCACTTTGCAAACTCCATAGTTTGCTTTTCAGCAGGTTTATCTTAATTTTTGGATTTAATACTGACTGTTAACTGTATTCTTCTGTGTATTTACGCTTGGTGCTACACCAACAGTTGAGAATATTTTTCTCTTATTGAACTATTAATATGGGTTCTTTTCATAGTACTAATTTAATTATAGGTGAATTCATCACAAACTAAGAGATGAAACATTGTTTTGGGACTTTATGGTTCTGTTGAATGTCATTATATAACCAATGTTTCTTTAAAGTTCCATATATTGGTTAATTGTTTTTGGCCCTCTATATTGACACTGGCTGTTTTCTCTACCGACAAAGCATTATGGATCTTTTTAAGATCATTGATAATTTGTTTTTTCATGATACTCTTGTGAATTAGATACCAGAGTTTTTTCCATAGACCTAACCAATGCACATGTTGTATGTACCTAGGTGAAGAAGGGATTAATAATTATTATATATCTAGATTAGGGGCCATTATTACCTCATTATTAGTACCTCATTTGACTTCTTAACAGTTTTGTACTCCAGTTTACTAAACATCATAGGTATATATACAACGACATGATTCAAACTCAGTTTTTATCCTACCTACATGTCTCTTTTTACTATTACTAATTACATATGGTTTTGTACTGTAGTCATCTTAGTTGTGGAACACATAATATATTTATGTGAGCCATTAACCTGAAGCCCCATACACTATATATTTTCAATTGGTTTCATATAAGCCTTTTGGATATTCACCCAAATTGGTACATTCTTTTTATATCACTAGGGACAAAGGTCCATACATATCTATGATTCTTATTATATCAATAGATTTTATACAACACATGGGACGAATGTCCAGTTGGAATTTATAAGGATTTGTTTTCACAAATGACCTTTGGTTTGGGCTCTTTTCTGAATTATTGGTAGCAGAGACGAATAGTCGGCTACAATAAATATGTTATGTCCTCATGATATTATAGTAACTTATGTTCAATATTCAGACTGTATCTCATGCTTTCCATAATTGACCTTTTACATTACAGGAAGGTTTTTGGGCAGTGAGACAAATTGTCCACTGTATTTACATTTGGTTATACCAATTATTATACTAATATAGTGGGGTTATTTGGTTAGTGGCTTGCCTTATGAATGAATAATTTTTTCAAATTATTGTTTTTGATTATTTTTCCACAACTATCTGGTCATATACAGTATACAACCATATAGATAGGGAGAGAGATATATATTTACTGTTTTTGATATTTTGATATTTTGAGACTTCTGTTCGGTAGGCTTAAGAACTTGGTGTTGTATATCATAAATCAGCCTCAATATGGACCTTAATGGCATTTTGCAAGGTCTTTCAGCTGACAAAGACAATCTTGAAGCATTTGGCTTCAACAATAGGGGGTCAACTAATAGCAACAACATTGATTGTGATTCCAAACAAAAATGTGGGTTCATTTTTCATAATTTGACGAAGAACATGAAACATCTTAGGTCTAACATCTGGCACTTGAAGTTATTCAAGGCCTATAAACTAAAAGACATTATACCTAGAGGTCTTAGGATCTATCTACAACCCCTAGTGGCCAATATTGATGCTCAGTTATCACAAGACTGGGCTTTGGCAAAACATCAGGCCGCCATGTTGTTTGTCAATACCTTAATTGGGTATTATGAAAGAACTATTGAATCACAAATAGTTGAAATTAAAAAAGTTTGTATGGAAGCTCAGGCATTTCAAACTGAAGCCTATTTTCAGGAACATATCTCCTCTTTGGCCAAAGATTTGGCCAGTTTGGAACAACAACTGATCAAGAGAAAAACACAGAAATTTAATCGAGATTTGTCCGATTATGACAAAGGTAAACCATTTGTTGTATCAAAGAATGTTAGGTTCACTGATAGAGTTAGTAAAAACAAAAGCAATCAAGGCAGATAAAGGCCCAGGTCAATTTTAAGAAGGACAGACTCTTCAGTTAGTATGACTTCAGAGGATGAAAACTCCTCAGCTACTGATTATGATGTCCCCTCACATCAGGCGTCCCCTGTTGCTAAGCGAAAACAGTCTGACCCTTTAGCCCCTTTAGACATAAGACACGCAGGGGGGGCAGAAAGCATAGAAACAGACATGGGAACACCCAGTTTACAGGTACTGTTGCAACAGATTGTGAAATAGTGAATAGTGTACATAATACTTCTTCTTTTGAATTATCATCTGTACATATCCAAGTACTCAATAAAGGTCTGAATTTTGTGCCCTCTGCACCAGTTTCTGAATTCAGTTTGTTAAATGATGTTAATGATTTCTGCAGATTGGTTAATCTTAAGATATTTTTTTCAGACCAAGATTCCACTCAAAGATCTACTGATTTCAAATTTGGTAAATCAGACTTTGTACCGCCTATGGATAAACATGTTTCTATTTTTAAGGAATGTGTCATTAAAGATTTGCATTTTTCTGACAGATACATACCTATTCATCATAATCTTACTCAAGCTGAGAGACATGCACTAACTGAACTTCAGCTTAACCATCAAATAGTCATTACTCCGGCTGATAAAGGGGGTGGTGTTGTTGTTATGGATCATAGTACATATAAAGACGAGGCCTATAGACAGCTGGCTGATACTCATTTTTATATTAAGATGGTTGTTGATCCTACACCCAATTTTAAGGCACAAATAGATTCTCTACTGGATTTAGCGATGGAAGAGGGGATTATCAGTAGACAGACTTGTAAACAACGTAAAGTGGTTGAACCAATGCCCCAATATTTATATCTACTTCCTAAAATCCACAAAGATTCTGTCAACCCCCCAGGGAGACCAATTGTCTCAGGTAGAGGCTCTTTTACAGAACCACTTTCCGCTTTCCTTACATATTATTTGAAACCACTTTTGGTTCATGTTAGATCCAGGATACAAGACACAACTGAATTTCTTAATATAATTCAGGATTCACAACTGGAATCGGACTGGTGGTTATGCACTTTATATGTGTCATCTCTATATACAAGTATTCCACATGATGCCGGTATCATTGCTATTTCATATTGGTTAAATAAATCCGGGTTATATTCCACTGTCTTCAATAAATTTTTGGTCAAGCTTACTGAGTATGTGTTATGTAAAAATATTTTCTATTTTGATGGGCAACCTTATTGGCAGATTAAGGGCACAGCAATGGGGGCTTCCTTTGCCCCAATTTATGCTGACCTGTTTATGGGATTTTTTGAGCAATCATTCATATATGATGTGGACCATACTTTGCATATAAATGATCTTGACATCTGGAGGAGGTATCTAGATGATTATTGGATGGTGTGGCATGGGGATAATGACCGCGTGTCTGATTTTAAGTATCTTAACAACAACCCTTGGGATATACAATTTACTTTGAATATTGAATATGAAGAGATTGTCTTCTTGGATGTTGTTGTTTCAAGACAGGCGGATCATACTTTAGCTACGCATGTACATAGGAAGCTTCCTCAGTTTAATACATTATTACATGCATCTAGCTCTCACCCCCGCCACATCATCCAAACATTCCGAAATCTCAATTTCTGCGTATGAAACGCATATGCTCATCAGAGAATCAATACGAAGCCTGTGCACAAGACTTGTCGCACAGGTTCATTGATCGTGGATATCCCAAGCATCATATCTCTCACACCATTGAGCAAACTAAGCATGTGACACGACCCACTTTATTACAACATCATAGTATGAAGCATCATGAAACATCTAATCCTAGGCAGCCAATCAGATTTGTTACGACTTTTGGGAACAATACATTTAGATTTAGAGAAATCATTAACAGACATTGGGACATACTCAAATCCCATGAACTTTTGAATGATATTTTACCAGATAAATGCACTTTTTCATATAAGAGGGGTAGGACCATACATTCGAGGTTTACACATTACAAGAGATATACTCCAGCAATACCTGTTCAAACTACTTTATTTGGTGACCAATTGCTGGGCTGTTTTCTGTGTGGGCACTGCAGTGCCTGTGAACACATTCTGAAAACTAAAGAATTTTCAAGCAGGAATACATCTAAAGTATATCATATTAACAATTTTGGTAACTGCAGTTCAGACTGGGTTATTTACTTAGCTACATGTTCCTGTTCTTCATTCTATGTTGGCCAGACATCCAGGCCATTTAAACTGAGGATTAGTGAACATCTCAGTGCCATTAGAAACCATCGTTTATCTAATGCTCTTTATAAACACACCATTCAACATCCTACTGCTGTCTTTAAATTTACCATCATTGACAGAATTCAAATGCATAGAAATTTCAAAGCATGTTGGCACAATAAACTTAATAATATGGAAACAATGTGGATAACCAGGCTAGGGGCTTTGTTCAAACCTGGACTTAATGAGATGATATAATATGTTAACCTGCTTTTTCATGCAATGTATTTTAACAATTCTTTTATTTTATTTCATCTTTTCCATTCACCATTTTGAAGTAGGTCTTCACAAACTTCAATAATGTTATGATTTTTATGACATTGGCTTAGTATATACAATCCAATAGGTTTTTTGGCTATATCTCTTTAAATGAGGGTCTATATAAGACCAGAATGTTGGAAGCTGAGTAACTACTTATTGAACTTTGTTTCAGCACTGAAGAAGGCTGTTTTTTCAGCCGAAACCGGTTTGCTTACTATTAATTTTGTTTAATGGTATTTAATTTATAATAAACATTATTTGCCTGCATCCTTGTGCTGGTCAGTTCTTTGGTTTCTACACCTAATATATGTCTACTATATTTCTGTTGCAAATGTTGCTCACTAGCACACATATACGTTCTTACAGCATGCCAACATGTCAGCTATGTGGCACATGGAGTAACTGCATTCACTTGTAATAGTAATGGTTAGACAGTCAGGGGGTTGAAACCCTGTACTGGTAGGTGTGTGACAGACAATGTTTAGGTTTTACTCTGTTAAAGGCAAGTGTTGCCGAGGCGCTAGAGAAAATATTTGTGTGCTATTTTTTTAATAAATTCTATTATTATATATTGGAATTGGCCTTCTAGTCGTGGTACTATTTTGTACACTCTATATTCTGCTGTCGTTCATCAATGTTTAGGTTTTAGTCTCCAAGCTCTTCTCTGATGTACTTTCCCTCTGTCTGTCCCTCTCACACACTCTCTGATGGATGTGGACTTCTACACCTGCTCAGCAGCAGCTTGTCTTTTGTAAGTGATGTTCAAGATCAAGTGATGGCCTCTGCACCTATTGCAGTCCTCTTCTAGCTGATTGCATGTGGAACAGCTGTGGTGACTGTTCCCATAGCCAATCACATGGAAACACAGTACAATATCTAGGAACATCATGTTGGTGTTTGCCCATGACAGTCGTTGTAAGTCGAACCTGGATCTGGTGTTTGGTAAACAGCATCACAGATGATATTTGGATATTTCTCAAACAACATACACAGTGGAAAATAGCCTAAAGACAGGAGGGTGATGTGCCAGACAAGACTACAGCATGTAAGTGTATCTATGCTTCATTGAGACTACTGCCAGTTTAACAAGTTGTGTGTGGTAATGGCTAGTTTGTATGTTTTAAAAACTGACAAGAAAGTGCTCTGTTTGTGAGGGAACCCCCATCTGTAGGGCCATCTGTGGAGTGGTCAGTGTGTGGAGCCATTTGTTTCTTGTGTTACTCACTGAACACACATCTGTGAACTGCAGAAGCATAGTGTTAGGATTGCAGCCAGTACATGGTGATAGTGATGAGAGTTACTGCCATCGCATCCCTGATTGGGCATATGTCACATGAAACAGTGGTATGACAGTCACTGTCTGAGGTTCCCACAGTGACATGCCAATAATGGGCCACTGTTCATAGCTGCAGTCACAAGTCTTCTACACTTTGAACAGATGTCATGAAGTATATACACATGTGTTGTGTTCCCTCTGCAAATGTATGCCATCTGTTGTGTTGGGTTGATGGTCATATCTATGCATGCTGTTATAAGTAATCCTGAATGCTGTTGAATATTACTAAGCCATATCTGTGTTAAAACTGCAACATCGTAGGCTGTATGAGATTGGAGGTCCCGGCGGAACCTCCTGCCCCGCTTCAGCTGGCCATGGCACCAGGCACCAGCATGTCTGGGGCCCAGCTTTGGACCACCACCTCTGTTGGGTTTGCACCACCTTCTGGTGGAACCGCCACTGTGGATGGGGCTTGTGCCCCCTGGGAGCAGGTCCAGAAAGGGACTTGTCTGCCATTGTACAGTCCCGGATGTGGTGCATAGGGGGCTCAATAAGGGGTTTCTAGGCCAGATACGCCAGCTCGAGGGCAGAGTGTCACATTTAGAGAGTGAGCCTGCCCCTCCTAGACAGCCTCCAGCACTGCCACCTTTCCAGCTGTTTTGGTGCAGTGGTGGCTGCCCATGGGTGGGGACCTCCATCCCACTGTTTCCATCTGGGGGCTCATGGGCTTGTGACTGCCGAACACCCCTTCCCATCCAAGGTGTATCCCCCTACATGTGTCATATACTGACCCTGTATGCTGTCTTGTCTGTCATCCTACCCAACCTATCCTCCACGCGCATACCTACTCTCCTTCCCCAGCATCCCACTCTCACCTTACGGAAACAAAAGGCCAATCTGTTCTTAGAACAACATTTTCCTCATACATAGCTGTCCATTTCACACACGTGTCCACTGGACACATGTAACCTTTTTAATTTGCATCATAACATACTACTGTTGTCCTCACCCCTGTCTCTCAGGCACATGATCCTGGTATGCACATGACTCCTAAAGGTTCCTGGTACAAGTGATGCAGATGACCCCATTGTACACATGACACTACCGGTCCCTCTATTGTTACCCCATTTACCTTTTTCATAATGATGATGTCACACACAGAACCTTGCAAGAGTACTGTTCTCACATAATGATTGGACAGGAACAGTTGTGTTAATGTAAATAAAATGCACAGAGTAAGGTATCTGGCCAATGTACAAATGTCTGTGTGTATTAATGACACATGTCTGTCCGAGGGAGTCTTGATATTACATAGGACAACACCACTACATAATGCAGGAGTTGCTAGTGTTTCCCTTTCCATTCCTTTTTAATGCTTTGTTGTCACATGGGATGTTCTTGACATATATATATATATATATATATATATATATATATATATATATATATACATATATATGTATCTATATATCTATATCTGGACATACACACACATACATCTACATGATGGAATACATTTCCTATACTGTTGAATGACTGTGCTGGATAATATGTTTGCGATAACATCCAATGTCTGTATATCTGCCATGGCTTAGTGGTAAATCACATTTGCTGTGGTATGCAGAGTCCTGGTTTTGAGCCTTGCAGAGGCTGTTTATTTTGTTGCTGGGCAGCACAAGGCCGTTGGATACAGAGTGATTAAGGTACTTTTAAGCAGTTGGGAGCAAGTGTGCGCGGGTTTGTGCGAAGGTAAACAGTAGTTACTTTGCGTTACAGTTTCTTACACTCAGTTACCTTCTTGATGCTTAACCTGTGTAGGCAGTGCTTACCCCAGCACAAACAGGATGAAACCCACTCCCTGCTGCTTAAAAGTGCTTACTCCCACTTACCCCCATGCTAATTTCTAAGAAAAGAAAAAAGGGTTGATAGGAAAGTGGTGAAAAAAGGCACAAAGAGGGAAAGACAGTAGGGAAAATAGCTAGGGATGTGCAGGAAGGGTATAGGGAAGGTCCATAGCTGACCATTTCTTCTACAGCAATGGCTGTGCATATGCAGTAAATTTGGTGGGACATTTGGACACTCACAACCCTGAGAGAGGAGTGAGAACAACAATAGTATGTTGTGATGCCATTTAGAAACATTTACATGTGTCCAGTAGACATGTGTGCGAAATGGACAGCTATGTAAGGGGCGTCCTTTTTTGCAGGAACAGATTGCCCTTCATTTCTTTTATGTTTAGGTGAGAGTGGGATGTTGGGGAAGGAGAGTAGGTATGATCAGGGAGGATAGGCTGGGTAGGATGACAGACAAGACAAACAAGATGTGTACAGGGGTGGCATATGACACATGTGCGGGTGGAGCACCTTGGACGGGGAGGGGTGTTTGGAAGTCGCAAGCCCATGAGCCCACCAATGGATACAGTGGGACTGAGTTCCCCACCCATGGGCAGTCACCACAGCACCTTCACAACCCAGAAGGTGGCTGTGCAGGGGGCTGTGTGGGAGGGGCAGGCTCACCCTTTAGTTGTGCCACTCAGCCCTCAAGCTGGCATAGGTGGTCTCGAATCAAGCTCTCTACACACCACAGCCCAGAACCATAGGTGATAGGTTCCTGTCTGCTTAAACTCCCGGGGGGGACAAGCCCCATCCCCTATGGCGGTTCCACCCAAAGGTGGTGCAGGGCCAATGGATGAGGAGGTCCCAGGCTTGGCCCCAGATGTGCTGGTGCCTGGTGCCATGGCCAGCTGAGGTGGGGCAGGTGAGTCTGCTAGGACCGGCCTTCCCATACAAGCTATGCTGTAGTTGTTTAAGGCAGATATGGGTAAGTAATAGTCAACAGCATTCACAATTAGTTATAACAGCATGCATAGGTATTCCCATTACCCAGGGCACCAGATATAACATAGTTGCAGAGCAGGCAGAACACATGCATATATGGGTAAACAGTGGCCATTACAACAACATGCTTTCATTAATGGCTACAGGCCACCAATATGGGGTGTATTTTAACATGGCACATGCATAGAAACAGATGTGAATATTTATAAACTAATAGGACATATGTCCCAACAAAGGGTAGGAGTGTAGACATACCAAATGAGTTGTGTAAAACAGTTATGTTTGCACATATGGTAGAGGTGTGAGAGAGAGAGACTTCAATTAACAACTAACACATCCTTGTAGTTTTCACAACATTCATAGTCACTGCAGTGGTCTGTCCCTTATATGTATTATTACACTACCCAGTGGCATTATATTGTACAATGGTATGTTTGTAGATTAGTATGTACGGGACCTGTGTCTTATGTATAGGCTTGACAAGATGCAGGTGTTAATGCAACATGTTTTGAGACTGCTCTCATACATTTTGGGTGAAATGTTGGGATGACAGGTATGTTTACATGTACATTCTCTGACTGTACAAGTCTGACTATCAGTTATATGTCATTAACAGCTGCCTACATTTATTGGATCTTCACACTAATTTGTCAGGGGAACAGGGAAAAAGGCAGGTGATGTGGACCATTTATCAGGACATACTGGGTGGAGTGGAACAGTTGAGGGGTATGAATATGCATACCACTCTCTATTATGCATTCTAGCAAAATCTGTACAGTTGTTAAGTGTAAATCAGCTTTCTCTCTGAACAGTCTAACAGACTGTGTGCAGTTGTGTGGAATGATTATGCATACAGCTTACTAGCAGTCCTGGGATCCAAAGCCCTGATGTGTGTGACAAAAGCATTACAGTTAAGATCACTGTACACTATGCTATCAGACAATTGTTGTGAGACTTTGCAATGTATTTTGTGTAATATGACTGACCTGTTTGCACTTCCTACATTGTTATGCAGCACTTCATATACATCGTATCTGCATACCACAGTGTGGGTAACACTGCTTACTACAACAGTACTATTTAATAACTGCAACAGTACAACAACATATGACTGCAGAGTAAACAGAAGCAATGCAGGGGTTACACCTTTATTCACAGCATATTACACTATTCTGTATAGTGGTACAACACTTTCTCAGGCTCTTACATTTATTTGTTATGACAGTATGTGCAGGCTATTTACTAACCTGCCTCGCAACACATCCTTTGCAGCCTAGCATCATAGGCTTGCTGGTTCACAGCTCACTCATCTGCAGCTGTCAGGGAAGTACAGTGATATTTAGCCATACCTATCCATAGTATACAGAAGCTAGGCAATTATTAACTACGTAGTGGAAGGAGTACTTAGTTCTGTGGCATTCTGCATCTGCCTTGCTTTCTGGATCCACTGTTCCAGGACATCCCCCCTCCACCGCTTCAGGTCTGCATGGTGGTGACTGACCTGCTCACCAGTCCGGGGGATACCTGTGGCACTAGTGAGGCCACGGGCGAGATTGTCCCAGGCCTCCATTTTGTACTGCAAGCCCTGGTACTGGCCCTGCAGTAGTCTCCTGTCATAGTGCTTTACCAGGAACCATACCATAAATTTAGACTCCTGGATGCCCCAGCGCTGTGCTCTAAAGTGAGTGCCTTCTCCCACTCCAGCCATTCTGCATGCAGGGGGATGCTACAACCAGTTATGAGTCATATTCCTGCCTCTTCAGTTTAAGTAGGGCCAGATTCCTGCACTTTTCCATAATTGGCTAGTTTCAAAAAAGCTAAGCTATGGGCACACATGCTTACTTTTGGATGGCACTGCTTAAAGAGGTGTACCTGTGGGCATATTGTATTGGCTTCCCTACACATTGCTTACAATTACTTAGTTGGGCTGTGTGGCAGTTAGCATTGCTTATTGGTTATCTAGAATTATATTTGACTTTTGTCAATAATGTCTTACTCATTACAGGCTATATATGTGTCTGGTATCCGCCATTCATGTGTACATACACTGTATGGAGTCCTGAGGACTTCTGAACCTTATTACAGTGACACCTCACCTCTATGTTTACTGCAGTACTCCAATTCACATATTTATGGTCTGTAGTAGGTTATAGAACATTACACTCTACATAGATTCAGTTCACATATTTGATTTGTTTCCCTGATGTAAGGATTAGTTTGTTGATACTTCCTTTATATGTATTGCTATCATCGCATAGTGGTTTGCTACTATGACTGTGATGTACAGGGTCCTGAGTTCTAGCCTTGCAGAGGCTGGTTCTTTTGTTGCTGGCCAGAACACGAGCTGTTGGGTACAGAGTGATTAATGCACTTTAAAGCAGTTGTGAGCAGGTGTGCGCAGGTTTGTGCGGAGCTAAGCAATGTTAACCTCTGGTTACAGTTTTATACACTCAGCCTCTACATTGCTTCACCAGTGTGATACTCGCATACCGGCAGCCAAACAGGCTTACACCTGCTTGCTTCCACACTTGCAAATGCACTGCATTTGGTGTTTGCATCTGATAATCCCACCCCTGAGTGGGAGTGAGGACTACGATATTACCTTGTGATGCCTATTACATCGGATTACATGCCTACAGTATGAGGAATGGCTGCCCATTAGACGTAAGCATGCCGTTCGACTGTATGGAACCTGCGGCCTATCCAGAGTTTGATTAATACTATTGGTGTGTTCCTCTTACATTCTGCATCTGTCTGGCTAATACATGGGAGCTGACACCATTCAGTACAAACAAGTAACTGGGTTTTGGAAACCACATCCTTCAGTCAAGTCATGCTACTGCATACCTATTATTCTATCATCTTTCTAAGGTTGTAAGTAGAATATGTGCTTTCTGTCCCTATCAGACCTCTCAAATGATTGGGGACAAATATTAACTGAATCAGGAACAAGTCATGACAACATCAGGGACAATCAGGCACACTTTCAAAATATTAGTGCTATTAACTTGACACATTGACAGACTCAGAACATATGAATTAATACACATTTTCTGAGGTAAATGAAGTTTATAACTCTTAATTGTTGTCATTATTCATTACATGTAATTCACCACCTTTCCTCCAAAAGTCACTAGTTTTAGGAGGGATTAAGAGGACAGAGACAGGATTTGAGTCAAAATCAGGGATGTCCCTGGAAATCAGGGACGGTTGAGAGGTATGGTCCCTATTTGTTCCCCCAATGGTTTATGTCCTATCCAGTGGATTTGCTCTTAGGGGTTGAGAGGTATGGGCATAAGCTATGCCCATTTTGGAATATTACTTACATCCCCGGAGTGGTTCTAATATGACTGCGCCATCCAACACCTGCACGCATAGGCCCATAATTGCATATCCATAGCCCCCCCCTGCCCCTCCTCTACAGCACTCATCCTTACTGTGGGGGCAGGTGGGGTTTAAACACACCACTACATACTGCCCAATCTCCGTGTGTCGAGACACATATTGTACGTTGTGTCAACCCATAGGTTATCAGGCTTGCACAACCTACTGGTCCGTGTATGTCTACAGCCTGGTTTGATGAATCATTACAGGGACTGACTCCGATGATCAGTGATTTTTGGGGTGTCATAGGTTCATAGGTTCATAGGTTAGTACTAAGCTAACTGCCCTTGCGATCCATTTTAAGCTTAGCCAATTATCCCTTGTGAGACTCAAACCCTGCACCTTGTGTTTGTAAGGCATACACCTTAACCATTAGGCCACCCTCCCAGTGTCCCACAAGGGACATTGATGTCTTTGTTTCAAGATTAGACCTGGCAGGTCTCTCTCACTGGTAGTATCCTACCGGTGGTCTGGGAAGCAGTGGTGTCTTTACTTTTATTGTGTGTCTGTATGTCTCACTTGACTAGCTGGGGGGGGGGGGTTGATGCTACGTGTTACACGTTTGTTGATTGGACCCCTCACCCCCATATGCACGGCCTGTGAACATATGTAATTCGTAACTGCTGTATCATATCCTAGCTATATACATGTGTATATTTACAGTCACATATATATATCTATGTATATATATATATATATATATATATATATATATATATACACACACACATTACTATATATAAGATATATCTGTATATGTATGCATACATGTATTTATTTATTTTTTATTGTTATTTTACATTTGTTGACCGGGCTAGTCCAACTGGATACTTGTCCATTTTCAGTAGAGGCCCTGGGAGATAAGCTCCAAAATTAAGCTAATAAAACAGTACAGCAAAACTAAAAATTATTTGAACTACATTGTTGATGGAGATTTACATCAAAAAGCTAACTTTAAAGCAATTGACTACAGAGTTTA
The DNA here is from genome assembly GCF_019279795.1 of Protopterus annectens. Classification (NCBI taxonomy): domain Eukaryota; kingdom Metazoa; phylum Chordata; order Ceratodontiformes; family Protopteridae; genus Protopterus; species Protopterus annectens. Next base: position 616,580,164 of record NC_056751.1, on the reverse strand, counting down.
ACAAAACAATACAGTACTATTTACATGGTAAAGGGTTAGACATTCATCATAAGGTAGTTTAGGAAAGAAGTAAGGGTTAAATAATGTATTACAGTTGTTTAATAAAGTATAGCACTACGATAATAAAAAAGTTTGCATATATACACCTAAACAAATAATACTCTCAAAGTAAAATGACAGTTACTCTATATACAAGGTGGAGCAGATGTGCTCACAGCTGGATGACTGTTACAAAGTACATACTCAATGGTAGTTCCCTGAGAAAAGCTAGGCTTAAATTGGGAGAAAGGGGAGGATTACTAATCCTACTTTAAGGGAAATGAACACAAAGACTAATGCAGAACGTTAAAAAATCCCGTGTGTCTTGAGGTGAACCAGAAACCGGCAATTCAGCAGCAAACTGTATTAGAAACGCTAGCACAACAGCTATTCACAAAGTATTCTCAGAAAACGAGGTCTGAAAATGTACTAAGATTTATTGACAAATATATATTAAATCCTAAGTGGATGTTCAAAGTTGAGCGTTTTCGCTTGCATACAAGCAAGCTTCATCAGAACTATAAAAAATACAGACCTCTCGACATTTAAATAAACTTTTTGGCACCAAAACTGAATCTTAAAGGCATAGGGAGCCTAAATATTTCCACAATCAAATATAACCAACATCATATGTTATAAATGCCCTAAACCTACTCTAATCCTATTATAAATGTGAATGCTACAATGCAAATTTTTTAAAACATGTTAAAATTATTACATAATCTGAATATTCTAGCAGTATATTATTATGGTTAATCTTCACCTTATACTTCAAAATATAGTCCATATATAATGTCCTATGAAAAACTGCTTATAAACCTAGTCAACAATATATAGTTTGCATTCATACTGTCACAAAATACATAACTGTCCTAAACCTTTAATTAGGTATAGATTGGGGGAAAAATTAACATCACTGTGTTAGGTAAGCATAGAAAAATATAAGAAATACACAAACAAAATCTATAATCACAAATTTGCTACTAGGTATATCGATTGATTACTGATCATCACATAACTAATAAAGGTTTAATCGATATAACATCATTAAGTCCTGGTGGGGTAGAAGAGTCCAAGAATACCTCCCACCAATACTCTTTGTATGCAAGCAATGCTTTAAAGTCCCCCCCCACTTCCATATGTACACTGTCTATAATAGCAAATTTAAAATAGTGCTTTTCTCCACATTTATTTATATGTTTATAAAGAGCATTCTTGTCATCTTTTGTCTTTATACTGTACAAATGGGCATATATCCGTTTGTTAAAATTTCTCTCCATTTTTCCTACATAGAATCCTGTACATGTCATGCATTTGGCCAAATATACAATCATCCTGGTACAACAAGTACCCTGTTTATATGTGATTTTTGTGCTATTTATATTCTTTAACACCAAACTTTTCTCCTGGAGAATATAATTGCATTGTTTACACATGCCACATTTCTTAGTATATGTATTATGTAATATCTCACCTGACTAGCTGGGGGGGGGGGTTGATGCTACGTGTTACATGTTTGTTGATTGGGCTCCTCACCCCCATATGCATGGCCTGTGAACATATGTAATCCGTAACTGCTGTATCATATCCTAGCTATATACATGTGTATATTTACATTCACACACACACACACACACACACACACACACACACATATATATATATATATATATATATATATATATATATATATATATATATATACATACATATATATATATACACACACACACACACATTACTATATACAGATATATCTGTATATGTATGCATACATGTATTTATTTATTTTTTTATTGTTATTTTACATTTGTTGACCGGGCTAGTCCAACTGGATACTTGTCCATTTTCAGTAGAGGCCCTGGGAGATAAGCTCCAAAATTAAGCTAATAAAACAGTACAGCAAAGCTAAAAATTATTTGAACTACATTGTTGATGGAGATTTACATCAAAAAGCTAACTTTAAAGCAATTGACTACAGAGTTTAACAAAACAATACAGTACTATTTACATGGTAAAGGGTTAGACATTCATCATAAGGTAGTTTAGGAAAGAAGTAAGGGTTAAATAATGTATTACAGTTGTTTAATAAAGTATAGCACTACGATAATAAAAAAGTTTGCATATATACACCTAAACAAATAATACTCTGAAAGTAAAACGACAGTTACTCTATATACAAGGTGGAGCAGATTTGCTCACAGCTGGATGACTGTTACAAAGTACATACTCAATGGTAGTTCCCTGAGAAAAACTAGACTTAAATTGGGAGAAAGGGGAGGATTACTAATCCTACTTTAAGGGTAATGGGAGAGAGGTATACAGTAATATTGTACTGGGTGAGTGTTAGTCAGGGTTAGTACATGGGCATAGCCATTGTGTCTTTAGTAGAATTTTTAGTTGCATTTTGAAGAGTGGTAATGATGATAGTGATACAAGTTTTCTGGGAAGCCTATTCCAGATCTTCCCAGCAGAATTAGAGAAAAGAGAACCACCTGCTTTGTTGTAGGATTTCTGGATGGTAACCAGTGATTTATTTGCTAAGCGAAGGGTAGTAAGATTTATGTATGGGGAGATAAGTCTACAGAGAATAGGAGTATTACTAGGATGGTACAGAATCTTATGGGTGATGGTGAGTTGTTGAAATATCAGCTGGTTTTGCAGTTCCAGCCATCCCAGCTGTTTGAGATTCAGGCAATGGTGAGTTCTAAATGGAGAGCCTGTAGCAAATCTGACAATGTTGTCATAGGAGGTTGCCAGCTTAATAAGGTTGCTTTTGGAAATATTAGCATAAATGCGGGAGGCATAGAGGAGGGTAGAAATCAGATGGGTATGGGCAATGGTAGTTCTGGCTTCTGGAGTAAGGAAGGGTTTTATCTTATACAGAGAACCACCTTTTCTGTTTAGTGATTTAATAGTAGAGTTGATATGTGAGTCAAAGTTAAGGTTGTGGTCAATTATTACACCTAAGAGTTTTATAGTAAGGTCAGGAGCTATGACAGTACCATCGTTGGATGTAATGGATACATTTATTGGGGAGGATTTTGGAGTTGGAGTAAATGGCAATAGTTTTTTTTTTTTTTTTTTTTTTTTTGGCATTTAGGAGGAGGCAACGGTGTAGGAACCAGTTTTCAACTAGGTTAAATACTGTGTGGGTGATGGATTGGAGTTCTGATGATGAAGAGGCATTAAAAATCAGTGTGGAGTCATCTGCATATTGTATACGGGTAGCTAGTGGAAGATTTATACTAAGATCATTGATGAATATGGTGAAGAGGAGAGGTCCCAGGATAGAGCCTTGAGGGACACCTAGGGTAATAGGGAGATGTGTAGATAGGTTGTTGTCCCAAAGGACAGCTTGCTGTCTATTATGTAAGCAAGAGTTGAACCATTTTAATGTCTGTGTGTTGAGAGAAAGTGATTTTAGTATGTTCAGAAGTAGTTGATGGTTAACCATATCAAAAGCTTTAGATAAGTCAATAAAGAGTGCAGAGGAGAGCATGGTATAATTGCGATGTTTCTTAATGCAGTCAGAGAAGGATAGGAGAGCAGTGGTAGCACTATGAAAAGGT